>NW_011888809.1:7722918-7729693 GCF_000151845.1 Pteropus vampyrus
AATTAAACACTCTAAAGATAGACATTTTCAATATTTTCCTAGTTAAAAAATATAGCTAGTCTACAGGATGTGTCTATTGTAGTGTTTTTCTTTGTAAAGTATTATCATGAAACATTTAAACATAAGAAAAAGTATAAAGAGTAATTCTACAGTATTTCAGAGCCATTTGTAATTTTCCTTTTTGATGAACTTTCTGTTCATAACTGTTGCCCTTTTTATACTATATCCTTAGTCTTTTTATTGACTTATAGGAACACTTTGTGTATTACTAAAATGATCTCTCTGTGTGGAAAGACAAAAGAAGGTTTATGGGTAACCTGGGTGGCTCTCTCTTGGTGGCCTGGTGATGTTAGTGTCTCTTCCTGTCCCTAGCAGCATGGGTTCCCTCAGTCTCAACTTTCTACAGGATCACAAGGTTGAAGTATGTTACACACCCAGCAGTGATAGAAGACTGTGCTAAACAGCTGGCACCAAGCTCAGACTGTCGTTTCTTGGACTTGCAGTACTGCTTTTATTCTTTCCCTATAAAATGGGAGAGCAAGAGGGAAGCCAAGCCCCTCTCAGGCAGGACAGCTCCAAAGAGAATCCATTCGTACCTGATCTAAGCATACATCCCTCCAGTTCTCAAGAGAACAGGACTCATGCAACAGGCTGATCTTCTACGTATGTGTCACCAAAAGGATCATTCAATGCTTGTCATGAACCTTTTGCACAATAACCTGTCATGGGAGTTGTACTTATTTTCTTTCCCAGAAATCTTGGCTGTTGGTGGGCCTAAGATTCTTTGACTGTGTCTTTTGCCTTGAAAAATGTTCCGAACTTTTTGTGGTTCATTATTTTAAAAATAATTTATTAAAATATCTGTGTTTATATAGTCAAGTACAGGGTAGCATTTTTTTCTGAACTTAAATTAACTTCTTGCATTTTGCCATACCCAGTAAATGATTGTTATCTCAGTTTGATTTCTTTAACTACATCGTTTAATCCTCTGACTTCCTTTATACAATTTAGTATGTAGCAATATTTATTCCACAGAAGCGTGGAATAAGATCACAGTGAATAAGATTACTCTACAGTGAGTTCTTAAATTCTGTCTTCCTAATGGGAAGAAGCATTGATTATTTATTTATTTATATGATATTACATTCTCTTTGTCTTCTTAAAACTTTCTGTTAGTTCTTAAAACTTCACATACCTATCATCCATCTACAACAATCAACAATTCATGGCTACTATTGTTCATCGTGACTCTGGTCTATCCTACCATCTGCTCCCTCATCACTGGGTCAATTATCAGTCCTTTATGTTTTAGTTTCTCAGACTTGTATTATGCTTTGAAAGGTTTTTGCCATGCCGAAGTTATTAAGAATAATTATCCATGTTTCTTTGCACTACTTTTGTTTCAAATTTAAATCATTATCCAAATTATTTGTGAGATTTATTTTGGTCTGAGGTCTGAAGAATGTGTTCTACTTATTTTTTCTAGATAGCTTTTTATTTGTTACAGTACGATTTAGTAAATAATCCATATTTTCATTAGTGATTTGAAATGTCAAGTTGATCCTATAGTATAGTAAATTCCCATTTGTAATTAGAAATTTTTTTTTATGGATATTCTGGTATAGTCCATCGATCTGGCTTAATATGGAATTAAATTGTTATTAACTTATTTATGTTTTTCATCAGTATTTATAAGTGATTGTTTTTAGTTTTCTTTTTGATATCTGTCAGAATTTTTGGTATCAATATTATGCTAAAGTTATCAAATGAATTTGAAAGTTTTCTTTTATTTATACTCTGGAAGAGTTTAAATAATGTTGGAGATATTTACTTTTAAAGTTCAGACAGATTTTCCTTATGAAATCATCTGGGTCTAATATTTTTGGTGGCTTTATCTTTGATAATTTTATTTCTTGTGATAATGAATTGGTTTGGATTTACTATTTGATCTGGAGCCAGTTTTCATATTTTGTACTTCATAAGAAAGATTTCTAGTTCTTTTAGATTCTTAAGGTTTTTGTGTCCTGTGATCCAGTCTAGGCAGTTGGAACAGGTACTTCTCTTGACCCGGTGAACTTTTGAGCATCAGGCACTATTCCTTGTAATCCTTCCAGACGATTGCATCCCCAGCTTCAGGATGTTTGCTTGCATGCATGCACTAATCAGTGCTCTGCCAGATACTTGGAGGGTCCTTTGCAGGTCTAGAGTCTTTCTTCTACACAGCTGTCTCTTCTCCAGCACTCTGCCTTACAACTTTAGCCACCTTGGTCTCCTTAAAGTGTTGATTCTATTTTTTCAACTCAAGAAGCCCACAGGACTTTGCCTGGGGTTCCCTCCATGATCTGCTCGCTGGCAAACTCTCCCAAGGCAGTAAGTTGGGTAGTCATAGGGCTCTCACATCATTCATTTCCCATTTCCCATTGATCACCATCCTTTATTGTCTGCTGTCCAGTGTTTTCAGTCTATATATTTAAGCCTTCTTTTATTTCTGAAAGCATATTTTGATTTATATCTTTGGGGTTTTTCATCTTACTTTTTTTCTTCTTCAGGAATTTTAATATTTTGGAGGCTAATTATAGGCATAGTTTGGACATCCCTTTCCTTTTAGTACATCTCTCATTTCTTTCTGTTTTTATAAATTCCATGTCGTTTGCATCCAACATTTCTGTTCTCGTATCCCTGGCAGTTTGCTCAGCCTTGTCTTCTCCATTTTGGGTTGCTTTCAGTGGCTTACATATTTGTTTTTGGGGGGCTCTGTCAGCTTATTATTTGTCTCTTTCTATCATTACATCATATCTTCCCAAAGTTTATATACCTCTGATTGTGTTTTTACATTATAGACTTGATTGCTTCATGATATTTTGTTAATCCATGGTGATATATTTGGTTAGAATTTTATCTACTATGTCACAACATATTTTCTGGTGAGTGTTCTTCATCTTCCTCCGCCCCAACCTTTTTCTTTTTTTTAATTGTTTTTCTTTTTTCTCATGTTATAATTACAGAATATATTATTTCCTATTATTACTACTACTCCTTATTTGCCCAAGATATTTTTCTGGGTAGCTAATTCTAGGAATACAAGTACGGGAGGAAGCAGAGGCCTGTTGGGGTGAGTGAGACTTCTCTTTATGCCCCAGTGTGTCATCGAGTGACTGCTTTTATGTCTCACTGCTCTTTAACCAACCAAGACTGGCACTGCATGGCCACTGACAATGCTGTCCTTATCCGCTCATCCTCCTCAACAGCAGACTACATCCTGGGTGGTGGCTTTTTATTTCCTCCTATGGTGTTAGAAACAATAAACACATAATTTTAAAAATATGTGTAAAATCTGAATTTATTTTAAAGAACATTTTTCTTGGTGTTCCATTAGAATGGATCTTTTTGGTTATGATTTCTGGGGCAGTTTATCCTCTAAGAAGCACAGTATGTAACAATTTTGACCGTGGAACTGGTGCCTTGAATCACTATTGGCTTGGTACAGGATATCATCAGCCGGAAACCGGTTTTCATCCTATTTCTGCTTCTAATTAGTTGTTAAAATGTAAGCAAATCTCAGTTTTTAATAAAAATGGCTTTTAACTCAATATTTATTTTCTGCCTACTCACAAAGCACTGTCTTAGCTACTGGGGGCAGGAATGTCTACCCACTCTTATATCTCCTGGAGAAATGCAAAAATTAATATGGTTGTGCTTGAAATGTCGAACAGAAACCTGTTGTTTCTGCCTTCCACCTTCTCAAAAGTCAGGCCAGAACTTGCCTCTCAGTGTCCTGATATTGTTTCATTCTCGGCTCAATTTTCACATGACCCTCTGGCTGCAGAGGCTGGCTCTGCCAATTAGAGACATATTCCACAGGCAGGTCAAATGTCAGGCTGGCATTATTAGAGACAGGAAATCTCACAGTTGTTTCTGTATGTTTTGTTGCCCCGAGAAATCAAATTCGTTATCGAAAAGAATTTTGTTTCTTCCAAAACACTCTACATCACCCACTTTTTGGAGAAACTTAGGGATTCTTGACTACACAGCACGGCAACTCAAAGTTCCTTCCTTTCTGCCTTCTTACCTGTTTCTTCTTCTTCCTCATACACATTGTGGTGTTCAAATATTTGGAAATGCCATATAAATGATGCTACTAAGCACCACAATTTAAAATGTACCCCGCTTCAGTGAGAGTCATTATTGATTAGAAAGGACAGTTGACGAATATCGGTCATCGTTAATGCTGTGGTGCATGAAGCCAGCACCTGGAAAGGATACACAGCTGTGACTAGTGAAGAAGTTGCATCTCTAAGATTTTATGTCTTAGACCAGATGTTTAAATGATCCTCTCATTTAGGGACCAGGGTCGGGCTGCATGAAGGGCAGGGGTGGAAACCTGAATGTTCTCATACCACTTAACTTTACCCTGCATATCAGGATATAAAAGAATAAGGTGAAGGCATAGAAAGGAAGAAAAAACAAATGAGGTATAAAGCTCAATTATCTTTCTTTGCTTTTCCTTCCTCCCTCCTGTCACTCCCCAGTGCCTGTGCTCAGCTGGGTCTCCAGTAATGGCCCCATCTTCACCTGTTCTTTTCCTTTTTATAGTCTTTCATACTTATCTTTAAAAAGGCTCAGAAAATGCCTTTTGTTACTGTCAGCACTTAGCAGAGTCCCGCCAAGCGAGCCAGCTACAGAGGGCCTGTGGACACTTCCTGCTGGCAACTAGCTTCCTTATACTTGGTGGTCAGATGCTTCCCCAGGAAACACAATGTTTTCTCTGCTGAATCAGAACATGGAAATGAAGAATTTGGGCAGCTAGGCCGGCTCAGCTGCCAGAATTCTTTGTTATTGAGGTGGGCCTCTACTATGAGGATGGCTCTGTGTCTGGTTGGGACTGAATCAACAAATGGATGGATAAAGGACCATTGACTCCTTTGTCATGCTCAGGGGTTGGGTGAATTAGCAAAGACTCAGACTGTAGGGAAAAAAGTTGGAAGTATGGTTTTAAAAATATATTTTCTGGAACACTAAACTGTTCTCAGTTTGTGAAAATACAGCTGTGACTATTAGGAAGCAATTTCAGAAACCAGCCTGTTCAGACATTTTGCTGATGGATATATTGAGGCACAAAGAGAAGAAGGGGTCTTTCCGAGGCCATGCGTTTGAGATCCGTAATCTGAAATGTTATGGTACAGGATTTTTTGACCTTGTCACCCTTATATTTGGCACCAGATAATTCTTAGTTTTAGAAGGCTGCCCTGTGAGGTACAGAATGTTTAGTAGTATGGCCTCTACTCTCTGAATTCCCAGAGTAACCCTTTCAAAGTCACATCAAACAAAAATGTCTCCACACTATGCCAAAGGTCCCATAGGGGCACAATCACCTCAATTGAGAACCACTGGTTTAAAACAGGCCGATGATGAACCTGTCACTGAGTAAAGAGTCCTGGATGCAGCCCTGGTACTTGCTGCTTGTCAGGGCATCTAAACTTCTCAAGCAGACTGTCGTCAGAAGATAGATAGCTGGCAGGGCTCGAGAGAGAGAGATCGTGATGGTGGTAAAAAAAAGAAAAAAAAAATATATATATAGTGAGAATTCAAGCTCTTGTCCATTCCATTCCTCTCTAAAAGCCATGTTCCTTCCTCAAGATGAAGCATGAGCACGATGCTCCATGTAGGATCTGTCCTATCTCTGTCACTCACTCATGTAATACTGTAAGTCAGTCTTTGCCACTCTGGATATCAGTTTTCCTTTTGTTAAATGTGAGTATTTGGAGAATATGTTTCCCACATCTCATCTAGCTTTAATAATGTTACTCGTTCATGTTCCAAAAGTGAAAAACCCATAATGGCTTCCAAATTAGGAGAAAATCTGTTCTGCTAGGCCCTCCTGGAAGCCAGGTCCTCAGGACTTTCCAATCTTGAAATTAGCACATTTTTCTAAGCAAGTTTTAGGTTTCATTTCTGTCTAGAGCTCAGCTGAGTTGGAAAGAGAACTAAGCTGCCAGGTGTCAGAGTAGTTATTAAAGTAAGAAGCTGAAAATAAGTGTAAAAGTCAAGCCTTTAATTGCTTACTGTGATAGCATAAGCAAGAGGCAAAATCAGATAAAGCGCCAACTTCTCTTAGTTCTGTTTTTAACCTATTGATGGTGTAAACAAATAGATGAGCACAGATGTAGGAGTCATCTCACTGCCAAGGGACCCTCCCAAGGCTTCTGCAGTTTTATGGCCTTAGTGGCTGGGGGAAGATGATAGGAGAGGCCCAGGAGTGGGAAAATACTCAGTACTGAGTCAGTGTTGCCTACTGCCATAAGGAAGCTGCAGCCGAATGTCCCAGTTAGACCTCTGCATAAAGGCACCTGTACTAAAAATGCAACTAAGAATGAGTAAAAGCATTCTTAGACAAAGGAGCCTGAGTCTTTGACTGCAACTCCCCTTAGGGACTGCATCGAGTTTGGTATTGGGAGAAAAGATTTCCCCCATAAAATCTGCTATGTAAAGTCTCTCTAATTATCTATGATCAGATCTGAAAAAGAAATCATATAGGGTTTTTGGCCAGGAACTGGACTCAATTTTTCTTAGACTGCTTAGTTTTCTAGTGGGTACATTGACTGGTATTATTTTATGTCTATTCTGATTTTCATATTCAAAATACTTTCCCCAGTTTCTTTAAAGTCTTATATACTTGCTTTTATTTGTGGCTTTTGGAGTTTTAACTTGCTATCAGAAAGCAGATGAGAATATGTGCCACATAAATAGAAAAAACTGTGATTTTTATCTTTTATTC
>NW_011888809.1:7730438-7740252 GCF_000151845.1 Pteropus vampyrus
TCAGACTGTAGGGAAAAAAGTTGGAAGTATGGTTTTAAAAATATATTTTCTGGAACACTAAACTGTTCTCAGTTTGTGAAAATACAGCTGTGACTATTAGGAAGCAATTTCAGAAACCAGCCTGTTCAGACATTTTGCTGATGGATATATTGAGGCACAAAGAGAAGAAGGGGTCTTTCCGAGGCCATGCGTTTGAGATCCGTAATCTGAAATGTTATGGTACAGGATTTTTTGACCTTGTCACCCTTATATTTGGCACCAGATAATTCTTAGTTTTAGAAGGCTGCCCTGTGAGGTGCAGAATGTTTAGTAGTATGGCCTCTACTCTCTGAATTCCCAGAGTAACCCTTTCAAAGTCACATCAAACAAAAATGTCTCCACACTATGCCAAAGGTCCCATAGGGGCACAATCACCTCAATTGAGAACCACTGGTTTAAAACAGGCCGATGATGAACCTGTCACTGAGTAAAGAGTCCTGGATGCAGCCCTGGTACTTGCTGCTTGTCAGGGCATCTAAACTTCTCAAGCAGACTGTCGTCAGAAGATAGATAGCTGGCAGGGCTCGAGAGAGAGAGATCGTGATGGTGGTAAAAAAAAGAAAAAAAAAATATATATATAGTGAGAATTCAAGCTCTTGTCCATTCCATTCCTCTCTAAAAGCCATGTTCCTTCCTCAAGATGAAGCATGAGCACGATGCTCCATGTAGGATCTGTCCTATCTCTGTCACTCACTCATGTAATACTGTAAGTCAGTCTTTGCCACTCTGGATATCAGTTTTCCTTTTGTTAAATGTGAGTATTTGGAGAATATGTTTCCCACATCTCATCTAGCTTTAATAATGTTACTCGTTCATGTTCCAAAAGTGAAAAACCCATAATGGCTTCCAAATTAGGAGAAAATCTGTTCTGCTAGGCCCTCCTGGAAGCCAGGTCCTCAGGACTTTCCAATCTTGAAATTAGCACATTTTTCTAAGCAAGTTTTAGGTTTCATTTCTGTCTAGAGCTCAGCTGAGTTGGAAAGAGAACTAAGCTGCCAGGTGTCAGAGTAGTTATTAAAGTAAGAAGCTGAAAATAAGTGTAAAAGTCAAGCCTTTAATTGCTTACTGTGATAGCATAAGCAAGAGGCAAAATCAGATAAAGCGCCAACTTCTCTTAGTTCTGTTTTTAACCTATTGATGGTGTAAACAAATAGATGAGCACAGATGTAGGAGTCATCTCACTGCCAAGGGACCCTCCCAAGGCTTCTGCAGTTTTATGGCCTTAGTGGCTGGGGGAAGATGATAGGAGAGGCCCAGGAGTGGGAAAATACTCAGTACTGAGTCAGTGTTGCCTACTGCCATAAGGAAGCTGCAGCCGAATGTCCCAGTTAGACCTCTGCATAAAGGCACCTGTACTAAAAATGCAACTAAGAATGAGTAAAAGCATTCTTAGACAAAGGAGCCTGAGTCTTTGACTGCAACTCCCCTTAGGGACTGCATCGAGTTTGGTATTGGGAGAAAAGATTTCCCCCATAAAATCTGCTATGTAAAGTCTCTCTAATTATCTATGATCAGATCTGAAAAAGAAATCATATAGGGTTTTTGGCCAGGAACTGGACTCAATTTTTCTTAGACTGCTTAGTTTTCTAGTGGGTACATTGACTGGTATTATTTTATGTCTATTCTGATTTTCATATTCAAAATACTTTCCCCAGTTTCTTTAAAGTCTTATATACTTGCTTTTATTTGTGGCTTTTGGAGTTTTAACTTGCTATCAGAAAGCAGATGAGAATATGTGCCACATAAATAGAAAAAACTGTGATTTTTATCTTTTATTCCATCAGTGTGGTATATTACGTTAATCTTCGTATGTTGAAGCTTCCTTGCACCCCAGGATAAATCCCAGTAAGTCATGGTGTATGATCCTTTCAATGTGCCTTTGGGTTTGGTTTGCTAATATTTATTGAGGATTTTTATATCCAAAATTATAAATGTTGGCCTGTAGTTTTTTTTCTTGTGGTATCATTCTGTGGCTTTGGTATCAGGAGAATTCTGGGTTCAAACTGGGTTTGGAAGGATTCTTGCTTCTTCGGTTATTTTGGAAGAATTTAGCATTAATTTTTTAGAAGAACTGGCATTAATTTTTCTTTAGATATTTGATGGAATTCATCAGTAAAGCCATCTGGTCCTGCGCTTTTCTTTGTTGAGAATTTTTGATTATTGATTCAATTTGTGTTAGATACAAGTCTGTTCAAACTTTATTTAATGATTTAATCTTGGTAGGTCCTATGTTTCTAGGAATTTATCCATTTCTTATAAGTTATCCAGTTTGTTGGCATATAAGCATCCATAGTAGGTTCCTATGAGGTTTTTTATTTCCACAGAGTCAGTGGTAATGTGTCTTCATTCATTTTTTATTTTATTTAAATGAGTATTCTCTCTTTTTCATCTCAATGGATGTAGATAAAACATTTGTCAGAATTCAACACTCTTTCATGATAAAAAATTTCAACAAACTAGGAATAGTAGAAAATTACTTCAACAAAATAAAGGCCCTATGTGAAAAGCCCACAACTAATATCATGCTCCATAGTGAAAATTGAAAGCTTTTGTCCCAGAATTGGGAACAACCCTAAGGATGCCAATTCATCACCATTTCCATTCAACATAGTACCGGAAGTCTTAGCCAGATCAATTAGCCAAGAAAAAGAAATAAAAGGCAGCTAAATCAGAAAAGAAGAAATAAAATTGTTCCTGCTTGAAGGTGACATAATTCTATACATAGAAAATCCTAAAAACTTCACATAAAACTATTAGAACTAATTAATAAATTCAGTAAATTTGCAAGATACAAAATCAACATACAAATATTACTTGTGTTTCTATATACTAACATCAAACTATCTGAAAAAGAAATTAGGAAAATAATTCCATTTACGATATCACCCAAAACAATAAACTACCTAGGGATAAATTTAACTAAGACGGTTAAAGACATATACCAAAACTTATAAAGCAGTGATGAAAGAAATTAAATATGACACAAACAAATGGAAATATATCCTGTGTTTATAGACAGGAAGACTTATATTTTTAAAATGTTCATATATCCAAAATGATATATGGATTCAATGCAACAACCCCTATCAAAAAACCAATGGCATTTTTTATAGAAGTATAAAAATAATTCCACAAGTCATATGGAACCGCAAAAGACACTGAATAGCCAAATCAATCTTGATAAATAAGAATAAAACTGGAGGCATCATACTTTTTGATTTTAAATATATTACATATATTTAATATATAATTTAAATATGTATTTAAATATAAAATATATTTAAATATATTACATATACTACTGTAATCAAAACATTATGATACTGGCATAAAGGCAGACATATAGCCTAATGGAACAGTATAGAGCCCAGAAAAAACTATACATATCTGGTCAACTGATCTTCAGCAAAGGTGCCAAAAATACACAATGGGGAAAGGATAGTTTCTTTAACAAATGACATTGGGAAAATTGCATGTCCACATGTAAAAGAATGACATTGAACCCTTATCTTATATCAAACACAAAACTCAACTCAGAATAGATTAAAGAATTTAATCTAAGACCCTTAACTATAAAACTAGAAGAAACCGTAGGGGAAAAGCCTCATGATATTTGTCTTGTTAATGTTTCATGGGTATGATACCAAAAACATATGCCATGAAAAAATAAATAAAAAAAGTGGGCAAGATCAAACCACGAAGCTTTACACAGCAAAGGAAAAAAAATCAAGAGTGAAAAAGCAACATACACAATGGGAGAAAATATTTGCAAACCACATATCTGATAAAGAATTAATATCCAAACTACATAAGAAACTTTTACAACTAAAGAGTGAAAAAGACTAATAACTCAGTTTAAAAATGAGCAAAGGAACAGAATAGACATTTCTCCAAAAAAATAAACATACAAATAACTGATAAGTGCATGAAAAATTGCTCAATATCGCTAATCATCAGTGAAAAGCAAATCAAAACCACATTGAGATATCGTCTCCTACCTGTCATACCAATGAACTTTTCTAGTATCTTAGAACAATTTACCTATTTATTTGCAATTTACCATCCCCCAGAGGAGAATTTAACGAGGATAAATTTATTGGGACACTCGATCTGTGCACAGACATTTACTGAGGCCTCATTTGTCTCAAGCTCTGTGTGAGATGAAAGGGAATCTCCAATGCAGACTTCTCCCCTGAGCTGCAGACTCAGAAACTCAACTTCCTCCTGCGCATCTAGATGTCCCACAGGCACTTCCACTCAAATCCTTCTGAAATCAAATCCTTCATCTTCATCTTTCTCCCTAATGTTCTTAGCATCCCAAACAGTGGCAGATTTCCTCTCTTTACGTCTTTTTACCTTGAGAATGTTCACATTGTGTGCATTAATTTATATATTAATGTTAGAAATATTGAGATTATTAGGGTCTTAAATCTTTCTATACAGGAAGAGTGGATGCTGATCCATCTGTTTCAATCTTATTTTATGTCCTCCTATATAAATGATAGCTTTTGTCTTATAAGCCCTGTACAATTTTGTTAAAATTTAACTTAGGTACATTTTAGATATTTATCACCAATATAAAGGAACTTTTTCCTTTTTTGATTTTTTTAAATTTGTTATTCTTAAAAATAAAAACTATAGAATTTTGACATTCATGTCTTATCCTAAATGACATGTCCTTCCTGAGCCTTCTGTGATCACTCCATTTAAAGGAACGTCCCCTTCCCCCACCTCTTTCTCTCTCTCTCTGTCCCCTTTTCTTTACCCATTTTACAACTCTATTTCCTCACAGCATTGCTATTTGATATTTTATTGACTTTTAATGTAGTTTAAAGTCTATTTTCTTTTGATTAGAATATAAGGTCCATGGAAGCTTCTATTTGCCTCTGTTTCTAGCACATAAACTAATGCTCAACATAAAATAACTATTCAAAAACACTTATTGAATGACAAATGAATGCATTCATGTATATTTATCATGTATAACATCCTTTTTATATAATTCTATTATCATTAAGTAAGGTTCTTATATTTTGACTAGATTTTTTGGGGGTTTGTTCTAGTTATATAACCATAACATCTGAAAATACATTTTGTCTCTCATAATCTTTATACTTATTATTTAGTTTAATTTTATTCTCTAGCTCTACTAGATAGAAACATCAAAACTATGAACTATAAGTGATGGTACAGGATATCCCTGTCTTATTTTGGATTTATGGAAGTAGCTTTATTATTTTACTGTTTGTCAATGTTCACTGCCAGTGTTTGCAAAACATTGGCCTTTGAGCTAACTTACTCATTATTTTTATTAGAAAAAGCCATATAGTCACCTTTTAGTATCCCTTGACATAATTATGTTAGCCTTTTTTTTTTTTAATGTAAGGTATTATGTTTATAGATTTTTCTGATGGTAAACCCTGATTGCATTCATGAAGTAAAATCCTCTTAATGTGATATGTTATGCTTTAATATGCTGTCAGATTTGATTTGAGAATAATTTGTTTAGAATTATTGCAGTTATATTAGTAAGTTAAACTGAACTACAATTTTTCTTCTTTGTACTACCTCTGTTAGGTTTTAATAATAAAGTTATATTATCATCACAAAATCAATTGGGGAGTTCTTCATCTTTTTTTCTGTGGCCTGGAATAGACTAACATTGAAATTACCTATTTTTTTAACATTGAAATAGAAGTCAACTCTGAAACTTACAGTTTTATGTAATCTAATCTCTGAATTTATTGTCTAAAGATATACCGTGGACTTTTTACAAATCTTAGATGTTATTGGTTCTAAGAAGCCCATTATTTCATTTACTGCCAAGAAGAGAAAAAAAGATTTAATTATGTTAAGATTTCTTATCATATGTAATTTTTATTTTGCAGTTATTAAAATAACTTTTTTAGAGCTATAGAAGAACTTTTATCATTTACGGGTCTTGTAAATAAATAAAAAGAAACGAGATAAATAATTTGATAAATGTTATCTTAAACACCTTTCATAACTCCACGAGGTTTTAATAATTTGTATTGGACTCTTCTGAATCTTTTTTTTTTTTAATTTAGAATCATCAGTGTTTACGTTGACTATATTAGCAAAGGTTTCTATATCCTTTCTTATTTCATTTCTAATTACTTATTCTTTAATTTTTTTATTTGCATGTCTGTGTAATTCTGAGTGGAAAGACATCCTATGTCTGTTGCTTCTAAACTCCAAATTACATCAGCATTAAAATTTCCTATCCTATAACCCACACTCATAAAATAATCTCTAATAGGTCATTTTCATTTTTCTATTATATTCTCATAAGATCTCTTTTTTGAAATTTGCTTTTATGCTTAGTTTCTCACTAAGACTTTATCCCTTAATAAAAGAATTTCAAGCTTCATCAGGCATGTCAGAAAGACTTTATTTTGATGTTATCATCCAAAATGAAATAAACAGAACCTATCTCTACCTCTCCTTTCACTCATGATGACAGCCAGCATCCGCTTGCTTTCTCAGTCTTTACAGCAAACCCAGGCTCTCACGGAGTCAAATAAAAAAAAATAAATAAAAGAAAAAGAAGACTGTGATCTTGCCTGAAGAAGAAGCTGAGGCCTCAGTCAGCAAGTGGAGGCAGAATATCCCATCTTTAGAGATTTAGTGGAACCTGAGACCCATGACAGTATCTTCCAGCCCAGGCTACATCTTCCATCCTCTCTGTTAAAGAGGAAGATAGAGACCCATCATTCTGGTGTTCTGATTTGCCTTCCTTGAGAAACAAATCATTGTTTAGTGTCTTTTGTCAACTCTCCAGAACACAGCAGATCCTGCCAATGCTGTCTGGTCCTAAAACATTCATTTTCTCTTTCCCATCCTCCTTGAATTATGTCAAGATCTAGAGCTTATAATACATCAATGTTGACATGAAATAAATAAGTCTGAGATGATTATCTTTAGAGATCCTTCTACTCAGGAAAAGAGCCTATGGAGTTCTTGCCTTTATTATTTCAGGAATTTGCAAACCCTAGCATTTCTGTGCAGCGGCAGGGAGGAAGTGGAGATATTCTCAGGGTGTCCACACCCTCCTTAGCATCAGATTTTCACTTCTAACATCCCCAAATTGGAATTACTATCCTTTGTTCAAATACTTCTGAGAGGGGAAATGGCAGGAGTAATGCTCACAGTTTTCACATGTAACTTCCACAGAAAGGGAAGAAAGAGCGATGGCATGGGAAGGGGGGTGCTGCAGAGGATGTATTTGCTTCTACACCTGAGAGTGTTGTCATGCTCAGAGGTAAGGGAGCAGTCTTCAAGCATCCAAACAAGTCTGAATTGCATGTACCCCTCAGGACAAATGGCGTCTGCTTGGTCAGCTAAGTGTGAGTCCCCTTCCCTCTCTTCTTCCCTTAAAGCACTTTGTTTTTTCTCTCCCTACATCCTCAGCTTCATCCCCAAATTATGCCCAGTTTAATAAATTAAACAACAGATAGCCCTTTAGAAAACAGACCTCCCAGTGAAAAGAGTAAAGTAATTCACTAAATAACGTGAAATTCTGAACCCACGTGAACCACGAGTTCACAAAATACTCTAAATTCTAATCCACTATTAGCTTCATTCTTACTTTCACCCATTCCATTCATCTGTCATTATCCCCAACTACTTACTTATTTTGCTTTCTGTTCCTCCATGGAATCAATCTCCTGAACCCACTGGGTTTCTCTCTTAATAGTTGTCTCCTCAACTTGGTCCAAACCCCACCTCCCGCTGTCTTGCTTGACCATATTATCACTTGGCCCTGAGTCCCACGGGCCTTTGGCATCTTTCAGTTGTCTGCTGGCCAGATCCTGAACTCTGATTTGAAACTCTAAGCTCGAAGTTGCTGAAAGTGCCTTTATTATTTTCTACCCACATATTTTGGTCAGTTTCTCTCCTGGCTAGAAAGCAACATCTAAGAGGCTGCATATCTCTTCTCATTTGGAGTGTGAGCTAGATCATTTCATTCCCACTCTCACCTTCACCGTTTCAAAGGCTCAAAATGAGTCTGTCGATGAGACTTCATAGCAATGATTGGGCTTGTTTCATGTTTCAGATATGAATGAATGGATGCCGAAAGAAACTCAAGCAATATTTGTGGAGCACATATTATTATGTTGTTTCCTATGTTCTAGGTGTTGAGAATAAAAAATAAGATTGTGCTCCTGCTCTGTAGAATCTCACAGTTTGCAGTGAGACAGTTACAAACATGAAATAAATATAAGATTATATAAAAAGAGGAGAAATAAAAGGAGAGATGGTTTTGTTTTGTTTTTACGTAATGATAACTCAACTAGATATTATTAACCAATCAAGGTTCTGTGGTCATTACAACTACTCAGAGACAGCAGGTTCCAAATTCTGCTCATGTCCTTAGCTTTCTGGATCCTCTTGTTTTCTAAGACAGGTTTTGGATCTTTAGGAAGAAATGGAGATAATGCCATCTCATGAGCTCTTTAGAATGGGTCTTTCTTAAAGTGATTGTATACAAATCAAAGGCCATGATAAAATGTCAATAGTTCTCTATCAAGAAACTCACTGTGAGACTTTGAACAAGTCATTCAGCAGCTTTAGTCCAACAATCCCACAAAAGAAGCTGAGTAAGGGAAGATGATTGCCAAGCCATTTCCAAGATTTCTAGCACTCCATATGAATATATGTGGAAAGCATGTTGTCATGTGGGAGCTTCACAAATTTGGACTAATTGAAGAGTGACAATTATTTTGAATTAGTGAAAACTCTGGGGAGAATACTTTCAATGAGTGTTTATTGCTTTTAAGTACTCTGAAGACCTCCAAGTAAGCTAAATATGTAAGCAAGTGCTTTCATCACTACGTAGGCCTGATTTTGAAACTCATTTATTTGTACATTGAAAAGTTCTCTGAATCTGCTTGGAATGTGCTGGATGCCTCAAATAAATTAAATCTTGAACAGAAAAAGCAGATGTTCATTGGCTGAGCTAACCCCATTTTTGTCAAATATCAAAAGAACAATCCTCTTCCTAAACAATATGGTTTTTAAAGGAACAGGTCATTATGGGATAGCCCTATAGGCACTTTATGGAGGCTCACCCAAGAGGTACAGAACAACTGGTGGACTTAATGTCTTGTGAAGAAGAAAGTGATCTTGAGGGCTCATGTTCTCTACCTTAAAATGGAGATAGGACCCAGGCTACCTTAAACAGTCTGAATTAGCAGCACACGTTACTGACTTTCCTTCAGGAATCACTGATGAGTCCTCTCTAGTCAGGTGTGTGTGGGGGAGCAATGGTTCTATTTTGCTTCTGAATACCATACCAGGAAGGCTCAGGAGATTGGGGGCATGATGCAAGAATGGGCATTGAATTAGAATCAGCAGTGGTGGTTCTAGTCCCGATTCTAGCACACATCCATGACAGCCATTTGACAACATCTCTTCTTAAATGGGCCTCATTCTTCCCAAATACATGAAGAAAGAAGTGAGCTCTAAACTCTGCAGCGAGTCCAAGAACTTGTGGTAAAGATGCTCCAGCAAAATTGCTTTGGATTCATTCTTGCTGTTAAATTCTCTGTGGCAAATATATCTAGCTAGTCGATGAGAAAACAATATTGAGCAATTCGGCCATAACCCTGAAGGTGATGTACCTGGCAACAGAGATTTTCATGACCTCTCCAAAGTCACCCTGTTGGTTGTTGCCAAAGCAGAAATCCCATTTCACTGCTCATTCATCTACCAGGTGGCCTGCCCAAGGGATGTCAAGGTGATTAACTGAATA
>NW_011888809.1:7740302-7752305 GCF_000151845.1 Pteropus vampyrus
TGGGGGCATGATGCAAGAATGGGCATTGAATTAGAATCAGCAGTGGTGGTTCTAGTCCCGATTCTAGCACACATCCATGACAGCCATTTGACAACATCTCTTCTTAAATGGGCCTCATTCTTCCCAAATACATGAAGAAAGAAGTGAGCTCTAAACTCTGCAGCGAGTCCAAGAACTTGTGGTAAAGATGCTCCAGCAAAATTGCTTTGGATTCATTCTTGCTGTTAAATTCTCTGTGGCAAATATATCTAGCTAGTCGATGAGAAAACAATATTGAGCAATTCGGCCATAACCCTGAAGGTGATGTACCTGGCAACAGAGATTTTCATGACCTCTCCAAAGTCACCCTGTTGGTTGTTGCCAAAGCAGAAATCCCATTTCACTGCTCATTCATCTACCAGGTGGCCTGCCCAAGGGATGTCAAGGTGATTAACTGAATATCATGAAAACCACAATAGATGAGGAACAGTTTGCACAATGCAGATAGATAAACAAACGCTCTTAACTTTTCTTCTCTGAGTTTTGTTCTGTACTTTTGATTAATCTCCATGGTCTCAACTTAAACTCATCTGCGATCAAGGCTCAGGAACAGCAGTTCCCTAGAAAAACAACCATGACTCATTGACATGACTATTCACAGCTCCAGTGACAACTCCAAATATTTGCTTCCTGAGTCTTACCCAACCTAATCCCTGGAAGCTGTTGGTGGAAATGTGTGCTACCCCCGATGGAAGAAGGACAGAGAGAGCTCTCATCTCATCGGTCTGTAAGAGTTATGAGCTCTTGGGGGTCGGATTCACTGGATAATAAGTTTTTCATGTTGTCAATTTGATTTCTGCCTCAAAAATAGCAAATCAGCAGGAACAAGGGAAAACCAGGCTATGTCCTCCTATCAAAGAAGAACACAGAAATAAATAGCAACCTTAGTTTCAAAAATCACTAAGTTAGTTTCAAAGTTCTGGAGCTGCATTTAGGTGTGATAAAAATAATGCAGTACCCACGCCCCCAACTCGAACATCAAAACAGAACAGGGAGATGGCGAGAACAATGAAAAGGAAAATGTATAGGGAGATACTGAGATGAAAACATGGATAGAAGTTGGAACTAAATGAGAATAGTAGGGGTGAGTATCAATGAAGATAATAGTCAACTCCACATTTCATAAAGCAATTTTACCCATTTAGTCATTTTTTAGTCAGATGTTCATTGCATACCTACTGAGCCGAGACTTTTTCTAACTCTATGTAGAAACGGATTCATTAACAAGACAGACAAAATCTTCACTCTCGACCTAATGGAGGGTTGAAGACAGCTTTTAAATTCATAACCAAATAAATCAACAAGGTAATCTCTAATAGTGAAAACCACGATGACGGGGCTAAAATTAAAAACAAAACAAAACAAAACGCTGACAACGCCTAATGCTGGCGAGGAAGTGGAGCAGCAGGAACTCTCATTCGTTGATGGTAGGAGTGCAGAATGGTACAGGTACTTTAGAAGACAGTTGGACGGTTTCTTAGAAAGCTGATCATAGTCTTCCCCTTCGATCCAGCAATCTCACTAATAGATACTTGCTCAAATGAGTTGAAAACATGAGTTCACACAAAAACCTTCCCATAAATGTTTCTACCAACTTCATTTATACTTGGTAAGAATCGGAAGCAACTGAAATGTCCATCAGCAGGTTAATGAATAAACAAACTCTGGTTCATTCATATAATGGAATATTATTCGGAAATATAAGGAAATGAACTACCAAGCCAGGAAAAGACATGGGGTAACCTTAGAAGCATATTGCTAAGAAAAGCCTATCTGAAAAGACTACACATATGGCATGATTCCAACTATATGACATTCTGGAAAGACAAGACTGCAGAGACAGCGCAAAGGTCAGGATTTGTCCGAGTTCAGGTGGAGAGACAGGTGAACAGGTGGAGCATAGATTATTTTAAGGGCACTGAAATCATTCTGCACGATACCGTAATGCGGCATATATGGATAAAACATTCGTCAAAACACAAAGAGGGAACCCTAATGTAAACTATGACTTTAGTTAATAAGCATGCACTAGTAGACCTACAAGTGGGCTGAGAGTCTGTATTTCTGACAAGCTCTCAGGTGCTGTGGCTGTCCTCAGACCATGAAGCAATGCAAAATATGATTTTTTTCCTAATTCTGCTAGAGAGACATGGTAGGACCCGTTGTGCATTAAGACAAGGAAATAAAAGCAGTGGCAGGCTCATTGGCACCTTCATTCACAGCCACTATGCAATTCTTTCTGTTTCTTCCACCAGACTGCAAGTAACTGGAAGAACTTGAGGGGGAAAAAAAGTCAGTTTCTTTCCCAAGTAAGAATAATTGCATTTATTCAGTGCATACTTTGTGGCAGACATACTGTCATGGGATTTGGATTCATTTACTTATAAACATGAACCGATTTATTATATAAAGTCCTTTATTTTGATTTTTCAAATAAGGAAACTGAGACAAAAAGAGGTTAAATACTTGCTCAAAGGGCTATAACTGGTAGGAGAGGTCAGTTTCAATATCTGTACAGATACAAAGTCCATATTCTCAACTTTCCTGCCAATATGCACCAGATGGCAAGAGCTTCTTTGCACAAAGGCTGTGCCACTGAATGAGGTATGGGTGACATGGGTCATAGGGATTCTGGAATCATTGAACAATGCCTCTGAGTGAATAATGTGAGATTTAAATATTGATGATGATAAGTCTTGAATTCTTAATAAGAGTTTCTGGAAGCACCTTAATGTCTTGGTAATATCTGTGGGTTTTTATCGGGAAAGAAGGCCAGTGTGAAGTGTGGGAAGGGGTGTTTAGCTAGGGGTCAGGAGACCAAGAATCCTGTCCTAACTCTGACCTTGGTGTGATGATTTTGAATAAGTCATTTTTGCAAGCTCAGCCCCAGTTTCTGAATCAATAAAACAACTGAGCGAATCAGGTCATCTCAACAATATTTTGCAGCTTTATCACTGAATATAAAACATCTACTTCACCACTGCTGAATGAAAATAAATACCTGATCAATAGACTTATTAATTTATTACAGAGTGGAAATCTGTAAATCCAAAATGCTCAAGGTTATGCAGTGACGTGGTGACAGAGAAGGCATAAGGACTCAGTAATCTTCCATCTTAGTGCAGTGTTTCTCTCCACACCACGTCCTTGTATCAGGGTCACGTAACGAAATTACTAAAATGAAGTAGCCTTTGATAGGTAATCCTCGAGGGTGTTTTTGTAAATACAGAAACACTCAGATGGTTGCGTAAAATAATAAATAGAAATGTCTAGTTAATAAAAAGATACATTTTAATGACTAATGTGTATTTGATTCTACCAAGGATAGCGGAGAAGAATGAATGAGCAGTGGTTCTGGTGACTGTTCTGTCACTTTCCCTCTCTGTGCTTCAGTTTTCCCATGTGACAAATGGAAATAATGATAATGCATATGGCGACAGGTTGTGGGAAGTAATGGGTTAGTACACAAAAAGCCTTTAGAACAGTACCCAGAAAAGATTGTGCTCAGTAAGTACAGCTAATATTATCCCAAGTTTACAGATGAGGCAGTTGAGCCTCACAGGTTGGTTATGACTCCAGGAACTCTAGGCCAGGTAGATAGCAGCTCTTTCTTTAAAAAATCTCCTGCCCAGTCACTGAAGACCTGGGGTGTATGGAGAAATGTACCCTGTGGAGCCAGAAGCCCCTGGTGCGAATCCCTTTTCTGCTCTGTCCTCAGCTTAAGACATTGAACACACTACTTTAATGCTCTGATCTTCATTTGCTTCATCCATAAATAGAGACATCAGTGATTTCTAGTCTACAAGTTGGTTATGATGATTAAAGTTTAATGTTCTATTATAGTATTGGCTGTTATTATCCTCTCTATTACCTGTTTTGCTGGATTACAGAGTCGGGCTTGGTGAAATGAGGGTGTCCTCCAGACTGGGTGGCCATGGCAGTTACTCAGTCGAATGGCCAAGCCAGTGCTGCAGGGTACGGAGGGTCCACAGTCACCCAGCACAGTCCCTAGTTTGAGAATGATCTTCAAAGGACAAGACAAGACAGCTTTGTTAGTCAGGGAGAGTGCCTCACACAGACAGATTATCAGATAGCTTTGAGCTTTAAAGTAGCTGAAACCACCTGCCAATGATGAAAGACATCTGAGGCCGGCAGGATGGGGTCACTGAATTCCTGGGTTGGATTCTTAAAGATCTGTAGACAGTAGTGAGGTCTCCAGTTGGGTATCTAAGAAGTGGAGTGGTTTTTTTTTTAATTAATTTGTCCAAGCACCCCTTCGATGGGACATTTCAATAGTGTGTAGTGTGTCAAAGGATGAAGACAAAACATCCTTTCCTGCCTGAGTGAGGCCCTGTCTTCCTCTCCCGCTGGATGTGGCACCCTGCTTCCCTTGCACCCTGCCTCTAGTCAGTGTACCCCATCACTTCCTGCCACCACGGTGCCTTGAACGTGCCGTCTCCTCTGAAATGTTCCTCTCCTCCCTCACCTCTTTCCTGGTTCACTCTTGAACAGCCTTCAGGCGAATCACTACTGTGGCACGTCCTCATTCATTTCTCCCTTGAGCTCCGAATTGGACTAAATTTCTTATTTTATGCCTACAGTGTATAAGAAGCTAAGACAGCAAATTCAATAAAACACGAGCTCAAAGACAGGATTATTACAACTTTAAGGACTATGCTAAAATCCAAAACAGTTTTATGACTGGTCTAAATGTATACATTTAAGAAAAGAACAGACATAGAGTAATTAAATTAATCAAACTAATAGCATAAAAGAAAACATTAGAGAAATCTAAAGGAATATAAAGGAAAAAGATAAAAACAAAAATAATTATAGAAAAATACTAAGCATGAAAATAGAAAAATACATCATAAATAAAAGAGATATTTTGAAGTAAAAGACCCTTATATTAAAGAAGTACAGTACTTAATTTTCAGATAAAAAATATATTCCACGTAACAGAAAAAAAGATTTTACAATATTAAATTAATTATGATTACACTCAATACTTTTATTTTAAAACAAGTAGTATATGGTCTGACTTTTATAAACAATAATATTTTTATCAATAAATCTTTTTATGGTTCTATTCATTATGCTTTTATCTATCAACTATTTATATCTTTATCCCTTAAAGTGTAGAGCAAGCTCTAGAAAGTGTTTCACTAAATGTTCATTTTTTTCTGAATTATGGAATTGTGGATGATTTATAGCTTTCTTATTTTTACTTTAACATATTGATTTTTTTAAAAAAGTGATACATTCATTTTTAAATTTAATTTTACACAATAGATATTTGTCAAGCACCTGCTATGTGATGACATTATTCTAAGCAGTAAAGATAGCAGGGAACCACACAGATATTCGTTTTCATAGTATTTATATTTGCATGGAAGAAACGGACAATAAACTATTAAATACCTAGACTATCAGGCAGTGGGAATCTAGAATTTAAATTAAACCATAAACTTATTATTCAAACCAGAAAAGGAAGGCCACCAGGAAACTGGAACACATCCAAAAGATGACTATACAAGACAGTTTACTTGAATTAAGAACTTTAAGGAGCAGTTGAAAGACCTGAGAAGGTTATTTTGCAAAAGAAGTAAGAAATGATAAATATCACAAAGAGTCATCATTTGGAAGAAGAACAACTTGGCAAACCTAAAG
This sequence comes from Pteropus vampyrus, assembly GCF_000151845.1. Lineage (NCBI taxonomy): Eukaryota > Metazoa > Chordata > Mammalia > Chiroptera > Pteropodidae > Pteropus > Pteropus vampyrus. Next base: position 7,746,012 of record NW_011888809.1, read on the forward strand.
AGCGAGTTCAGATTATGGGCTGCAAGTCGCAGAGAAACAATGTTCAACTCTTCTCTTTCAGAAAACATAATAATTATAGCTGTTGGAATATATAATATCCTGCCACGGTATTAAATGAAATCAGCATTTTGAAGAAAAATTATACAGGAACCCACATGTCTTTTGGACATCGTCCTAGATATTACATCACATGTATTTCCATAAGATTCTATCCTTTCATCAGGTGAGTCCACATCCTGTCACGCAAAAATTCATGCACATAATGAGGAGAGAAAGATTTGGATGTTATGTCCTTAACCATACATACTGTATCTATATAAATATTATCTTAGAAATGTGCATATATACCTAGGATTTATGGAGATATGCATATTTATTTTAGAATTAACAGAGAGAGACAAATATGTATTTTTCAGTTTTCAATTAAGTTAAAGTAAAATTCTTATCCGCAGATGAATTGCTCGTTCAGTCCCTATTAATTAAAAAAGTATAGAACTACTCTGATTTCCTTCAACAATTTAATGATTTAGGGTTTGCCAAGTATTTTTTTAAAACTATAGTTTCAAGGGAAAGCTTGCTTTTAATAATAAACACAGTTTAGTCATTAAAACAGTCTGCTCTTCGCTACAAGTATAATTTCATCTTTGGAAATAATTGCCTTCCATCCTTCTAGTCCCACCAAAACAGTCATAAAAATACTCTAGGGAGTAATAGAGAATTCAGATTGTTGTATTCAGACTGAGTCATTCATAAAAGTGGAACAAAAAACAAAACAAAACAAAACAAAACATCCCGTCTTCTCTGACTTCTCATTGATACTAGGTGAAGGTAAGTAGAAGGGACAAGTATGGAGCCTTGTCCCCTGGTTTCCTGGTCAGGGTTTTGCCTGTTGGACTTGACCGAGAATCTTAAGATGGCCAAAGGTTATAAAGTCCAGGGGCACGAGAGAAAGCTTTGGATCATCGCCTGATTAGTGCTTGGAGGATCATCTCTACTTCAAAGTACTGGCAAAGGGAGCATACAACTGAGGAAAACTAGCCAAATGGGTGTTAAAAAAAAAAAAGAAAAATTAAAAAGAAACAGCTTCGTTATTAGCTGGGAAGCACGCGATAGCACAGACCATCAGTAGTCTAACCACCATGCATGTGTGGCTCTCTGTAGAAAGCTGGAGTGGAGAACATGACTTTTCTTGGTGCCGACGTGGATTCCCCCCGCCTCATACTCCACGTCCGTACAGTGGAACATGCAGTCAGCCATACAGGAGAGTGAGGGCTTCGTGGCCCAGAGCTCGGATCCACTTCCCATGCCACTGCATGGGCCAGGGCGGAAGGCCAGCTTCACAGCAGTCATTGTCAGGGCAGAAAGAGAAGGAATGACAACCTCCCTCCAAGAAGAGCCATTTCCTCAACTTTATATTCTGTTAACCAGTTTTATTCTAGCTGGAAAGAAGCAGCTTATTATACAACAAAAAAAGTCATACGAAAACTTTTTACTGTCTTTAGAAAGCGTGTTGCATTCTGAATGGCTCATGAGGTCATTTTACAATGTTATAAAAGAGACGTGAAGGAAACGTGTTTACTAACGGTGAAGCTAATCCCTTGAGCGGCACTATGCCAGGCACAGTGGGAACCAACAGTACGAAGTACGTGGTCATTAATCATCTGGGATCATCAGTACAGCGAGGAGATATATGGGTCCGAGAGCTTCTCATAGAAGGCATACTAGCATATGTGCTGAATTATAGCATAAATATGATGGTACAGGAAAAATTTGGTGCAGAGAAACTAGTAAGGCTTTCTGGTATTAGTGGTGGGAGTCAAGATGTAAGCTGGAGAAGTCAGATTCTAACGTGAATTGGATCTAACTGGCGTGAACGTGCTAATGTCATCTCCAGTGCAGAAGGACCTACTAGGCCATTGCTGCATGTGTTCTGTTATGGGCTAACTCCGGTGTCTATTTTAAATTCAATTTTGTAATTGTTGAAAAGCTGAAAAGGAGCTTTAAAAACATTTAGTCCAACTTGCCTCTTTTGTCCCCTCAATAGTTTAAAAATGAGGAAACTGGTCTAGAGCAAGAAGTGACCGGCTCACTGTAACCTGTCATTTAACGTCAGAGCTAGACCCACACCTGGGTTCTCTCTAGATAAAATGTTAAGAACTGGACAAAAATATTTTCATTATCGGAGCTCTAAATCCATGTTAGTTTTTATGCCACAAACCTTTACCTGTAATTTTGAATTATGCTACTTTTATTTTGCTAAAAAATTTCTCATTTTCCAAAGTAAATAATTTCTTAACCGAGCAAAGCCAAACAAACACCCTCCCCTACCTGAATCATGCTGCGTGACAGTACACACTGTAGGTTTGGGTTTCCATCAAAGGCATTTTCTTTTCTGCCTATAAACTCCCTTTTTCTTCTCCAAACTAATTGTTCAGTGCAGAAGCTCAATGTCAGAGTTTGCAAGAAATATAGCTCTGGGGTGTAATCTTGTCAGGAATTTTTCTCAAGGAGAACTGAAACCTAAGTTATTAAGCTGCTAGAAGACTTATTTCTAAAGGATTTACCTTCTCCCTGATGAGATCAGGAGCTTCTGTTGGGGGCCTGAGTTTCTTCTAACACAAAACTTCAAAGGGATCAATTACTGAAACTCAGAACAGCTACCTCACGATTGTAGTTTCTGACTGAGTATTTTTAACTTTTGGATACCTTTTTTCTTTTCTTTTTCCTTTTTCAAGCTATTGGAGAGCAGAGTAGCGGAGGCACCATAATAACTAATGTGGAAACATCAATCAAGAAAGGACACAAATACTCTTTTCTGCCATCGACCACTTATTTTTCTCAGATTCCTCCACAGTTGTCAGTATTCTTTATATTGTGCAATGAAATTCGACACTACATGTTGAAAGTGAAAGAGACTGTCTACATTTCCTCACTTATGTTTTGAAGGCAAAACACCTGTACGTACATTAATAATAATGAGAATGTTCATAATTTTGAAGATAATGACAACACAGCTAACGTTTATGTAGCTCTTTATGTGTCAGGATCCAGGAAAAGGCGCTTATTCATTCATTTCATAAACATGTGATGAGTGTTGGATATGTGTCAGCCAGGGCCAAGAATCGAAGATACAGCTGTAAAAAAAAAAAAAAAGAAAGAAAAATGAAAGGGATCTGCCTTTGGTACCTACACTCCGGTGAAATCCTTTACGTGAATCACCTCATTTATTTGCAAGTGTATATAGATTCCTAGTCCTTACCCTAGACTCAGGAGGCAGGTAAGACTTTTTCTTTCATTTTACGGAAGAGGAAACTTAAACTCAAAGAAGTTAAATATTGTGTCCACGATTCCAAAGTGAGAACACGATCAAGGCAGTTTTCACACCCAGGAATAGGATTTTACAACCTGTGCTCTGAATCACGCTGACACCTCAGCATCATCTTCCCCCACGGCTGCACTAATCACATTCCGTGTAGGAGGAAATGAGGTTCAGTTACTCTCCCCAAATCCCATATCCGGAGTTTGAATGTAGGACTTCTCCAGCTCAATCCACTCAATAGTCCATACACATGCTTCACACGCTTAGGGGTGCACGTGTGCATGCACACACACACACACACACACACACACACACACACACACACACACGCACGCCACAATGCAACCTCTGCCTCCAGTCTGCTCTTTTACATATGAGCAGTAGCTATCGAGAGGGATGCAGATTCTTTGTGAAAATGGCTGGGCTGTCATAAAAAGGAGGAAAACAACCTCCCTCTTCCAACTCTCATACCAGAAATTTCATTACTGCAAGTTGTGTTGTTCGTTTGAAATACAGTAGGGTTTGTTTATTTATTTTTCTTTGATCTCAGCCTTGTTCATATTCTTGTATATTTTTAAAACCTGTCGGTCATCAACATGCTTCTAAAAGTAAATATTATGCAAAAACAATATGCTCAGAAAAACGTCTTTCTTCCCCTAAACCTTCCACTCAGTTTCTCTTTCCTCCCTTGTGAATAATCAATTATATATTTTTTTGGTTTATCCTTTCTGATGTTCTATCCTTTTTTGGTGTTTCATTTTGCAACAGTAAACAGATCTATGTATCTTATTTTATTTTACCTTCTTCCTTTACCCCAAAGCTAGTACATTATATATACTTTGTGATGTGCAATAGATCCTGGAATTCACTCTCTATCACTCCCTAGAACCTTCCTCATTCATTTTTACAGCTATATAGCACTCTGTTGTATGGATGCAGCAGTTTATTTAACCTATTTCCTGTATTTGGGCATTTAGATTGATTCCAACATCTTGCAATTACAAAGGATGTTGCAAATAATAACCTTATGCAAATTTATTTTCCTATAGTTGGATGTGTATCATCAGACAAATTCTTAGATTTCTGAGTAAATTTAAGAGGTAAATTTGTGAACTTCTGGGTCAAGAGGTAGATGAACATGTAGTTTTATTAGATACTGATGAATTCCTCTCCATTGTTGTGCCATATTTATTTCCATCAACAATGTATGTGACTGTTTTCCTACAGTTTTTTCAATAGTGGGTTTTATCAAGCTTTTTAATTTCTTGCCAATCTAATTGATGAGAAATGATATTTTAGTTTTGTTTTTAATTTACATTTCTAGACAATGAAATTGAACGTATTTCGTGTTTAAAAGCCATTTTATACATTTTTGTGTTTTTTTAATATTCTTTGCTCATTTTAGTCTTCTCCTACCAATGAAAAATAGTCTTTTTATTAGTGATATTAGTCATTTATCTGTGCTATCTACCACAGTTTTTACCTCTCAATTTGCCCATTTTTTTGTGACTTTGTTTATATATTTTATCATGATTTCACAAAAATTTTTGTTCTAAATTTATTAATCTTTTTTTTTTAACTGATGCTGGATTTTGTGTTATGAACAGCCTTTCCTTATACTTGGGTTATAGAAGAATTTTCTCTAATACTTGGATAGTTGCATTTATTTTTACATGTAAGAGATCTGTTAGAAGTATTTTCCTACACATGATGTAAGAAAATGATCTAATTTAAACTATTTTCAGAAGGCTATCCAGTTATCCTAACACCTATTATAAAACACTTTCCTCAATGATATGAGACACTAAATTTTCAAATTCAGTTCAATTTTTTTCTGGACTTTTCTTCTGGACTTCCTAAATCATTCTCTTCTGTCTGATCATGCATTAGTATGTTTGAGTCGGGCGTGGCACTGTTTTAATATCTGTTAAAACTAGTCCTCCTTTTCTTATAGTCCTTTTACTGTATTATTGTAACTATTATTTTATGTTTAATTTTTCCATATGGATTTTAGTATCAGCTTCTTTATAGTAAAATAGTTGGTATTTTTGTTGGGATAAATTAAAATTTCCCCCAGTCAACCAATAGTTGCCTGGAGCACACGCTTTTACATATTTCTCAGAAAGAACCTGAGAATTCAGTATGTCTTGAGTTCTTACACGTTCAAAACCAATTTTTTATAACCTTCTTATCTGAATGACGGGTTGGCCCTATGTCCTTGAGTTACTAATAAAACTCCCACTGTAGCAATGCTTTATATTTGTTCTTGAGAAAACTGATGGACACATTTCATAGATTTGTCCAAACCCTTCTACCTCAGCCTCCAAACCGGTCTCCTTGCCCTCAGTATCAAACTCTGCAGTCCATTCTCCTTATAGCATCCAGATTTATTTTCAACTGCCGGACTCTTCCATGGGTTCCTTTTGTCTTCAGGATAAAAGTCTGAGCATTCTTGTGTACAAGTACCTTCATTCCCAGGCTCTGCTGACTTAGCCAGGAGCATCCATGCCCTCTACCTGCCGTGCAACTGACATTTTCCAAGACAGAGCCTCCTGTATTTACCTGAACACCCTTCAGCACCTTTTGCTCAAGCTGTACCCTCTGCCTAGAAATCTATCTCCCCACACCCCCAAAACCTTATATCTTCAAATGACTCAGCTCTTGGTCTTCTCAAATCTACAAGCTATATTAAATGTGTGTCTTCCCCACTCGCTTACTAACCTGGGCTACACGTTATCCCAGGCCTAAGCCTTTGCTTGTGTCTCTCCTATCGTCAGTTGCTTCATTCATCTCTTCATCCACAGTTTGACTCAGGGCCTGGCACCGAGCAGCCTCTCAGTTATGTCTTGCTCAGATGGCGTTGGAGAAGGTAGTGTCTCAAACCTGAACACAGCGCTTCGCAGTTTTTAGAACACAGTTTGTTGAGAGATGATTCTCCACGGTGTTTCTATACATCTCCTATCAGCTTTTGTTCC
>NW_011888809.1:7754155-7756353 GCF_000151845.1 Pteropus vampyrus
CCCCAGAAGATAAACTTCTGTTGGAATTTCTGCTGAAATTCTGAAAACAGCCACACAGGCTAAAAAATTAGGCCTTTCCATACAGGACAGATCTTCTTCCTGCCTTGGGAGGAATAATGACTATATATATCAATTGGTTAAGCTATATATATAAATATGTCATGCGTGTGCGCGCGCGCGTGTGTGTGTGTGTGTGTGTGTGTGTGTGTGTGATTTTTTTTCCTTTCCCTGGGCACCCCCCAGTGGCACAAAAGTTTTAAGCTGGCCCAAGGACCAATGTGGGATAACTGAGAAAATCCTGGTGCCCAAGTGAAAAAGGGAAGTTCAAAACTCAGTTCTTTCCCTCCAGAAGCTTAGAGCTAAGTACTAGAAACATAAAACGAACATAATACATCAATTAACATTGTATGGAAGACTTTGCTAATTGCTAATGATTCTCCAGACTCTTCTCCAAAAGGACTCTGAAGATAAGAGAGTGATCACAGGTGACATGGGAGAAAAGGGGTAGAGAATGTGTTTTTCTCATTAAGGATGAAATCTACATACTATTTAATTCAGCGGTTTTTACAGCAACAAACACTGTGTGTATCAGAAAATGTTTACTTATTTAGATGGAATAGAACTGAGTTGAAACAATTATACCATAGCAGGTAATCTAAATGGAGGATGAAATATATACTCACGGTTTTTAATAAATGTGATTTTTAAAAATTTCTAAAGATAAATTTCCAGCATCATTCTTGTCACAGAATATAGGAGCTGAAGGCAAGAATGAGGCTGAATTAGATGAGTTTCCAGGTCCACTCATTATAGGTGAGGAGTTTTGATTTCTGTGCAGCCTGCCTCTACCTCCACACCTGAAAGCCTCTGGCCATTTTTACCCTCTCATTTCTCTGTGATTTTTGCTTTCATGGACTACAGAAACCAACGTTCTGCCGGAAGACAAAATATCTCTGTTCTGTTAAAGTTGCCTGTGAAGGTCATGGCTTCAGACCTTAGACTGGTCCAACTCCAAAATGCTGAGTCAGGCCTCATTTAGGGGAAAAACTCTGAAACTGGTGAAGCTTCCTAGAGTTGCCTGTGATTCCACTGTCCTCGTTATCATCAGACGTGACACTCAACTAAGTCACCTTAGGCTTTTTCTCCTTGCCATCCTACAGCAAACGCTGCAAATTGAGAGAGGCTGCAAACTAAAACCATTCTGCAAATGGATTATGTCTGGTCCTCATACAGGGTTTTTTTTTTTTTTTTGAATATTTATAAATTTAAAAATACCTTTTAAAAATCGGAATTAGGGCAGTCAAAAAAAATATTGAACACATCGTGGCACTAGATCCCGCTTCCTCAGGGTACCTGTCGGCTGGTGCTGAGGAGCAACCATCTCCTTCACGTGAATTATATCCTTTGCCCATTACCACTGATCCTTCTAATCCCGCATGTCCTCACAGCAAGGTTGGGTGTAGGTTTTAATTTGCTGAAATGAGTTCTTGTCTTCTCGTAGAGCTCAGAGGGAAGTAAAAGAGTTTATCTACACATCTACCAAAAGCGAGAAGACAGAAGATAGGCAGCAAACACATATTTAACTGGTGCAGCCAAAGTGTCAGTGATTAATCTGAGTACATGGAGCACGGCAGGGACTAAGACAGAAATCTGCTGGTAGAATTTACATTCAGTGGGAATTTATAGGCAATAAACTAGTAAATTAATAATCAGGTAATTTGAGGGAACAAGTGTGTTATAAAAAAGATAGAATAAAGTAGAGTGAGCAAAACGGGGAAACTGGAGGGGATGATATCAGAAAAGGAGGCAGGGGACGAAAAGACCGAGAAGCAATTTACCAAGACAGCGTTAGGTTATATCCTAAGTGCAGCAAGTAGCTACGGTGGAGTTTTAAGGAGAAGCAACCAGACCCGATTTGTTCTTTGAAAGGTCACTGTGGCTGCTATGAGAGAAGGGGCTCTCCAGGGAAAAACAGGTAATCAGATAGTCCGGGGAGGTAAAGTGGTGGTTTGCGCTCGGCTAGTAGAAGTGGAGATGGTGAGAAATGGTCGTATTTGAGGTATGGTTTGGAAGGGGTGGAAACAAGACTTACTCCTGGATTGAATCTGGGGTGTGCGAGAAGGTGAAAGATGGAAGTGAAGTGTTGGGCTTGAGCAACTTGACGGAAGAGAGAGAGAATGCTAAAATGGAATTGGGGG
>NW_011888809.1:7757688-7762203 GCF_000151845.1 Pteropus vampyrus
CACTGCTAGGCAATTCTTTTATGAGGCTGTCATTTGCAGTAGAGCATATTAAATACCATAGTCAAGAAAAAAAATCATTTTACTTTTTTATGTTATATTTATTAAAATTCAACTGTTTTTTGGATACAGTTGAATTGGCAAATGAAAAATGTGACAATACTCGATAATCCAGGTGTTTAATTTGGAACACAGGTGTGATCACTGAGGTCCGCACAAAAGCACGTATACTTTATCTGTAGGAGAGGTCATTGGAAACTTACTTGAGTTCATTAATTCATACTTTAGAAGTAGTTATAATAAAAAGAAGAGTTCTTTTTATGTGGGAAAACAACTTTAGCACCTCCTCATTTAACCCTTCCAATTGTACTGTGAAATAGAGTGAAAAAAGGTGTTTACATGTATTGCTGCATATAATGGAAATGTGACCAAAATTGGGAGCAAATATCGTCCTGCAGAGCACCTCTCCTTCCCTTGGAGATTCCAGATTGAACTCTGTAAAAACACAGTGAATAACGGCAGAATGAAAATGGGAAAATGCTACCTCATAATTAGCTGTGTAAGTGTCCACATGTGCTCACTGAGAAAAAGGTGCTAGTCTCCACCTTTCTCCCGGGCTTGAATCCAAATTTTGTCATCCTCTCACCCTCACTGGAGTAAGGAAAGAGGAGGCAGACGGAGCTGGCCGTGTTCCAAACAGGGACTCAAGCCAGTATGTGTGACCACTTACTGCACATCCCGTCTGTCTGCTAGTAAGAGGGGCATAATTACTACTCCGGGCCTTGAGCCATGTAATGAGAAACTCCTCATGAATGGTGGAAAAACCTGGGGGGTAAGAGGGAGGTAGACAGGCAAGAAGAAAAAAAGTAGCGTTTCTCTTCTACTAATGCCACTGGTTGCATTGTGTGGAGGAGGAAACAGGCTGGGAACGGTCACGTGATCTGAGTTTCACAGCTGGTAAGGGGCAGAGCCAGATTTCGAAGTCAGGTCTGCATGGTTCTAATTAAATCCGAACATCCCTGCTCATCCTTTGTCCTGTGCTGTTTCCCCAAATTACTCTTTTATTTGGCTTCTTAATGTGCAGTGACTGAGGAACAAAAAACAGGCGGTAAAGGCCTTGCTGCAGGCATGCACAGATAATTGCCCCAAGGGACAGCAGTGTCACACCAGAGTCATATGAATGACTTACAGCTACCAGTGAGAGGAATTTTATTTTTTATAAACCTACAAATGACTACACCCCTACACTCACAGCCACACCCGTCTACATCACAATTTGGCATTGAATATAGGGAAAAATGGTTCTATATTCCTCAGTAGCATCTAAGGTCATCTGTTTTGTCACAACTCAAAATTATATTGATCACCAAAAATATATTAGTTCCTAAGAGAAATATTCAGTAGTTTGTTTTATGGGCAGGACAGGCATATTTCATGACATAGTTTCTCAAAACCGAGTTGTTTTTTGGCCAGATATGGTTTTGAACTATTGCATTTTATGTAAGCCTTTATATGATTCACACTGCGTATTAGAATGTAAAATAATAAATATAATAGTAAATAAACTTTTTTATTTTTGCATTATTTAACCCAGCATCGCTCAAATGTATTTAACCTTAAAAATCCTTTTATTACCCTCATAATACAAGCCATGGAATTGGATATCAAGAGAATTCACTATGAAGAACAGAGATATTGTAAATTCTGGAGATGTTTAAGTTAGAACATATAAATTAAAGTTTTCTCCTTTAAAATCTTTCAAAAAGAAAAGTTCTGGTACTGAACAGGGTAAACTCCAGGTATCTGGAACATTCCCTCACTGACACGGCTCATTTACTAAATACACATATATTTGCTTTATCTAGAACACTGATAAAAACAACAGTGTCATCTCTTCAAGGGCCTCATATTTTCTCATTCTTTCCCAGATAAAATGGTCACAGGAACCATCTTTAAAAGACTGTCTGTTCCTCTTGTTTTCAAAATATTTATGTTTAGCCTCAGTGTTCGGACCTGTCCTTCAGACAGAAGAGGGCTGACAAGCCTGATGTGGTAATTACACACACACAAAAAGAACATTACGTCCAAACTGCAGTGGACATCAAGAAGAAAATAGGTGGACACTCTTTTCTGCATTTTAAGCAAATGCCACATCGAGAAATCTAACCAGCCATCAAAGGACAGTCACCTTTTGGTTGGATGTATTCAGTTCTTTCTATTGTGAATAAATGAAATGAAGCATTCAAAACTGCCAAATGACAACACAGAGAATACTTGTAATCTTTTTTTCTTCTCTCTCTCTGTAGCGAACCAAGAGACTTTGTCTTCCTCTCTTACATCTTGTGTGACAGGCAGCATTTTTTATATAAAGACAGACAAACAAGTAAATGGATGTTGTGCAGATACGGTGCAGACAGTTATTGCCATCTGTGTTGAAACAGAAAGTGAGGGTATGAGTAGTCCTTATCAACTTGAACCCAAAGAGTTTCAAAATTGCAGTGATTCTTTTATGTCTGATGGCAGAAAGTCACAGCGATGCTTCATTATTACCAACAACACCCTGCATATGCCTGTGAAAGAACTCTCAAGCCCTTCGTGCCTCCAAGTTTTATCCTACAGGTTACTGTAGGCTGATGGGGAGTCCCACCTGGGCCTCAGGGAAGATTTGTGCTGGGGCCAGAGTTAGAGCCCATCAGAAGTTGGCCAGAGTAGCTGATGCTGCTGTGCTCCATCTTGGGACTGAATTCTCTTATTTTTCCACGCTCTATTTTAGATAAAATTTCTAGGACATCTCTGACATCCCCACCACCTTGCACTTCTAAAATTGTCACTGGTCTGTTATCTGGGGATCTTTTGATTCTCCGTACCTGGTCCAGAGTTGGAAAAGATCTGACATACTATGTGGTGAGATTTGCATCCTTCCCTAAGGGCTGTGATTCTGTGCCTCTGATTGGCCAGCACCCTATTGAACTCCTCTTCTTCCCAGCATGCCTTTGAATTGATGCTCACTGTAGAATGTTCCAGTCTTCTGTGAGAAGCCAGGAAAGAGCGCAGGGGGAGGGTGGCAGTGAGAGCAGGAATGAGATTGGGCCCTGAACATCGGGCTCATGTCACGGTGCAAGGCAGTAAACACCTCAGGTACTACATTCAAATGGAGGTATGAAAGGGAGTGAAACCCTGCGGTTAGGAGATGAAATAAGGCCAAAGAAAAACTGATATAGGCTATAAATAAACTCAGGGAGTTCTGGGGAACTATATAGAACAGTCTGGGAGTACCCAGCTTTATTGGTTACACTTGGGCTATAAACTGGCTTAAAGATACAATGCGTAGGATACACATAATAAATTCTGAAAAGACAAGGATAAAATTCTGGAAAACAGTCTTTGGATAAAAAGATGATAGAACACAGAAGTTAATACTCTTAAGGACTCAGGATAAAGAATGAATTTAAAAAAATGTCTGTGTCTCAAGGACCTCAGAGACTAGGTGTGATGTCGGCATGCGTATCATGTTACAATACCCTGGGATAAACTCTATTAGAAATCAAAGTCAAGGGCTATGGAAGGGCGCCGACTAACAGTGTGGAATAACCTGGGAGGATCTCACAGAGGAAGTGATAATTGGGCTGGATCTTACAGCAGAAGTCACAGTACACGAAGGACAAAGACGGAGGGTTTTCCGACAGGGAGATCAGAAGGACAAGAGCAGAGATGGGCGAGATGTATCCAAAGGATAAGACAGAGTTTGGGCTGCCAGGAATGATTATCTCAGCATTATTTGCAGTAACAAACATGTGGACATAATGGAAGTAACTACGAATGGTAAATGAAAAATATACTGTGGTATTAAAGCAATAAAATATAATTACATATATGTTGTATAAATAAAATATACAACAGTTGGGAAAATGTCTGGAACGGCAGAGTGAGGACCTCTGAAAAATATGCTCCGACCTACAAGTAAATAGAATGCTGACCAAAAAAATTGTCAATATCAACTTTTACATAATGCCGAAAATTAACCCAAAACTTGCCACAATCCAAAGAGTGTTCGTTCAAGAAAAACAGCTGGATCTCCAAAAGAACAGTGAGCCTTTTGGCAATTGAATGGGCCCTACTCTCATTCTCCATTCTCCATCTCTGTGATGGCCTTGACCACTGACAACCTCATAACCACAAGAGCCATGAAAACTAGAAGCTGGTCAACCACTGTTGGGAGCCAAACAGATTTGAAGCTCACCCAAAAGCCTGATCCCCAGAGACCTAGCAACGTTCGCCAAGACTGACATCTCATACCCATTTCAGGGTATGTCTTTATTTGCTCTGTGCAAGCAGCTGTTATCTGTAGGACATTTATTGAAAATAATCAGTGAGGATTTTACAGTGCAGGCACCTGAGGCAGCCGTACCAGTTGGGTCAACCAAAGGCTGGGGAGTGAGATGTCCATAGGGAGCCTTGAAAATCTCGGACATAGTCCTAAGAATCTAGATGTCCACGTGCACGCGGAGGGCTGTGCAC
>NW_011888809.1:7762253-7764282 GCF_000151845.1 Pteropus vampyrus
GGCCAAAGAAAAACTGATATAGGCTATAAATAAACTCAGGGAGTTCTGGGGAACTATATAGAACAGTCTGGGAGTACCCAGCTTTATTGGTTACACTTGGGCTATAAACTGGCTTAAAGATACAATGCGTAGGATACACATAATAAATTCTGAAAAGACAAGGATAAAATTCTGGAAAACAGTCTTTGGATAAAAAGATGATAGAACACAGAAGTTAATACTCTTAAGGACTCAGGATAAAGAATGAATTTAAAAAAATGTCTGTGTCTCAAGGACCTCAGAGACTAGGTGTGATGTCGGCATGCGTATCATGTTACAATACCCTGGGATAAACTCTATTAGAAATCAAAGTCAAGGGCTATGGAAGGGCGCCGACTAACAGTGTGGAATAACCTGGGAGGATCTCACAGAGGAAGTGATAATTGGGCTGGATCTTACAGCAGAAGTCACAGTACACGAAGGACAAAGACGGAGGGTTTTCCGACAGGGAGATCAGAAGGACAAGAGCAGAGATGGGCGAGATGTATCCAAAGGATAAGACAGAGTTTGGGCTGCCAGGAATGATTATCTCAGCATTATTTGCAGTAACAAACATGTGGACATAATGGAAGTAACTACGAATGGTAAATGAAAAATATACTGTGGTATTAAAGCAATAAAATATAATTACATATATGTTGTATAAATAAAATATACAACAGTTGGGAAAATGTCTGGAACGGCAGAGTGAGGACCTCTGAAAAATATGCTCCGACCTACAAGTAAATAGAATGCTGACCAAAAAAATTGTCAATATCAACTTTTACATAATGCCGAAAATTAACCCAAAACTTGCCACAATCCAAAGAGTGTTCGTTCAAGAAAAACAGCTGGATCTCCAAAAGAACAGTGAGCCTTTTGGCAATTGAATGGGCCCTACTCTCATTCTCCATTCTCCATCTCTGTGATGGCCTTGACCACTGACAACCTCATAACCACAAGAGCCATGAAAACTAGAAGCTGGTCAACCACTGTTGGGAGCCAAACAGATTTGAAGCTCACCCAAAAGCCTGATCCCCAGAGACCTATCAACGTTCGCCAAGACTGACATCTCATACCCATTTCAGGGTATGTCTTTATTTGCTCTGTGCAAGCAGCTGTTATCTGTAGGACATTTATTGAAAATAATCAGTGAGGATTTTACAGTGCAGGCACCTGAGGCAGCCGTACCAGTTGGGTCAACCAAAGGCTGGGGAGTGAGATGTCCATAGGGAGCCTTGAAAATCTCGGACATAGTCCTAAGAATCTAGATGTCCACGTGCACGCGGAGGGCTGTGCACGTGCCCAAGAAAGACGTGAGAAGGCCCGAATCTCTCACTTCTGGCTGACTGTGAGGCTTTGCACAGGTGAGAAGCGAGAACTAAGCCGAGATGGAAACTCGGCTGGAGCTTTGAAGACGTGTCCCTGTATACCCAGCACCTCTCAGCAAAGACCGTCAGATTTCCTGGTCCAACACATAAAAGGAAATCTGTCTGAGCTCAGTGAAGACTTCAGTGGCTACACACAATAAAGAATGGATACCGAACAAATGGCAGAACAAAAAACTAAAAATGACAGTTGTTGGCAGGATTGTCTGTTTTACAGAGTTGACACATTGTATTTTTAAGTGTCCGATTTAAAACAAATTACATTATGAGAAATGCAAATAAACAGGACTGTGTGGCCCATATGCAGGAAAAAACATTCACTAGAAACTTTCCCTAAAGTAACCCAGACATTGGATTAATAGGCGAAGAGTTTAATTCAGATATTACATATATGTTCAAAGGACTAAAATATATCATATCTTAGTAACTAAAGGAAAGTACACAATCGAAATTGATTTTATTTTTTTTAAATGGAAGGCTAACCTGCCACCATACTGTGCTAATTTTCACACGGTCGCCTCTTCTCTCACAGTCCTCTCCCGTCCCACACTTGCCCCATCACTTTCCTGTTCATATTCTATCAACCTGGGTGCATGGTCCAGCTGGGGCACTGACCTTGGCTG
>NW_011888809.1:7765852-7766202 GCF_000151845.1 Pteropus vampyrus
TTTTTTAACGTAAATCCTGGAGTTCCCTGTGTCTAGGAATTCAATTTCCTGGTGTGCAGAGATAAATCTTGAGAATGTGAGGGAAAGCAAATGCTTGCCCTGTGTAGAAGGTCGTCTTAAGTCCTTTGTCAAAGGAAAGGTGTGGGGATCTTAATTTAGATGACATTTCCAGGCGGGATATGCAAAGCGTATCTGAGTCTTTAAAGATTACCATTTCCAGATTAAAAAAACAATTCAAGTTGGCTGTTAAGACGGTCAACGTAAAATGGATTTCAGAGACCTAATTTGATTTTAGAATATCAGGCTCTGGAAACCAATTTATGAAAAGGAATTGGTGTGAATAACAAACT
>NW_011888809.1:7766252-7771549 GCF_000151845.1 Pteropus vampyrus
TCAAGTTGGCTGTTAAGACGTTCAACGTAAAATGGATTTCAGAGACCTAATTTGATTTTAGAATATCAGGCTCTGGAAACCAATTTATGAAAAGGAATTGGTGTGAATAACAAACTCTAATCTCATAAGCATGTGGATGAGATGTTCCTTCATCTGGCCCTTCTCATTGTCTTATATTAAATCCTATTTAGAAACGCCTTGCTATGCATTCATGCAGCCAGATTTCACCTTGCTCTGGTAAGAAGTATCTGGGTCTTAACTAACCTCTTCTCCATGAGTTGGGTTCTCTTAAGCCCTAACATGTCATCTGGGTCACCCTAATGTATTGTAAAAGGGGCAACATGTGAATAGAATGAGCTAATGAGCCCCACGTGGAGACATCTGGAAGAATTGGGGCCACGGCTTTGCAGGCACTTTTAGGCCTCTTTGGCCTTTTCTGACCAGGACAGTGAGACTGTGTCAAGGCCGTTTACTATGTGGGCCTCTGGGGCTCCAGAAAGACCTAACGTCCTGGACATTTTGTGCACCGAAGGATGTTTATCTCTGCTGTTTACCACTCGCGGTGTGATGACAGGAATTGAACCGCCTTTCATTATGTCAGCAGTGGATGTGAGAAGGAAACATTTTTCCTATTTTCTTTAGCTCTAACTTCCAACTTATTCCTAACCCTTTGTTCTCATCCTCTCCTATTTCAGTTACAAAGACTGTCACTTGCTTCTCGCAGCAGCGGCAACGTCTCTGCCTCTCCTGCCATGTCCATGGCAGTCTTGAGCGTTTTCTTCCCAGGAACAGTGTTTATATTGTGTGTTTCAGCACCACTAATGCTTTCTCACTCAGAGCTTCTCTACCTGTTTAGTGTGAATGAACTGTCCTTTTTCACTCCTGGAATGTTTCCTTTGATTCTGAGTATGTGTTTATGGTGCTAAAACTTCTTAATTTTAACCTGTGGGGCAGGGCTCCTCCTTTCTCCACTGCAGGGGGAGCCCGAAGCTGCCCTTGGGGAGAAAGAAATGACTCTGGACCTCATCCTCTCGGTCTTCCATCCGAGGTCCTCTCTGCCCATCCGTCCACATGGGATGGACTAGAGGTGTCTTCTTGACAGTAGAGGGAAGCCTACCTCATTTGTAACACAACCTCACTGTATTAGCCAGGGTTCTCCAGAGACGCAGAACCAATAGGATATGTGTGAGGCGATTTATTACAGGAATTGGCTCAAGTGATTCTGGAGGCCAAAAAGTTTCACCATCTGCCACCTATAAGCTGAGAGTTAGATCTGAAACGTTAAGACAATGAGGATGGGGAGTACGATATCGCTAAAACTGTGCTTTAAGAAGATGAATGTGGGAATAGTTGTCAAGAGTGAAGCAGTAGAAAACATACTGTAACTGCACAATATAACCCTTTAAGTTTTAACTGCTAAGAGTCAGTGCAAGAATAAATGGAAAGGAAATTGTAACCTGTCGGATAGAATTGTCGGCATTCGTTTCTCCTTGCTTATGGAAGTTGTGGTTCAACTAACGGCCTTGACTAATGCAAAAGGAATTGTGTTAATGTTCCATGCATCGTCAGCATGTTTCTGAAGCAATGCTACCTCCTGATCATGGCCTGCTTAGGCAAGCACTAAAATTTACGTTATGTAATCAGGGAAGGCATGGCTGCCAGGAAACCAGATGAGCTATAACGACAAGCTTCCTGGTGTTGAACGTTAAAAGACACAGGACAGTAAAGGTGATTGAGAGGCATCTTCTCTTGGTCTGCTGTAGTGATGCTGATATTAAATTTTCATCTCTCCAATTTTTTATAGGCAACTGTATGGCAGAAACTGACTCCTGCACGAGGCTGAAATTTGTGTAGGGTGATCCACATTGGTTATACCCACATCTTATTATCCTCAGTAGAAAACACTACTGAAGTGAGTATAACCATGTGCCTCTAAGAGAGTTTCCTTAAATGTAAAATGTTAGAGATACTTATTTCATAAAGCCACTAGGCATCTTGAAAGAGAATAACATAAAGTCTTTACTACAGGAGCTGGCTGTGAAAGGTGCTCAGGAAATATTGGTTTCTTTTTTTTATCCTACATTTTGTAAAATGAGGTTGGATTCGAAGAACTCCGAAATCCTCTCCATCCTAATATCCTAAGACTGAATTCCAAGACTGTTGCCACTAGCCACATTGGCTATTCAATTTGAATTTCAAATAATTAAATTTAAATTAAAATCAGCTCATTTTCTCAGTTGCACTAACTATATTACATGTGTTCAAAAGCCGCATGCAGCTAGTAGCTGCTGTGTTGGACAGAGAAGATAGGGAACACTCTCATAAATGCAGACGGTTCTATCAGGCAGCATGAGCTAAGAGTTTGAGACTTCACACTGGGCTTCAGTCTTTAGAATCGACTTCAAGTTGTTGAGTCAGATATAAGTCAGAAGAATAACAAACATAACCTCAGTCCCGGTCAAGTCGAAGTTCCCAACTGCGAATCTCTGAGTTAATTCATTCTTTCCTCACATGGCAGTTACACGTTATGGCAAATGAAAGGCTTAGAAGGGAGCTTGTGACTCAGAGTTCCGGGGAGCAGTCTTAGCTCAACATCGGTCCCCACTGTAGGGAGAACTTCATCCTAAGGGCTGAGCTTTCAATGCAGCCTCCACCATCTGTCAGACGCGGTGCTGGAGACGTTCACATGCATTATCTCATCTAAAGCTCAGAAGTCCTCCAGGAGCAGTATCCGCATTCCAGTTTTACAGAGAAGGCAGCAGAAGATCAGAAAAGTTAAATCACTGCTACGTGATTGGTAAAGTCAGGATTCGAATCCAGGGCTTTCTGCCAAAGTCTGTACTCTTTCCCTTGCAAAAAACTACATGAAAAGCCAGAGTATGTTAAGTTCTGCATGACTGTCCTGTGCTGTGTGAGCATGGTGAAGGCTTGCGGTTGGTGGGTATTTATGCCTTGTAATCAGTCATTAAGTAACACGTTTTATGATTATGATTTTATGATTTTTTGTGCGTATGCACTTTATGTTATAATAAAAAGGTTTTAAAAATAGGCTAATCAATATCTCAGATTCCTCTCAAAACTGGTGAGCTATTTGGGGACCTCAGAGGGATTTCCAGGGATACAGTACAGCGGTTGGATTCTTAGGTATCGTGAACATGAGGGAGAACTCTGGAGGCCTGAGTGAAGAAATGGCCACAGGGAGGGCTCAAAGCACTGCTGTATAGCCATTTACTGTCTTCTACAAGCCAAGAGGCGTGAACATCAGTCTGATGTCGTATGACAGGCATTATGAAGGGTTAAGTAAAGCTCTGCCTGAAAGAGACACTGGTGGCTCATCGCTGTGCTTTTTCCAAACCGAAGTCAGCAGGTATTCCAAAGGCAGAAGCCTGAAGAGGCCCAAAGAGATGCTGAGTCACTGTGAGGTGCTCCAAATTAGTACGCTGAGCTCTCCACCAGGACCCCGAGGTGAGCAATGTCCCGTGCCACGCAATCAAACCAAGTCCTGTGGAAATGCAGAAACTGGAGCCTCTGTGAATGTAATTGTTTCTCTAAGATTCCAAGAGTCAGCTTCTCTCTCCCAAGACAAAAACAGGTCACAGAGAAGATGGTACTCAGAGAGCATAATTGCCTAAAACTTCAGTGCTAGTGAGAGGAAAAGGTACAATGATGAATAAATTAGCCTTCTCCGAAGATTCCATCTTTAACCAACTTGACGAGGACAAGCCTGTAAATAATCACTGTCCCAGAGTCAAAAACAGTGTTGATCAGTCCCATGAAATGGTGCTACCGTTCACCAACTCCCCCTAAATCCATCCACTTAACCTTTGTCCCTCCAAGCCACTATCACCTCTCTCACATGGGCTTTGGAAGTGACCTCCTAACCGATCTCTCTGATGTTGGAATCACCCCATTAAAATCTGTTCTACACAGTGCAGACTCCTATATAAAACCATTCAATGACTTCTAGTGGCACTTAGGAAAAGAAGTCCGAACGTCACACCATGGCCTGAAAGGCCCCAACTACCCTCCTGATCTCATTTACTATCTTTCTTACTTCACTCTGAACACTAAAATTCAGGTACCCTGTCTGCTTTCTTTTTGTTCTAGAATATGGAAAGCTCAGTCTCACCTGTTGGCCGTGCACTTGTTTTCTCTGCCTGGAACTGTGTGACTCTAGATTTTGGTGTACCTGGCTCCTCAAATCTTTCAGGTCAATTCAAATGTTATCTCTTCAGAAGGCCTTACGTAACCCAATTTAAAAAAAGGTTCTCAGTCTTCTATCAATCATTGTTTTATTTTTATCACTATACTTTTGACTCTCCGAATTACCTTGTTTACTTTTGTTTGTTTGTTTACCTGTTCATTGTCTCATCTGTCTCCATCTTTTAGAAGTTAACCTCCGTGCAGACAGGAAGTCGTACGTCTTATTCTCCACGTTTCCCCAGTGTCCAACCTTGAGGCTTTCATAGTATTTGCTCGATAAATATGTATTTATAGTTGAATGAATGAAAGAGATTGCTTACTATGAAATTTCACACACTGCTTTCTTCCTGGTGCCATTCATTCAACAAGTTCATGTTTTAATCAGTATAATGCTTCATCCTGCTTTTTATAATTTATTTGGTTGTAAGAGTGAGATACTTACAATTCTCGGAACACATCTCTGGGCCATGCCCTCCTTTTACTTTCTCGACAATCTAAAAAACTTTGTCATCTTTTCGACTCCTACCCAGGCCCAAGATTTGCTACGTTTGTTACCCTTACTTCTCAGTTCATCACCCCACCTTCTGTACTGCTTTGAAACTTTGTGCATGATCGTACTCTATGATAATACATTTCATATTATCTTGTACATTGTATTTTGCATATCTATTTCTCTTAAACTGTAAGACTTTTAAGAGTAGAGATGGAACATTATATATTGATGTGTCCCTAATAAGCACATCGCATAGGCACATAATAAAGGCACCGATTCACTCAGAAAACATTTGCTTAGTGTCCACTGTGTACCGGGAATGGCTTAAAGTACTAGAGAAAGAACAAGAAACATGAGAACGTTCCCATACTCATGAAGCTTATGTTTTAGTGAGAATATAATAAAAAATATTAATTTTACATATAAACTAACTTGGGCCCTGATAGTACATATGACTCGATACTAAGTTTAGACTGCAAATAACTCATCTTTTACAAAATATTTAAAAATTTATTTAAAAATTTTAGAAATCTTCTAAAGTGAAAATGCCTATGTTTTTAAGTTTTAATGTACATATCTAATTCCAGTGCAATAACCCAGA
>NW_011888809.1:7772154-7790825 GCF_000151845.1 Pteropus vampyrus
GAGGTGGTATATTCGTCGGCTAGGGCTACTCTAACGATACCACAGACTGGGTGGCTTAACCACCAGAAAATTCTCATGGTTCTGGAGGCTGGAAGTTCAAGATCGAGATGCCAGCAAGGGTGGTTTCTGGTGCAACCTCTCTCCCTGACTTGTAGATTGTCGCCTGCTCACTACATCTTCCCATGGTCCTTCCTCTGCGTGCACGTGTTTCTGGTGTCTCTTCTGCTTCTTTTAAGGACACCAGTCTCATGGGATGAGGGCCCCACCCTGATCACCTCATTTAACCTCAATTCCCTCCTTAAAGGTGCTGTCTGCAAATGTAGTCATATTGAGGGTTAGGGCTTCGATGTATGACTTTTGGGAAGACATGGTTCAGTGCATAACTGAGTTCATGAGGACTATATGTGGAGTGCCTAAAGAAGTGCCCAAAGCATCACAAATTGATCCTCAATGATTATTGACTTTTTTATTAAAAAACTTGGCAGACCTAGTTGCTAGCAATTAGAATATGCAGGGCGGAGGGTCAGATCTTGGACAATAGTGACCCCATAATGGCAAGGTCATACGATTTGTCATTATAATTACCCTTCATTCTACAGGAGCAGAGAAGTACATTGGTTAGTAGACCCCAGAGCTTATAAGGTCAGAGTCAGCTTCCGAGTCAGGTTGGCTTTCTCCAGGGCATGGGGTCAGTCATATTCGATTACCACTGTACCACGCAGCCACCTGTCCCAGGGACGGTCCCTGCTATTTGTCCTCACTGGAGCTTGGCCGCGCTTGAAGGAAAGCCTACAAAGTAGTCATCAACCTGAGAGCTTCGATAGAAAACTGGCCACAGACCTTGCCACCGTATCTGTGGGAACCTTTCCAAGCATAAAGATGTGTGGGCTGATTACTGCGTTTGAAAATTGAAGATTGAGGTTAGTACATACAGGTGCTTGGGACGTCTGATTTGCCTTTAAGTTTGACTTCTGGAAACCCCTAGCTTTGAAGCTTTTAGCATAAAACCACTTAACCATGAAAATGGCAGAGTCAACATTAACACCATCAGCTCAGATGCTGGCGCAGGGAAAAGGATGTTCTGGCCTCGGGCTTGAGGGGGCAAGTGCGTGGCCTGGGAGTGCACACACACCCCTGGTCCCCCGAGATGCTCTCTGCAGACTTTCCTGAGGAAGGTGAAGGCGAACAAATACCCCAGCAGAGCCCGCCTTTTCTGGACAGTGAAGGGCGGTTAACTCCAGCCTCCTTGTCCTCTACCCCTTTCTCCCATCTTTGGTGGGCTTTGGCTCTTGTTACCCTTGCCCACTAATTCTGCTCTTCAGTAGAGATATGCCCCCCAAAATTATACCTCAGGACATATGAATCATTGAGCCAAAGAACCTAAGAGCTTAAAGGAAAACATGATAATATGTTCAATATATTAAAAAGAAATGGAAACTCAACAAAATGCAGTCTCTTCCCTGAGAATACTCAACATTTTAGTTTATGGCAGAGATGTGATTAAAAGCAAACCTCCTGAGTCCCAGACCAGGACTCTATATTATGCTATGGTTAAAAAAAAAAAATGAGAAGTAGGCTTAATTTAGTCCATATACCAAGCTTATTGTAATTTGCATGGTTAAGCAAAAAATTTAAAAAATATGTTGTTAAGAATGACGTGGAGAAATGTACTGGATCTTCATACTTGTTCGAAGATCTTTCCAAACTGTTGTAGGCAGAATTCTCGGATGGCACCCCGTACGATCCTTTCCCTCTGTGTGGGGGCAGGACTTATGAACGTGGTAGGACATCACTCCCATGATTAGCTGACCTTACATGGAAAAGTTTAAGAAAATTTTGCAGATGTAATTAAGGTCCTTATCAATTGACTTTGAGTCATTCGAAAGGGAGATGGTCCTTGTTGAGCCTGGCTTTATCAGGTGAGTGTTTAAGAAGTCAGAAAGCTCTGAAGGGAGGTAATCCTCCTGGCTTTCAAGGAGCAGGCCACCGTATGTTCCGCAGAGTCGAGAAAAAGAATTCTTCCAACAATCGTGTGAGATTGGAAGAGGACCCCCGGCATCATCAGATGACAGTGTAGTTGTGGCTGACATCTTGTGAAACCCTGTAGAGAAGACCACGCTAAGTCATACCCAGACTCTGACATGCAACAACTGTGAGGCAACAAATGGGTGTTATTTTAGCTTCCAAGTTTATGATAATGTGTTTACAGCAATCTGTAACTAACAAATTTGGGTATCTGGAAGTGGAGTACTGCTCTAACAAAAATCTAAACATATGTGAGAGCAGCTTTGAAATCGGGCAGTGGACAGAGACTGAAAGGATGTTGAGGTGCATAACAGAGAAAGCCTGAATTGTCTTAAATAGACTGTAAGCAGAAATGTGAACTTTGAGGATGCTGCTAGTGAAGGCTTAAAAAGAAGAGAAGGACATGTTTTTGGAAACTGGAAGAAGGCTGCTTCTTATCATCTTGTGGCGGAAAGTTTAGCGAAACGGTCTCATGCTGTTACGTGGAAAGCAGAACTTATAAGTGATGAACCCGGTTGTTAGCAAAGGAGATTTTCAAGCTGCTGTTTTCTTCTTGTTGCTCATAGTAAAATATTAGAGGAGAAAGAAAAATTGAAAGAAAAATTGGGAGAAGAACTATAGAAGAAACCCTAAAGTAAGACCTTTGGATCTTAAAAATTTGGCCTATAACAGGTTTTGTACAGCCCTTGAGCTAAGAATAGTTTTTATATTTTTAAAAAACTAATTTAAAAAAAATAGATTTTGTTTGTTTGTTTGTTTGTTTGTTTGTTTGTTTTTTACGTCTACAGCATCTGGTCTTCCTAGGTGGTTCCCATCCAAGTACTAACCAAGCCCGACTCTGCTTAGCTCCCAAGATCAGATGGGATCAGGCTTGTTCAGGGTGACATGGCCGTAGACTAATTTTTAAAAAATAGAAAACGAAGAATATGCAACAGAGGCTCTTTATAGTTTGCAAAGCCTAAAATAATTATTACCAGATCCTGTACAGAAAAGGTATGGCCATGTCCGTCCTTGGAAATGAAAGTTGAACCTCTCAGAGTAAGTCAGTAAGTCTCTGGGATGTCATTACAGTCACAACAGGATGGAAATGGAAGGATGGGACAGATTACGGTCGACACATTCTGAACAAAGGAGAAGGAAGCAAATTCTTAACAGAATCAACTCTAGTGATGAGAAGGACATTCAGGAGACTCTGGTCTTTTATCCAGCTTTTAGTTGGAGCTGCATTTACTCCAGTTCAGAGAAAAAGTCATCAACCTTAACTCAGATCCCATCTCCTTAATGTACTGAAGGGAGCTGTCAGATAAAGCAATAGCGTTGTTCATTAAAATGAACTTTGATGATTTCGTGGCTATATTTGGAGGCTTGGATTCTGGTGATCTCTGAAGACCCATGGAGAAAAAGACATACACAAAGAGGCTTGTTTTTGTTTCCAAGGTATCGCTTACTTGAGAACATTTTCTTATTCTCTGTGTACAGCAGACATAACAATGTTGACAAAGAAACAGTGCATGTGGGGAGAGGGCGGGGAGGAGGGAGTATGATTAGTGGAAGAGCCTTGGCCTTGGAATCAAGACGCTTGGGCCCGCCATTTACCATTTCTTCATCTTAATTTCTCCATGTGTAAACTGGAGAGAGAGTTGAAATAGGCCAGTGGTTTTCATACTGAATTCAGAAAAGCACAGGTTAGACAGGAAGTCCTTCAGGAACCATCATTGGGTTTAAGGAGAAAATAGCACATAAGCCAGGTCCCCAATTGCCCATGCAACCAGAGAAGCTCCGCTGTTATATCTTTTACATATCAGATTTTGCATAAATTTTCTTATCTAAAAAAAGACTCTACTGTCTAAAAATAAAAAATAGAGATCCTTACGTTTCTCCCTATCACTTGTAATCCAAAAATTCTGTAATCTATCCCCTTTTATCAGGATTTTAGACAAGTAACCTGGGCAGCAAGGAGGCAAGAGGCCAGACAGGATGCCTGGGCAGTGAGAATATCTTAGTGCGGGGATATTTCCTCTTCCTATCAGGATGCTCTACATATTCCTGCTGTCAAGTTCAATGGTAAATCCCAGGGCAAAGGCAGCCTGTCACACAGCGTCTCCTCACACTCGTCAAGTTCCAGAATATAAATTCTACAGCATTTAATCTGGGGACACTCTTACGGAGTCTCTGTTTAGACCACTTCTTTTAATAGGTTAGAAATCTAAGGACATGGTCAGAGAATAATTTATTATTTAGAGTATGAGGTAAGCTGCCATGGATGAAAAACAAAAGACTCAGGAGAAAAAACAACAACAACAACAACAACAATAAAACAGAAATGGCTTAAATCGAAGCAGACTTGTATTTCTCTGTTTTGTGGGAGTGCCAAACTGGGTAGCTGAGGGCTCGAGGAGCTAGTCTGCTGCTGTTCTTAATGTGTGATTTCTGTCTCTAGGGCCAAGGTGGCCAGTGGAAGTAGAAAGAGGACAGGCGGGCATCTTTGGTCGCATCGGTCAGGCAAAGAGTCAAACGTTCTAAGACAGGGAAGGGGCGGGTGACGGGCAGGGCCGGCTCAGCCATGCAGGCAGCCTTGATTGATGGTTCATCTTGAGAGTGGTCTGGCCTATGAAGAAGCTTAACTGGCAATAACTGGATAACATCAGAAGCTTCTGGACATAAAGGCAGCATGTTCTCTGAAAAGACCAGATTTCCACTTATATTTAAAACTCTCAGAAAGTTCAGGACATATAGACATTTACTACAGGTAATTCACAAGTCAAAAATCCGTTCCTTCGTTCCATCGCATCCCTAGATATAGATCCTGCACTGGGCCCTGGATTCTGAGCCATCCAGGAGTTAGATCAGCAGAGAGAAAGATAAAAGGCCATTTTGGTTGAAGAGGATAGAGGAAGCTACAAAATGAAGGCTTTGGATTTTTTTTTGTTTTATCGGAGGAGATATTTGTGATCCCAGGAGACAACTAAACATTGGGACAACCCTTCAGCCACTTGGAGACCACAGAGGTAGCGGTGAACCCTGGCTGCTTAGATTTCAGGCCGGTGGTCTTGATGTGCCGTAACAGATCATGTTCACACAATCAAGTTTCTCTGGTCAAGCAAATTCTAACAGGAAGATAATGAGACAGCAAGAATATTTGATGAGAAAAATTAATCAGCCAAACTAAATGTCCCTCTAAAACTCAATTGCCCCTCATATTAGTTAATAGTCATTCCTTACCACATCGTAGTCACTGTTCTGAATACTTCACATGTACCAGTCTGGAATACTCTTATTATCTCTGTATTTTCAATGAGAATATTGCACAAAGGGAAAGTAAACTGTCTAGGAGCTATCCAGTTATTACGTGGTGTAGCTGGGATTTGAACCCAGGCTTCCTGGCTCTGTAGCCTGCCTACCTGACCACTAAACTCTTTTGCTTTTCAATACCAATATCAGTTTTATGTTCTGGATTGTTTTTAAGCCATCGATTATTTTCTTTGGGCTATTCTGTCTTCTCTAAGTAAAAATATAAGCCCTTTAAAGGCAAGGACCTGTGTTGATTTCCCTTGGGCCTTTACCTAGTGCCAAGCATAGCCAGTATCTTAGAAATGCTTGATTGATGAATTACTGAAGTTACACCCTTACGATCCAGTTACAATTCTCTGCATGTTTATTGTTAAAGGCAAATGTGAGAGCATTCTCACCAATTTCCCTTTCTACTTCGAAATAAATTGCTCAGGCATATATATTAAGAGCCAACAGCATATCTCTCATCCTGCCTCCATAGCTAAGGAGGTCAGAGCAGTACCCATCAATACCCAGGCCGCCGCAACACCCTTCTGACCCAAGCTGACACCGGTGAGAGAGCCTTCCTTGAAGAGTAAATTTCTTTTTGGCTTTTGTTGATAAGCATTTCACCTTTTAGTCGGTTTTATCCCTTACTCACTGGGATATTGCATTGCTAAGACCTAAGATTAGTTGCTTGTGGAAGAATGAGTGGGCGTTTGCAGCAGGCTCTGTGAAAATCATTACCCATTCTCCTCCCATCACTGCCTGGACCAAATGTCCAGATTCGTGACTGTGTTCAAAAAGTGGTGCTCGCATCTGTAATCCCGTTTTTTAAAATAGATCTTTCTAGATGAAGAAGAAAAAGTAGAAAACATTTTCTTTGCAGTTATTTTGGGAAAGTGACCTGAGAACATAAAGGACACTCAGTAACTATTTGTTGAATGAACGTGTGAATCGAAAAATGTTTGCAGAATTTTACATTAAGATGACCCTAATCCCAAAGGATTGACCTTCTGCCAAAGACACAGTTTCCTTCTACTTAATACATTGCCACCTTCCCCTTGTAAAAAGCCACTGATTCCAGCATATAGTTCCTCATCCAGCCCTTCCATTCATTCATGAATCACTTACCAAAGGCCTTCCATTGACCAAGATCCATGTGAAATTAGAATGCAGAGTTGATTTAGGTAAGGTCCTTGAACAAAAGATTTTTTGTTAGCTTCTATCCCTTGACTCGGTATCTCTATGAGAAATTGTTGATATGCATTCATATTGTAGGCAGGCCTTAAAAACTTCTAAAGTAACAGGTCCCTTGTCAAAAATCTCTCCCCTCAATGGCAGAAGTGATCATGGATGATCACAAGTGATCTCCTTTCATGAGCCTGATACCCTGTCCACAATTAATTGGACTAAAGGTGAGTGGCTAGCTATAGATTGGAGAACTCATCAGATTGTATCTTTTGAGAAACCTAAGAGAATGTTAGCAAAAACAAAAGTGAGTAGAGAATTTACATAGATTGCTCACTTCTTAAGAAAGAATGAGTAGGCACCCTTTATGAGTCAGAAAAGGTTATGTCATCCTACTGAACAAATAACTCCACCACCTCAGTGGCTTAACCTAACAAAGGTTTATTTCTTACACACACTTTTTATCCAATGCCAGGGGTAGCTCTGTTTCCTATAGTTACTCAAGGACCTAGGCTCATGGATGGCTTCACCACTTTAATTGCCACACCATCCAGAACACGCAGACACCTCAGTCATGACCAGAAGCAATGGAGACCGGAGAATCATGAGTGGGTTTTCCATGGTCTCAGCTGTGAAATGAAACATGTTACTTCTGCTCAAATTTTATTTTCTAAGACTAATCAAATGAATCTACTTCATCGCATAGTTCTGGGAAATGTAAGGAAGCAATGTTTGATAAGCTTTACTCTTCCTGCCACATACAACTAATATTGTACATTTTATGTATTCGTAACTTAGATGTCTGTCCTGATTTATGATACACGTTATCAGAAACCAGTCACAATTAAAGGGATAAGTGATGAGACTGAAAATGTAAGTAGATATTCTAATATATTTTCTCCCTGCATTCTATATCCCCTCCTGCTCACTAATTGGAGACTTCAGTTCCAGAATTATCGATATATCATGACGTTCCGGCTTCCTGTGAGGCATGGCTATGTCACTGCTGAAAGAATTTTCCCCCTCTGCCTTGTGTCCTTATTCCAAATCCCCATTTATGGAGATAATCTGAGTTCACCTTTGTTCTAAACAACCTGGAAGAATTTAACCAGTGCAGTTCACCTCTGCCCAACCTCTCTGGGATCTGTTTGAATATTTCAATCTAGAAATGACATCTATCTGCTTTCTGACTCAAGAGAAACAGTAATATTCAGGCTGCTTGTTCTTTCTTGGACATTTACCTAAATCCATGTGAATCCTTCCTGCAAATACTTCTTGTTATCCTTTCCAGCACTGCACCTGGGATATTCATTCAGAGATAATCCAGTGTTGACCATTCAGCCTCAAGGCAAGGTTGCTCCATAACGCAGTAGTTCTCCCTAAGTGGTAGGCTCTCACACATGGAATCGTAGATTTCTCAGAGAAGAAAAGGATCTTGGATTTAATTCTGGAAAATGTCAGGCCTCCTTCTCAAGAGCGAGTCCTTTAACCTGTGATGGAGAGGGGACCATAAATAAGCTTGTTGTGCAGTGTCTGCTTCCCAATGTGCCAGATGGTCAGTATCCAGAGAGTTTTACTAACTGAAGTCTCTCCAGATATACCTGAAGCAGAGTAAAGGAGCTGTCCATTGTCCCTATTCCATCAGTAAATGCGGATCACAGCGCTTTAGAATCCTCTCCTATTTCCCATTGACTCCTAGGACTTTGACAGTTATTATAAAACAGAAGGTTTAAATGTCTCCACATCTTCATATTGTCACACCTTAATCATTCCATTAATAAAGGGGACCTACCCCATGGGCTTTTGCCTGATAGGGAGTTAGTTTTCCATTTTATAAATGCGATTTGGATAGCTTAAGCTTTCAAAGGCAAGGGTAATATAATTCTCCACTTCTAAATTTCTATGATTATCAGAAACATGGGTAATGTAAAATAATGGCTATAGACAAGATAACTGTTTATGGCTACTTTCCTGCTGTACACGGAGGAAAGGGCATCTTTCTGATGCCTGTATAAATCTGGGGCAAAATGTCTTACACGTTAGCAGTGGTGTTTTTTTCCCCTATAGAACCTCTTGAATTTACAAGAATAATAAAATGTTTATTGAACAATGTCCTGCCCGTATCTTTGTCTTTTCTAAATAATTATGTGATCCTCAGATACCCATGACTTCTAGGGAGAAGAAACTGGGCATATTAGGGATTGAGGCTTACCGAGGTAACGTGACTTGGCCAAGGTCATAATGTCAGTGAGTGACAGAGCTGGGATTCAAACCTATGACAATCTGATCCCAAATGCGGTGCTCTTAGCCAATAGCATACTTCTATACTTTTTCTTACTTCATCGGAATTCTCCATTTGTTGATGTTATCAAGCGACACATAAATTGGAAGCGAAGATGGACCTTGGAGAAAGAAGATCTATGATGTGTGTAAGACACACATGCAGCTCTTGTTAGGTCTGTCCCTCTCTTAAGGAAAAGGGGTAGAAAGAACGTTATTTAGCAAAATCAGACAAACATTAGCCAAACAACAACTTCCCTGCCCTGCAAACCCCAGCGTGAGTTTTCAAAGCAGGAAGCTGCGTTTTTCTTCATAGGCGGGTGTTTTGTGTCATCGGCATCTCGGTTGTATCAACTGGAATTGCCGAAGTGAGAAATAAATGTGGAAATTAATCGACCTCCTGGTGATAACCGCCCCTCCCCATCGTGACCAGACTATTCAAAGAGTGACCAACCCCTGACATGCTGGGCAGAAGGGGAATTTTAAACGCACACTTTGTGAATTACCCAATGTCAGGCATGTGTTATTAACAGATAAATAATTTCAGAGTATTTGACTGGTATCACAATTGTTAAAATTGTTGACTTGTTATTAACGTGGCGTTTCCTACTTAAATAATCCAAAATGCATCATGTTAACTTTCATGCTGTTTAAATGTCTAAAAGTCCAGGTTTTACATTATTGAAATTTTAATAATATTTTATCATTACCCCACACAAAAAGAGCAATGCTGAGGTAGCTTTGTTAGATTTTTAAATGATTCAGAGAAGACTCGGTTTCAAAATTAGAAGAATAAAAGAAGTAAGAAGAGGAAAAATGATTGGGAAGGGAAAAGGCACGGTGAATATGTGTGTGTTTTGCGTATGTGTGTGTGTGGGGGGGGGTATGTTGTGTCTCTCTGTGCACACATATGTTTTAGTTCATTTACAACATATTCACCCTTTTAAAGTTTCAGGACATTTGAAAATTATATGAATATATGACTACTTGTAAAAAATTATAGAGTGTTATAGTTGTAACCATAACACTTGGTCCTGTGGGAAACAGATAAAGGCATACTGAGGATCACTTAGAATAGAATTAGGAATCTGGAGACCTAGGTCCTAGACCCAAACGTTCTCCATATGTAAGTAGCTCTGTGGATCCAAGCAAATTTGCTTTAAAATTTTTTTCTACACCTTAGATTTCTTTTCTATAGAAACCAGAAAAAGGATGTGTTTGTACCTCAAAGATCAAAATCAGATAATAGGTGAAGATGCATGATGGAGAGGAAAATGTTTTTTCTTACATTTCAGGGGACTATTATTATGCATAATAACAATGCATTAAAATAATAGAGCATGAAATACTCATCTCAAAGTGAACTCAAATGCACAGTCTCACTTGATCTTCACACTGGTGACCCTCCTCCGCTTTGAAATATCCAAATAGTTGCAAGGACAGCTGCCGCTGGCCCTCATTCTTCAAAGGAGAATCCAGAAAGAATCAACATTGCACCCCCTCCCATTCTGGCCTTAGGAAGTTGTGAGACATGAGGTGGCTCCAGGAATCTGGACAGCGGGGTAAGGTCAGGGTGTATTTGTGAGGTTTGGTGTCACACTTCAATGCGTTAAGTGAAGAAAAACAAAGACTTAAATAATCCAATGAGTATAGATGACTAGAAGTATATGTATGTCATCCTTCAGAAAACATGTACCATAAATAGGCGGGGATATAATTCTACATTTTAAAAAATTAGTTAGTTCCTCTTTATATATTATGGTCAGTGAGCAGATAATTCTTCTAGATGATATTGAAGTCTATCTATCTATCATATCATATTTATCCATCTATCTATCGTCTATCTATCTATCATCTATCATCTATCATCATCTATCTATTTATCTATCAATCTACATATATAAAACATGTTTGTTATTAGAACAAATTGGTTTGCTGACACACACACATTATGTTGAGGAGGAACTTTGAGTCCATATGTTCAAAAATGCCCACTACACAGAAGAAAAGCAGATGCATATCTCCACAATAAAGTACAATTCAATTTCTATTCATGTAATCTCTATTGAAGCCTTAATAAAACATTTGCATATTGTTAAAAGAGAAACGAGAAAGAAATTGAATAAGATGTTAGGAGGTTTACCAAATCAGGGATAGAATTTGAATACATTTGGAAAAGATATTTGTATAATTAGTCTTTTTAATCTGGTATCTATGGAAACAAACATATATTAATACCCAGAATAGATCATTGTGTCTGTTAGTTTATTACAGAGCCCATCTCTTCCTGACGCCACCATATATTCAGAGCCTAAAGCCCAGGTCTCTTCTGCAAAGGCAGACCTGGGCCTAAGGAAGGATGCCTCAGTCTTGAGATTTGGTCAAATCTGAGCAACCCTTTTCCAGACCATGTGAGTTCACTGCTCTGTCTGCAGGTTTTTCAAAGCCTGAAACACGAATTTTCACTACCCACTTTTTAAAAACCAGAGAACAGAAAGGTTATGACAAGAATCCTTTATCAATACAGGTAAATTCAAGACTCAGGTGCAGGTTAGGCAAACTTGGGGGGAAGATCTCCCTAACAGCCCCTATTTCTGCATTCACCACACGGATGTCGGAGCCCGCATTCAGCTTCCTGGGAGCAGGGGGGAAAGGCAACCGCAAGAGGGTGCTCTGCAGGTAAGAGGGATTTACATGGACAGGTGCTGACCTGGATGCCTCCAACTTGTTTGCATGAGTTTCAGAATTCCTCCAGCGCTGGAAAGCTGCCGCTCACCGTAGCCCCCAACCACCTAACCTCTGGTAAGTCCAAACATGAAATACAACGTACTCTTCCCATGATTAGCAAGCAAAGAAGGGGTGGTGAATTCTGTTGGACTTCAGGCAGCAGGGAGAGATGATGATGTTTGTTGTTGTCAATACAGCTTTATTAAGACCTACATCCTAAGGAATTTAAAATATACGTATTAGTCAAAGAAAGGGGAAAAAAGTATAACTCAGTTATCTGCTATTCTTAAAACATGTCATTTGGGGGCCCTTTCCATAGGCTAAAGAGCAAGGTATTATTACAGGCCATCCTAGGGATTCATAATGGCAATGATAAGATTGTGTGTGTGTGTGTACGTGTGTGTGCACACGTGTATGTGTGTGTGTGTGTGTGTGTGTGAGCACACATGGTGGTGGTAGAGACTAAGCATCTAATACTTTTCTTTAGTATTACTGGTCTAAACGAATTAAGGTCCTGTTGTAATTCTTGCCTCCAGTTGATTAATTATTTCACGCTTTTTAAAAATATTTATTGAATACCTACTAAGTAGTCACACTCTTCTAAATATTTAGGATGCAATAATAGAAACAATCATTTTCTCTGTTCTCAGGAAGCCTGCATTTAAGTGGAAGTACCAGATCATCAATAAATAAGCAAGTGGATATAAAATATGTCAGATGCTAGGCAATGCTATAAAGAGAGAGAAAGCTGGGGAGGGGACTAGACAGTGAATAGGGAGTCTGTTTAAGAAGTCTGGCCAACAAAGCCTTTTTTAATTAGGTGCCATCCGAACGGAGCCCTGAATGAACTGAGAGAACCAGCCACGTGAACATCTCAGGGAACATGTTTCAAAGCAGAGAGAATAGTAAATGTAAAAGGATGTGAGGAAACACTTGTGGGTGGGTTGTTATTAATCTGTCAGGTTCAAAGTAAGCTGGTTCAGGAAAGTCTGCTCTCCAATGAAGACTGGGGGTGGGGTGGGGGTTGTAAGGAAGTTAGGACTGACTGAATAGTCTAACAAGCGACACACAAAAGGCCTCGTGTTCTACCAGCTGGCAATGCATTTCCCACCCTTTACCCTCCACTCCTATTTCTAGATTTATGTGGCTCAAATAAAATATAAGCAGAAAAAATATACAGATAACACATGCACACATAAGAGGCTCTTCAAAAAGGAAGTGTGCGGCATCAAAATTGAACAGTCCCAGGAGGTAAATAATACAGGTCATAGCAAGCAGGAAGCGGCTTTGTTAAGATGGCCCTGGGTCTGTCAGACCTGGAAACGTGCAACAGGATTTCTGAGTGCTTCCCAAATACAGGGCACTGTGGCCAGTGCTGAGAAGGAGGCAGAACAAAAGGAATACAGCATCCATGTCCCCATGAAGCTAATGCCTGGGCAGAAAGACAGCAGCTCTGCCTGACTCTGTCTTCATGATGCACCTGGGGAGAACAGGTCATCTCGGTCTTTGACGTCAGACAGAAAACAGTTCAGAGCCCAGTTCTACCACCTATAAGCTGTCAGACCATAAACAAACCTTGGAACATTACAGGAACTCAGATTTCAACAGGGGCATCATATGTACCTCCTTAGGCTGCTGTGAGAATAAATTAGATAATGTGCATAAAGTAATTAGTACAGTGCTATACGTTTCCTTTTGAAGAGATAAGATAGTTTATTACTAAGAAGTTAGAGGTAGCCTTCAAATGGCCTTTACATAATAAACAATTTATCCAAAGCTCTGCCATCATTTAGTGGTCATCCAAATACCTAGACATATTGGTGTTTACAAAGGGAATAGATTTAGCATGACTTATGAAATTTATTTATAGCTATAATCATGGCTATACTGTATGCATTTTTATATTTTAAATAAGAGTTGTCATGTCTCTCAGTGAACTAGCTTTATTAAATATATCGATCCATTTCCACCTAGAATGCATAATTATCAAATCTTTGGTTTGTCAAACAAAGCTCAGAACATATGGATATAGTGAATTCATACATCCAGTTAGCCATCTCACATGCTAAACAAACCTTACTATATGTTAAATCCTGGACGTGTAAAACCTAACTGGGTCCTGCTTTCCAGGAAAACACGCTCTGGTGATGAGGCAGGAGATGTAAACAATATTTGCAATGTGATGCAATCATCACTGATACAGAGATATCCTCACTTACCATGGAGACACTAAAGAGCGATTCACTCCATTTCGGCGTCGGGGGTCCCTGAGGGTGTCTGAAGCTCTTGAGAGGGGTGAGGATGGAAATAATTTGGGGAAGTCTAAGCATATATGCTGGGAGACGAGATTAGCCTGGAAGGGTTTATGAAGTAATCGTGGAAAAAGTGGGCAAGAAGAGAGGAAAGTCAATGGTGAAAACTAAGTAGTTGTTTAAAAAGAGGAAGAAGAATGATGACAGAGAGAGACTAGCTGATGATAAGCTTGAGGCCATCACGTCCATCTACCCCACACAATTTCATTGAGGACCTTCTATGTCTCATATATGGCTTGAGATGTGGAACTGAAAGATATATGACTACAGAGACGTATGTCACTGACCCCCGACCTTATACCCCCTGTAAACATTATCACCAATATTCAAGGGGAATTCTTGCCAGCCTTCTCTAGCCTAGAACATTTATTTTTATCTGTTAACTTTTCACTAGGAAGAATATATGAGATGATAAATGTTGGACTCAGTGGTTCCAAAATGTTATTGTAAACCAGAAAGTGGATATGGCAGCAAGATGTTACAGGAAATGAAGATGAGCTTTAAAGCTAGCAGGTGATACTTTGGCATCCAAATAAGAAAACAAACCAACTATATCTCTCTTATTGAAAACATACATAGTTTGCAGCGAGGTTTCTTCAAAGAAGAAAACCAGTAGGACAATAAGATATGTGTAATAGATAGATAGATAGATAGATAGATAGATAGATAGATAGATAGATAGATAGATAGATGATAGGTAGATAAAGAAATTAAATTGATTTGTTTTAGAAATCGGCTGATGCAATTTGGGTGACGTGTTCAAAATGTGCGGGGCAGTTCTAGAAAACATGTTGATCTTGTACATCAAGTCTGAAGCCTATCTGTAGGCAGAATGTTTTCCTCTTTGGAGAACCTCAGTCTTTGCTCTCGAGGCCTTCAACTGGTTGGCTGAGGCCCACCCACATTATGGAGGGTAATGTGTTTACTCAAAGTCTGGTGGGTTAAATGTTAATTCTAAAAAATATCCTCACAGCAACACCAATGCTGGTGTTTGACAAAACGAGTGGACACCACGGCCTTGCCAAGTTGACACATAAAACTAATCATCACAAGATCTCGATACAGCGTTAACCCTTGGAAGAGCTTATGAAGAGCAAGAGGGAGATACAGTCTTCTAAGACTGTGCTAACAAACACTTACTGATATCCCATTCATTCATTCATTCTTCTGATAAATGTTTATTAGGAGCATCCTGTTTGTTAGATCCTGTCCTTCAAGAGAAATCAAAAATTTATTGACTTGTCTCAAGAAGCTCGTGATTAGAAGTGTTTCAAAGCTAGATTACCTCTCAGAAACCATGTATCTGACCTTCTCCTGTTAGAGAAATGGGGAGCCTCTAACTCCTGATCACACAGCATTTTAATTCCACAGCTGGAGCCTCAGAATGTCTGATTCCCACTTGGTGTTCTTTTTCCTAAACGGGAATTCAGACACTGCCCATATTTATGCACTGAAACTCATTCGCCAACCATTGTGCAAGCCTCCTGAGACTGTTTGGGTCTCATTGCACAATGAAACGAGTCATATTAGAATTTTGAAAAGTATGACATTGATCCAGAAAAACAACAAAATATGACAATGATTTGGAAAAGTCACGATACCCTCTTCTCTGCTCCTTAGGTGGGCTCCTAAGTAGTATATTTTAAACACAAACAATAGTCGGATTTGTACTCTTTATCTCACCACCGAGAAATAAGACAGAGAGAGGGGAGTCGAGAAAGCAGCCGTGGGACTCCAGCGCTCTGTTAGCGGAGAACGGGGGAGCCGAGGACGAGAGCGGTTCATGGCAGGGAATCGTCCTCTCTGTAAGTTATCCTGGTGGGGGCTAACTCTTGTTTTCCACTCCTAATCAAAGAGCCAGTCAGCTCAGGCTTCTGAAAGCATCTACTCTGGAACTGCAGAGCTGAACAGTTTATTTAAAGAAAGAATTCATAAAAGCCCTCCATTTAGAATTTGGCTTCTTTTGCAAAAAAAAAAAAAAGAAAGAAAGAAAAATAAAGAAACTTAATAAAACTGAATGAAAGCACCCAGCACTGTTTTCCCAAGTCTCTGTCCCATTCTTGTTCATCTGTTTGAAGGCGGTTTTATCTCTGAGCAAAGCCAGGGCAGTTGTCCCATCCTTGGAAAGCAGCCTGTGTGTGCTCAGCCCTGCGGAAGCACTAGCCTCCTGTTGTCTTCCAGCAGACAGTGAGCTGTGACAGCGAGGTCGCCCTGTCTAGAGGCAACATCTTTTGCCAGTCGGTCTTTGTGAAGTACCTGAATGAAGAATAGCTTCAAGCATAATTGAATGATATAAATAGAAATGCATGATTTCATCTTTCTCTGAACGAGGACTATCTTTCAGGTAGCCGTTACACATTACGGTTCTCTCTGGATCGATACAGAGATGAGACACAGATAATTCCAGCACACAGAATGATGGCTATGCCTATCTCTGGCCTGCACTAAAGAATATCTTTTTAAACGAAGCTTATAAAAGCTAGGTGTGAACTTTATCGCTCTGCATCCTGTCACAATTCTCCTGATTTCAGTCACTCTCTACTGTCATGTCAACCGAAGGCATTATCAGTAGAGAAATTGGCTTGTCACTGTGACCTTATTCTCTAAGAGTGATATTTCCCAATCTTTTGGCAATCTATCAGTATCTTGTGACATTCAGCATGATATTTTGGCACTTAGAGCTCTCCCCACATGCAGGGTCAATAAATCGAGCTCCACAAACAAGGTGCCAATTGTGTTCATTCTTAAAAAAAAACAAATCAAAATTGGTCATTAAGAAATGTTGCAGTTGGAGCAGAAAAAACTATCATATTATTATAGCTTTGATACAATTAAGCCCTTACTTTCTTACCTGTAGTTCAGTAGCTGAAAACATCAGATATGTATTGTGATGTTTAAGGGAGATTATGACTTATAAGTTAATATAATTGTTAGTTTGATTAGAAGAGTTGGGTTTCTCTTGGGCTTTATTATATTTAACTCTTTGTAAAAAGATAAAACAAAACAAAAAACTAGAGTCATGAGTTGTGTTATATAATAACCGCCACTAGTGATCAGTGATCAGTTTATTCTTTTCCCTAGAAAGGGGAGGAGAAAGTTTTGAGTTGGACAGAACCTATCTTTAGTAACGCAGTGAGAAGCAGAGATATGCTCTTTGCCATTAGCTGATGGAAACGTTTCAGTAAAATGAGGGTTTATCCATGGGAGATTAATCTCTGTCTGTCAAGAATTCCATACCCTCTCCATCCCCCATGAAAACAGCTCAGCGGTCAATATAGTTCAGTGAGAATTTTACTTAGTCCTCAAAGCTCATGAACTAGGAAAGAGATTAATGGGAGGTGGTGGAAATCAGGCCTACTCTAACTACTCATTTGACAATAGGTTGTTAAGTTGTTTGTTTGGTTTGGTACACCTCAGTCTGAGGACCTCATTTCCTAGAACAGTGAAACATTTGCTTATATCGTTTGTGTATGTGTGTTTGTACTAGTGTGTATGTCCATGCTTGTTGCCCTCGTGTGTTTGTGGGAAAGGCAATCATTTTTAAAAACACACCATATGCAGAACAACTGTTAATAGAAAATAGACAACCTTATTGTCTACTCTGAAAACCCCACACTCTTTGATCTCCTTATCTCTGTATTGGCGTTTGAGACTTTGGTTTCCAGGAACTTCTCCAATTTGTGACTTTGTGTAGGGATTTTGCCCCTGACCTTCGGTAAGGCCCTCCTTGACTCAAGCCGCCTCTGCTCACCTGGCAGTTTAACTTTCGCCCCTGATCAGTGTCCCCGTTTTGGACATCTACTGAAGCTCCTGCACCAACCAGTTCACTGATCACCTGGGCGGGGTCTTCTGTTTCCTCAGCCCCACCCACCCCCTTCCCTAGATTCACTGAGTCGCAAGTCACATTGCATCACTGACTATGGAAGCAGATGCAAACAAGAGACAGCTGTGTTCTTCGACCTTCGACGCCAGAATCCTGTCCAAGATGACCTAGAAAAGGGAGCCTAGTCGAATCCCATTGGCCATTAAAATAAAGAGACTAAGACTAGGGTTGTGGCCAGAAATAAGTTTTATTTGAACTCACCCACCTCAGGCCATAAAGACTCTGTCTCTTACTTAACGATTTTGTCTGTACCGTATGCATTTGCGGAGAAAGTATCCTCCCTCTGACCCTGTCGTTTGTCTTGGTGAAGTGCGCCTTTAGAAAGCTATGAGAGCACATCAAGCGCAAGGATGCTCTCATGACCACAGCAGTAATCCGCTTGCTTTTAAAGCTTCTACATTACAGCAGAATTTGGTCCAGGTAGCACCAGAGCGAATCAGGTGCCTAAACCAAGAGGTTTAAAGGACATTATGCTAAGTGAAATAAGCCAGGCACAAGAAGACAAATACTGTATGACTTTATATGTAGAATCTAAAATTGTTGAATACATGGAAGCAGGGACCGTGGTTACCAGGGCGGGGAGGTGGGGGAGATGGGGAGATGTCGGTCAAAGGGTTGCAGTGATGCAGGATGAATAAGCCTAGAGATCTAATGCACAGCATGGTGACCACAGGTAATAATGCTCTATTGAATACTGGAAATATGCTAAGAGAGTAGATTTGATGTTTTCATCACACTCAGAAAAAGGTAACACTGTGAGGAGATGGTATGTTAATTAGCGTACTGTAATAATCTTTTCACTGTGTATATGTACATCAAATCATTGTGTCGCACATGTTAAATATATACCATTATTATTAAGAAAATAGAATGATTTTTAAAATGTGGACCCAGAAGAATGTCAAAACATTTTTATAGACATTTCTTTCTTTTTTCTTTCTTTCTTTCTTTCTTTCTTTCTTTCTTTCTTTCTTTCTTTCTTT
>NW_011888809.1:7790875-7791377 GCF_000151845.1 Pteropus vampyrus
TTTCTTTCTTTCTTTCTTTCTTTCTTTCTTTCTTTCTTTCTTTCTTTCTTTCTTTCTTTCTTTCTTTCTTTCATCTTTCTTTCTTTCTTTCTTTCTCTTTCTTTCTCTCTTTCTTTCTTTCTTTCTTTATCTTTCTTTCTTTATCTTTCTTTCTTTCTCTCTTTCTTTCTTTCTTTCTTTCTTTCTTTCTTTCTTTCTTTCTTTCTTTCTTTCTTTCTCTCTCTCTCTCTCTCTCTCTTGCTTTGCTTTGCTTTTCCCTCCTCTTTCCTTTCTTTTCCATCCTTTCCCTTCCCTTCCCTTCCCTTTCTACACCTACAGCATAGAAAAGTACCAGAGAAAAGATTTCAGGAGACAGAAGAAAAATACGTATTCCAAAAGGGCCAATATAAAACCGCCCAAAGAGAAGCGGAGTGAATTGGCGAAGGAGAACTGTGGTCTCCTCCCATTTCACAAACATGAAAAGAGTTCTGTAAATTACCTGTAGATTTTTACAAAGATACAG
>NW_011888809.1:7792667-7802500 GCF_000151845.1 Pteropus vampyrus
GGAGTGAATTGGCGAAGGAGAACTGTGGTCTCCTCCCATTTCACAAACATGAAAAGAGTTCTGTAAATTACCTGTAGATTTTTACAAAGATACAGAAAAGGCTGGGTCCAGCTGATGGCTACCATTGGTTGAAGAGACACAAAAGAGAGAAGCGGAGACAACCGTGCTGTCCCCTGGGACGTGGTGATCGCGGGCAGAAGGCGTGTGTATAAAATAACCTCTCGTGGTGTCAGTTAAGCTAGCACCAAGGGGAAGAAGGAACCAAGTTTCCCAACCTTTGTGAATCAGTCACCATTAAACTTTTCTTTCAATTAAACTCTTTGATTTAGCTCTGCTTATATTTCTGACATTGCTGGGAGTTTGGTAGAGGGCATCTGGGGATGCCACTCTGGCCACAGGAAGTTAAAATGTCATCTTGGTCAACTTATTGGAAATCGTACCAAGAGAGATTCTATAACTTTATGGTACATAGCCACTTTTCGAAACTCACATCTCACCGTACGAGCCAGGCAAATTCATTGAGAGGAAGTAGCATTATCTCAAGGGTGACTTCCTGGATTGCACTCAGGCAATAGAAATAAAAAATACTTGATTTAGACACAGTATAGTTCACTCTTGAATTTAAAATTTTAATTTGAATGTTCCTCTTGCGGTGTGTAAGCGCCCCAAACCAGTGTGTGAAAGCATACGGTAATGTCTCTCGGGCAAGTTTTCAGTCTCTCACAGGCTGTGAGAATTAATAACAATAAAAATAACAACATTTTGGCGTTTGAATGGTTTGCACAATTCTTTCGCATGTATTATCCCATTAGACTTTCATAACAGCCCTATGCGGTAGGCAGCACAGGGAAGAGAACTATGTTCCTTTTATAGGCGTGAAAACCGAGACCCAGATTGATTAACCAACCAGCACAATATCACATCATAGGGAGGTGAAAGATCCAGGTGGCAGATCCATTTTGGAGCTGTAGTTCCGATGCTCCCATCATCCCACAATTGTGCTTGGACAGGGCTCTGTTGTTCAGTATCCTCTAGAGAGTAAATCTAAAATGCCTAAAAGCTCGGACGTGGTTCCATTGTGTAGTGGTTAGCACATCTGCTTTACACATGGAAGGCCCTGGGTTCACGTCCCAGTTGATCCACGATCCATGGTCTACAGCCATGCCACCCTGAACAAGCCCGATGTCTGATCTCGGAAGCTAAGTAGGGTCAGCTCTGGTTAGTACTTAGATGGGAGACCACCTAGGAAGACCAGGTGCTGTAGGCATAAATATAATAATAAAAAGTAAATAAATAAAATGTATAAAAGCGCAACACCCGTATGTGTTTGTTAGAAATAATATTAAACCAAGAGATTGCAGGAAATATGTCCTACTACACAGCCTTTAGGAACAGATACAGTGGAAGCAGCTCTAAAGGCAAAAGAAAGGCACTTTGTCCTGAGCTGAGGACAAAG
This sequence comes from Pteropus vampyrus, assembly GCF_000151845.1. NCBI lineage: Eukaryota > Metazoa > Chordata > Mammalia > Chiroptera > Pteropodidae > Pteropus > Pteropus vampyrus. Next base: position 7,794,124 of record NW_011888809.1, read on the forward strand.
GAGAATGCGAATGCTGGGGTCTCCCTGAGCCGAGAAGGTCACTGAACCATTGGCACACATTTAATTAAAAGACGGAAGAAAGAGTCTCAGTGTTTAAGATTTGTCTGGAAGCTTGGTGAATGAATGCTATCATTAAAAAAAGGTGTAGATCTGCACTGTTCTCAGCTTCATCCTGTCTCTTCTCAGCTATGCTGCCAATTTCCATTATCTTGAACAGATTTCAGACTGACGGTTTCTGCACTACAAGTGACTGCTGCCTTAACAGAAACACCAGCTCCTTTCTAAATGTGAACAGGATATTTGTGCATGGTACACGAATTAGTTTCTGATGGTAAGTTCTTAAATTGATAGGCCAAGGTAATTGGGGCATGGCGGTCAGCATTCTTATTTACCACCCAACAGGACAAACTGTGGTCCTAAGAGTGTCGAACTACTAAAATAATAATAAATGACTATTTTTTTCAACAAGGATTTGCTGAGTGCTTGCTATATTCTAAGCGCTTTTCAGAAAACATTACATGTGCTTGTTGATTTAATCTTCATGACAACAATATGACGGGTTCAATTAATATAGTCGCCATTTTACAAATGGAGAAACTAAAGCACAGAGAAGTTAACTTGCTGAAGGCTATGAGCTAGTGTTGGAGAATATAGGATTCCAAAAGCAGGAAGTCTGCTTTCTAAGCGACTCTGAGGCTGTGGATAACAACAGGACACCTAAACTCATCGTCAGATGTCACAAGAGAACAGGTACTAGAGTCTCCGGTCTTCAGGGAAAGGAGAATTTCCTCAGCTGGGGTGGCTAGATTGATTACCCAAGTAGAAATACAGAATTCCCTGTTACATTTGAAGTTTAGGTAAACAACAAATCATTTTTGCATACTTGGAGCACACTTATCCTAAAAAAAAATATTGCTGTTTTTCTGAAACTCAAATTTCACTGACTATTTGTATTTTATGTGGCAGTCCTACCCCCAGCTCATGACTACCACCCTGTTTCATGACTCGAGTTCTCTTACAGTTGGGTGGTTCCGAGTATCGTTTCTGTGAGATCTCTCACAGCTAAGGTGGATAAAGTTGACTAAATTAAACCCTATGGGGTCTTCACAGTGAAAGGTTGGGGCCCAGCACCTCCTCCGAGTCAGCTCCCTGAGGGATGATTATGTCCTGTCTTTACCCTCAAGCTAGGAAGTAACTCCAAGGCGGTGGCTTGAATGAAATTCTCTCAGCTCTCCTTCCCTGTTTCCCTAAAATGGGGTTTATCGCAAACTAGAATGTCAGTATGTTGAGCTTCTTTTTTATTCAGCAGCTGGCAATGTTTAGAACCCAACCCAAGGCCAGTTCTCTCTCTCATCTCTTAAGACATCACTTTGAGCTAGTGGAATGTGACAATCTTGGCATCTGGCTAAGCAGCTGAGAATTCTTGGTCCTTTACTTTCTGAGAAGAACCAGTCAGGACTGGCCTCTCCAAAACTAACTTCCTACCACATGTGAAGTTTTCCAAGAAGTGAGGCACTTCACGTGCCTCACTTTGACCCTCCAAGTAGGTTGATGGACCCTCCGAAGGATAAACTACACGCGGTCCTTTCCACTAAGAAGCCCAATGTGTTAGACGTGAACAAAGACTTATTCCACTGCCACCATTTGAATAAGAATTCAGTTTAGCAAAACTGGTTTTTCACTCTGCATATTTAGTCCAAGGTGACCTAAGGTCCCTACGCCACACGTATAATGAGTGTCCAGGAACTGCTTAGGCAGAAGAAGGGAAGTAAAGAATAATAGGGCCCTGATTGTGTGGCAGAGCTAGGCTGATGCTTAACTTTCTGGACAGGTGATGGCAATTAGGGAAAAATTATTTGCAAATACGTTCTTTGAGGAACAATTGGTAGAAAGATTGGCATCTGACCTGGCACACTTCTGAGGTGATTTTGCTATGATGAGGAGGCAGAATGGGTCCCATGATCTAGATCAACCCAGGTGCTAATATCTACTTGTTTAGAAACTTTATTCAGAAACTCTTTCTTTAAGAAAGAAACGGTAAAATTACAGAAGTAGAATATTAGTTTTCCGTCACATCTAAACTCTTTCCAAGTTGGCTAATTAAATTATACCTTCCAACAGAGAATGCAAACACAATTTCAGGTTCTAATCTCTCAGTAATCAAGCGTTCTATTATTAAAGTCCTCTTCCTTTTTCTGGGCTTAATTGCTCATTGTACTACATGTGGCATTGATTAGCAGTAGGAAGAGTGTGTTCTGTTTTGTTGGCTTGTGAGAAAAATGGCTATAAAAAGGCATTGAATCGGAAAGCGGGCTCTATCCAGCTGTGATATGGTGAGTAGGGGGTCTGCGTCTGAGGAAGCAAAGGCAGCTAGCTTGTTTAGTTTGAAATAACAGCATAAAGTTCCATATTTGCCTTGATCAAACATGACCCAAAATCAACTGGGAGCTTTTAACAGTAATATGTACACAGCTTTGCAGTTTACAACACACTTTTTGCAGCTTTCTGGTTAATCTGGACCATAAATCTGTGAGTTAAAACATTTGTATCCAGATCTTACATATGAAAAGTCTGATGCTTTAGCAGGGTTAGGCACAACTTGCCAGGTGTACGGAGCATAAAGAATCAAGGACTTTTTGGACTTTACAGAATGGATTCCATGGGAGCCATGACAGTCATGTCAACTGGTACATAAAGGGAATGCCCTTACGGTATGACCGGACTGCCCCAAACCACAGAACCCTCAGCCACAACTGCCGCTGATAAGCCTCTGACTGCAGGGACCGATGAGCATAAGCATCCCACCTTATAAAGTCCATATGAGTGGAACGCCTCAGACAGATGATGCTCAAGACTGACCCGAAGGCATTAGGGAGGGCTGGGCTGAGATCTGAAGACTCTGGCCTCCTGCCCATCATAGCCACAGGCTTAGGACCAACACGTAGCTCTCTGCGCCGCCAGTCAACAGAGCTCGCTTTGGAGACGCTAAGGGCTTTCATCCCCTTGCTCTGTGGTGTGAGACTCTGCGCTTCCCCTCCCAGTGTGTTGTGTGTTGTGTGTGGTACCTGACTGGTGTATCTGAGAAGGTTGCACTCAATAAACCCGGCCTTGTGGAAAGTCAAAAATGCGTTCAAGAGTGATTCTTTGGTAGGCGCTTCTCTTGATCATGACATCAAGTTACATAGCTAGTAGGATAGTATTTGAACACAGACATTACAATTTAAAATCTTAAGCGCTTTCCATTGTATTATACTGTCTCTCAGCAAAAAAAAAAAAAAAAAAGTTAATTCAATGTAATTTATCAAACATTGATTGAGCGAATACATTGGTTTCATAAACCAAGCTTTGCACTATGAGAGAATTGGGGGGAAAAATACCTGTAGAGGTAGACAACTCTAACAAGATGCGTTTTTGACTCTGGTGTGTTGTGTTACGGAAACAAAATACTAAAGAATCAAAGAGGAAAACAGTACCCAGAAAGAAAAAGAATCTTTAAAAAGGAGGAGATATCTCAGTTGGCCTTTAAAATATAAGACACATTTTGACAATCAACGAAGCGGGGAGGGAAGGAGACCACATTCATGAGAGGGGTAGGTCCAGAATGATTGTGCTATGGAGAATGTACTAGTTCATAAGATTGCAACATACTTAAGAGAGGATTGAAATGCAAATTGAGCCCAAATGAAGGAGTTTAATTTTATTGTATAAACAATAACAAACTGACTATGTCTCCAGAAATTTCACTAACACGAAGCATTTTCAAATTGACTTTTTTTTTTCCCTATGTAAGAAGAAGAGGGCCATTTAACACAAGTGTCGGCTACCAAGGGGCGTGGTGTCCTCCTCGGATGCAGCCCCTCCATCAAGAACGTGCATTTTAACTCAGCATCTCAGCAGGAAATGCACTTTGCCACCAGTCCCTGGGGGCATTACTTCTCGTTCTGGGAAAAATTTCCTTTCCAAGATCTGGACCAGATAATTCAATGGTCCCTTCCAATTCCAAGGTTCTCTTTTGTAGCCTAGGTCAGCTTTTAGGAAGGAAACACTAATTAATCCATTAGGTTTCTGACTGCAAGTTATACCGCTTAGAGGTCACTGAGCTGCCCCGGAAGAAGAAAGGCACGAGGCAGATGAGGCAGATCTTCCTTCACACAGGAAGGGAACGATCCCTCCTGATGTTGAGCAGAATTCTTGTTTCGTTCTCATTCTGGAACAGAAAGCATTTGGTTTATCATCATGAAGGATGGTTTTAGCTGTAGGTTTTGATGGATTCCCTTTATTCTTCTTTAGCTGAGAGTTTGTATCAAGAACAGATGTTGAAATCATGTCTGTTTATTGACGTGATTATACAATTTTAGATTGGGTGCTACACATTTGAATGTTATGCTTCTGAGTGTCTGAATTTTATTATCTTTCTTTAACGAGTATTAAAATTTGTTTTGGCAAGCAATAAATTGGCTGAAAGATCCACTTGATCCTTCCAAAACTTAATTTTAAGTTTTGCTAAAGTGGTCTATCATAGGGCTAGTTTATTCCTACGTCTAAGGTATAATAATGTGTGATCTTCTCAGGGTTCATAATGAATGCCCCTGGCATTTGGGACACCATTCTATCATGGTAGGTTGGAAGCTGAACATCTCCCAGCCCTGTGTTGGTTCCAGGTCTGTTCAGCTTACTGATCTCCAGCAATCACTCTTTCCCCGGTGGTTGTACTTCATCTGGTCTCATGAAGTCTCACCCTAAACAAGTTAAGCTTAATAATCAGCCAAATACTCAAGGGGATCCCTAATGTTAGCGTCTCAAACTCTTTCTCTGAATTGCTCTCTCCCCTTTTTTATTCTGCCCTAAAAATCACATCCATTTCAGGCTTCGCTGAAATCGAATTCCTTGGTTACTCAGGTCAGCAAGACTGGCCTTATCTGGTTGGGTTTCTTCTTCATGCACCTTGGTCCAGAAAGTTCTTCCACGCAAAAAGCTAGGGTAATATTAAAGTTCGCTTTTCCCCTGAATTACGTGATCTTACCAAGAGCTGCCTTAAAAATCTAAAGCCTGTTACAGTGTCTGATCCACATTGTGTTCTCAGTAGTGTTTATGAAACTATACTATCAGAAGGAATGCAGCCTTGTGTAATATGAGGCAGCTTTATCTCTATGAACATTAGAGAGATCAGAAAACTGAGGATCAATACGTACAACTCTCTTGTTTTACAGATGAAGAATCTAAGGTTCTTGAAAAATTTTGGACTATAACCAGAATATCTTGTTTCTTAGTCTGGTAATATTTCTAGAAATTTCATTCTGGGCATGATTGGAAGTTATACAAATATTTCCCGCTTAAATTATTTACTTTTAAAATTCCAGCCAGACTCTGTTCCATCCTCACAGTTAACATAACAGTGATCCTTTATTTGATTTGTGCATTCTTTAAATTACATTCACTTTTTGCATTTATGACACTCTATTTTAACCTATTTTTTAAAAATTCTCCAAGTTATAATTTTTCTTGAAACAGTTGTCTTGATCTTTGACCAAAGCAAATGAGGTGTTGGTTCTGTTTAAGATAATGTTCTGTTTGGCAAAGTGTAATGGTTTCTGCATCCTGTACCTCTTACAAGTATTAAAGAAATTGTTTGCCAAACAATGTATTGATGCTGTTTTTCTAGGAAAGACACAGAGGCCCAACAGTAATATTTCTGTTTTTCTTTTTTAAGCAATCAACTATAATCATGAGTTGATCTGGATTTGAATTTAGGGGTTAGAGTATCTAGTCAGAGAATACAAAATCCTAAGAAAACAAACAAATAAACAAACAAATAATTTTTTCTTCATACTGGGTATGCTAAATATGGAATTTCAGTTTTAAATTGAATATCACTCTTGAAAGATTATCAAAAATCCATCTGAGTAAAGCCTTAGTTCTTCTGAGCTCTGTGCTGTAGCAAGCCAGCTATTACAAAGCAATTGTACTTCGTTAACTTAACTTCTCGAAAAAACGTATTCCCGATGAGTTATGACTCAACCTTATATCCTCAAGTTTTATTGAAGCTCTGACATAATAAATGGTTATTTAAAAAAATCTCCCACCGTGTACACCCAAATGGCTGTGAAATCGCATATGCTTTATATACAGAAGCTCACAGTAAATTCTTTGTAGAATTTGAGCTAGGAGGAAAATATATATACTTCTCTGATAAACTGATAGGTAATGTGTATAAATTTAATGCAATTCAACAATATTTATATCCTCTTATGGTAAAGTTGCTGGTTTCAAGCGATAGAAACCAAATCTGAGTCACCTAAGCAAATGGCACATACTGGAAGGTGATCTGTCACAGGCCGATCAGGACACTGTCTATGGGAGAAATATATTCTAATATTCGTCTTGGATTTTTGACATCCGCTCAAATTTCAGACTTTCAGGAGAGAGAGTTTCATTGGCTCAGTTTAGGCCCTAGACCTGCCACGGTGTATGCAGCAGGGCAGGGAGAAGCATTTGGCCCTTCAGGCTTGTGCGGTGAACTGTGGGCATATAGAGTTACTTTCCACTGAGTCAGCACGCAAGGAGGGAGGGGCGATTCTCCAAAAGTAAGCTTGCGTGGCTTTTCGAGAAGGAAGAGTCGCTATTGAACTGTCAAAATATGACAGAAGTCCTCTGTACCTGACTCTTCTAGATGCTGGCAATAGAGAAAGGAAGAAGTTCTTGGCCTCATAGAGCCTGCAATCTTAAAGAAATTAAAAGAAAATTGAGGAGAGGAAAAACCCTCGAACAAAGTCAGTGTTAAAGAGAAATAGAGGGAGCTAGAGAAAGGTTCTAACCCAGTCCGTGAGAATCACATTGTTTATCTCTTCATCCGCTTATGGGACATATTACTGCTGCTTCCTGGTGCTGTTCTCATCTCCTTCTTCTAGTTTCTCATTTTTCATGTTAACTACCCTTTGTACACGTACGATCTATGTTCATGTGCCTTAGGGTAGAAACCAAAATAAGAGCTGCCATTTATTAAACACCCACTACTCACCAGGCCCTAGGGACACCATATAATTCTAAGGAGAATGCTATTTTTCAGACCTTAATGGAAAAAAGGCTCATGACTGTTCTGTGAGTCGCTCGGAGCTAATGAAGGGAAAAGCCTGGGTTCTAACACATTTATATGAATCCAAAAATCGAATCCTTTCGGGGGAGAAGCTCGTATTATAAAATAATAGATGCATAAATGCATAGCAAATATTTTCTGACACATTACAGATAGAAGAAAACCCTAAACAAAAGGCCAGTAAAGGGTTCAGATAAAGACAAGCGCATTCGGGGTTATGATAACACGATTGTGACTTCTGCGACATTTTTACAAGAGCTGTGACCAGGATCTAAAAACATGGACTAGACTTACAGACTGAGACCCCAGTTCAGCCTCCCTATTTTTCATCTTTGTGGCTGTAGGGAAGTCCCTTACACCTACTTAGTGTAAGATTCTCATCTACAACAGAAAATAGCTCTCTCACAGATGATGTAAAATTAAGAGGAAGCGTGTGAAATGCTTTCGTTAACTTCGGATGCTATAGAAATGCACGCATGTTTACTACCTTAATGACGCTACAGGGAGTAGGTAGTAATGTGTGTATTATACGTCTTCCCAGTGTTGCTTCCTGTTTTTCGCAGTTTAGAAATGTGATTGTTTATTTCCGTGACTTAGCAAAAAGAGAAAATAATTCTCCTTGAAATGTAAGAGTCATTTCACAGCTCCACTTCGCTGCAGCTGGGATGTTCACTGCGGGCTGCGAAGTCTTGCACCATTTCTTCTGTAATTCGCTGCTGACTTGGACAGCAGGCCTATTTTTCAGTGGGAGTTAACAAGCGCCTTTCCCGGAGAAGCATTTACTGGAAGGGAAATTGCGTCTCTCGCATTTACTCTCCCCGGTAACCGTTTCGGCTAGCCTCGTCTCAGCGTTTCGGGAGGGCTTCTGGGTGCTCGGGGACTATTTTCATTCTCACTTTTGGAAAGATGATTTACATTCTCTATTTTCAAAACTGTAGTCACTGTGGGATTTCTCCGTGGGGACAGAACCTGAACAAGAAGGACTTTTGTGAATCATTGTGCTTGCATAATGGGTTAGTAGCGCTATGAAGCCACAGGCCATCTTGAGAATGAGCGGAAGGGAAGAGCAGCTGTCGACCAAAAAATCTGTCCTGAGTAAGAATCAGACATCAGTTTCCATTCTCTCTCTTTCTTTCTCTCTGTCTCTCTGTCTCTGTCTCTGTCTCTGTCTCTGTCTCTGTCTCTCTCTCTCTCTCTCTGTCTCCCTCCCTCCTTCCCTACTTGCATCCCTCCCTCCTTTTCTTCCTCTTAATAATCAGATATAGATATGTTAGTTTTGGGTCA
>NW_011888809.1:7803491-7824227 GCF_000151845.1 Pteropus vampyrus
TTCCTTCCTTCCTTCCTTCCTTCCTTCTCTCCCTCTTTCCCTCCTTCCCTCTTTCTCTTTCTTCTTTTTCCTTCCCTTCAGAATAATCTAAAATCAAAGCTTGAGATAGATATGGGTTGCCAACAGTTAGAAAGATGAAAGTATGACCTCAACCACAATGAGTAAATAGATGGCAAGCAGCTGCAGTCATTATAATTAGGATACAGTGGATGCTTATCGAAACTGTGGGTTTTATTATTTTGAAAATTCAGATGATGCTAAAAGCTGCTATACAAGTTTGAAAGTTTGAAAGAAAATCTAAGTAGGCTGATAAAAATATTAGCTAGAGTTAAAAATACCGAACTTAAAAAAAAAAAAAATCTTATCACTGTCTCTAAGGTCAGTTTCAGAATTCACTTAGTAGAGAATTTGACACCAAAGGAGAAATATCATGAAGTCATGTGCTGTAGATATAGCCACATCTATAGTAGATGGAAAAAAAAGAAGAAGAACTAGGCAGGTTGAATGTATCTGTCAAGGGCAGCTTGAAAAATAAACTTTAGTTAGCTGAAAAGGAACATGTAACTGGTTGAGGATCTAAAGCTAAACTATTTGGACAAATGTATGGCTATCAAAGATTTGGTAATTTTGTTTAATTTTAATGATGTAATTTTCAAAACATACTAATCTTTAAAGTATTCGAGGGCAAAATAATTTGTGAAGAAATTTAACTTTTAACAAGATTTGTGAGTTTTTGGTTTTTTTTTTTTTTTTTTTATCACTTTGGGGACAATCCAGAATAGAGAAAATTATGATGTTTTCTGCATGACCAGAAAACACAGAACCAGTCACTAAAAGACCCTCACCTCTGGGAGTTAGAGATGGAATCTTAGAGTTTTAGGGTTCAATAGGCTATTATGAACAATACATTTTGTTTAGAAAATACCATCTCCTTTAACTAATTTATAACGAAATAGGAACTGATTTTGAAAGCAAGCTCTACTGGCTCAGCTGAGGAAAGCTACTTGTGAGATTTTTCTCAACTCAGTATTGAATTTTTAAAAATAACAAAATTATTAAAAAATGATGACATGTATTAATTCACTTTGAATTTTGGTAATAACATAGGTTCATAAAATTGACTCGCTTTTTCAATGTGGAGCACTTTTAATCAATAATTCCAAAGCAAAATTGTCTATGATTCCTGCATATAAAAAGAGAGTTGCTATAAAAATGATACTTGCCACTTGGATAGAATGACTTAATTGTGGGACCTCTGAGTGTTTTGAAAAATTTGGGTCATTTACATGTAATTCGAATTAGAATGCTAATGATAAACATGGAAGCGGTTCAGTGAAACTTCCTCACTCGAAATGTCTTTCGCTGATCATTTTCTTGCGATAAAGTGGCTCATGGATTAAAACAAAAATTAGCACAGCTGTATCACAACAGATATGATGTTCAATAAAAAGATACACTAATTGAAATTTCCATCCAAGGAGTGTAAAAACGTTGCATCATTACCCATCTTTGGTGACATTCAGAACTTCGCTTGCCATTAATTCCTGGGGAGATACAAATAAAATATTGCTATTATATCCACAAACATATGGGAGCCTGAGTTTTTTAATTGTTGGGGGAATAGAAAAAAATAAAGAGAAATTGCCTAATTATAAATCTGGTACATGTTTCCTGCTCTTTTTGTAATTTGATGTCATTCTACCTGTTAATTCACAAAACATGTTGAACTTTATTTCATTCTAAATAATCAGCTCAAAACATTATTTTTTCACATTGAAAAATATATATATACTCCATAGCCACAGTAAAGAGCCTGAAATGTTATATACAAAAAAGGTTAGTTTTGGAGGAAGGGATTATAAAAACTTACATTTTCTACTTTGTGGACTTCTATATTTAAAACATTTTGACTACATATATCAAATTTATGGGAAAGTGTTTGTCTAAAATACATGTTGGAAAAGTTGTTGAAATCCAGGTGTGTTTTAAAATAAAGCACGAATAGTAAAGCATCATAACAAAGATGCTTCAAGCTTAGACAAAGTTATTATAGGATGCTTCCCCAGGATCTGGTGTTACTTCTTCTACTGAGTATATTCTTTGTGAGAACTTTATTGCATATTTTGACAATACTTTAATATTTCATGCTGACTTTAATTGAAAATGCATTAAAGGTGTAGATGCCATATGGCAGAGTGAGAGTGGTCAATTTGTATCAGAATAAACAACTCAGTTAACTTTCTAAATCCCTCTATACTACCATTTCACATTTTCTGATGCTCACACTAAGTCCATACTCAACCGACATCTCTCTCATACTCCCATTCAGGGCTACTCGTTCTCATTTGAGCCATGGCTATGGTCATTCTGTAGATGTCTAATCTTTAATCTTTAGAATAAAAACATGGCCTTGTCTCAGCTGTCCCTTTAGAAATGATTCACAGGGAAGTTCCATAAAACCTTCACACACAAGCAATCACTAAGTATATCAGTCATCCCGTATTTAATTTAATATCTAATAATATTCATCTGCCACAGTGTTATATTCTATGGGGATAAAAATAAATAGGATATACATTAATTCATGGGTATCAAAAACAGTGATTTGTCCCTCTATATCCATTTTCCCCTTTTTTCTTTAGTAAGAGAACCTACATATTTCGGGGGCGGGGGGCGTTATCTGGCCATCTAGAATGAAGACTACGTTTTTCAGCCTACTTTAGACTTAGACATATCTGTATGACTAAGTCATAGACAATACGGCGAAGTGATATTTTCCTTTTCTGTTAGCTTGAATGTGGGTGGAGTATCCATCCTGGATGAAAAAGTGACCTTAGGAATGAAGTAGCCTACTTGGATGAAGAGGTGACCTAGGCAAAGACAATCACGTGACAAGCTATGACTAAGGGACTGGGGTTTTTAACACAAAGGAGCATCAGTTTATGCTTGGATTCCCTACCTAGAGAAATAACATTCTTTTATTTAAACCAAAGTTATTTTTGGCTTACTTTCACCCATAGCCACATTTATCCTTATTTAAATAGCTATCAAAATAATTCATGTAAGATAAGTTAAAAAAAAATCTTATCTAAAACATTTGGACACAGTAATTTTCTATGTTTCTTTTCTTTCATCAACATCTTAAATGAGAATATTTGCTAAAGCAGTGTTTTCAATTTTTTGTTATTTTGCCAATATGTTCCTTCAGAGAACAATTACAGCTACAACTCAAACTTGGTGTTGTTTCATCCTCAGTCTAGTTCTATTTCGTAATCTAGTTTTTTGTAAAGTATTTCTATATGCTTCGGTGATATTTATATTTCTATATCCTTCAGCACCACGAAATTTTAATGGAGAACGCTGAGCTAAAATTAGGTCAGGACGAATGAGGTTTCAGTCCCTAACTTACTGTATGACTTGATTAGTCAGTTTACTTTCTATCTCTTAGAAACGACTCTATGATAGAATTTTTATAAATATTAAATAAGATAATGCAAGTGGTAGGGTTTTGCAAAATGCATAGCTTTCTCTATTTTGCCATAGCAGGCTGTGTGTAAACTATAATTGTTTATATCCTAATCTTTTTACCCTTCTGCTCCAATATTTATTTAAATATTTTAAAGCATTTGATATATATGAATATATATGTATCTGTATATATAGTATATATGTCAGCTATGGAGCAAAATAATTTTGAAAACACTTGTGAACATATCTTTATTTAAAGACATAGAATAATGCAATTATTCTAGAAACTACCTCTGTGTTTCTTCTTTATCCTATCCCGTGCCTCTCTCCATAAGAAATAGCTACTGTGAATGTTGTGATTATCATCCTCAGGTTGCCTTTATTTTTCAAATCATTTTATTATTTACATATGTATACCTAAAGTATATATTGTTTAGTTTTGGTTGTTTTGAACTTTCTACAAATGGAATCATTGCACCTGCATGTTTTTCTGTTTGTTTTTATTTATTCGAGCATTGCATTTCTAGCATTCATCCATATTGTTATGTGTGACCGCATAGTAAATAATAAAGGTAACTGTATAGATTATAAATTGTAGTGGGTAGGATGCAAGAAATAACAAACAATAAAAAAATGACTAAAAAGAGACAAATGAGATATAAAATCAGCATGATACCAAAAATGACAGAGCAAGAGTTTGAAATAAGTCCAAATATATCAATCACTGTAAATTCAAACGGGCTTAACTGGCAAGTGACAGGAAATTGTTGGATTAAATTTAAAAGAGAAACAAGTCTAGGTGAACACTATTTTAGGAGATACATGTCAGGTTCTCTAGTGTCTAGGACGTGCCACCAACTTGGGTTTTCTTAGTTTACTTGGAGGAAGCTGGCTCAATGCAGGGGATTCTGCTGGTGGCTCTAGTCTCAGACCGTGAAAGTCCCAGCCAGCATCTGCCCTCCTGACACCATCGCCTTCCACCCTCTCAGCCTTTAATTCACACTCATGGCTTCCTACTCTGGTTCCAGTTTGTGCGTTTACTTTGGTTGGTTGGTTAGTTGTTAGCTTCCTTTTTAACCTTTGGAGATTTCCTTTCTAAGAAACCCAGTGGCGCACTTAAAAGTATGTTTCTTGGATCGCATCCAGGATCTAGTTTCATTTGACTGGGAGAGCAATTCAAATGATCAAACTCAACATACTGAACATTTTTATCTAGTATTATTACAAAAAGTTTAATGTGTACCAGACATTTTGTCGGACAATAAAATTTTAAGAGCGGTGAGGAACAGTCCTTCCCTCCAGGAGTTCCCCACGTGTGGCACAGTGCACGAGGGCAGGATATTTGTTTACTCTGTCCAATGCCTGGAGCATGACAAGCGCTCAGTAATTACTGCGGATGCTGGATGACTCCTTTGGAGGAACCCTGGGTTAAGCAATAATTTCAAATGCTCGGTTTCCAAATGGTAATTCTGAGAAGAGAAATGAAATTCCTTATTACCAGTTGAATAACACTTACCCTTGGATATGAGGGGAAAAAAAAAAAATACTGTGAGGAAAAAAAAAGGAGAAAAATCCTCAGGGAGTTTCCTTTTGCAGAGACATGCACCGAGCCAACCTCGTGACTCCATTTTTAAAAAGTTTCACTGCCCTGGTCTCACACAGCTCATTCCTTCCACCCATCCCTAAGGCCCCGATTTTGTAAAATGCTCCTGGGAGCACTTTAGAGTTTTTAGATATCCAAACTCAGACCTCACTGGCCTGCAGTGCAAAACGGACTCTGTTATTGGAGGATGAGGTTTCTGTGGCTTTCAAAATATACTTCTAATTTCTCAATTGTCTAACGCCTGCAGGTAAATCCAAAAGTATGTTCTTTGCGAGTGATGACCTGGTTTGTGGGCCCTGCATGGGGCAGGGGACAAAGGAGGTATGTCTCAGACCATGCCAGAAAGCTTCGAACACCGTGAGGAAAGAGAATTCTATTTTTTAAAAGAGTGATGAATCTAGGAGGCAAGTTGGCCTCTTTAGTAGGTGATAAAATGGAAAAGCACTCATCCGTGAAATAGAAATAGCTGAAGACTGCTTCTTCTGACATTTCATTTCTGTTTCTGCAGATAAATGTTTCTTACCACGAAATCACCAAGGAGGAGGTACAATTAGCTTTTGAAGATTTAGAGAGTAATTTAACCCAGCCACAGACACCTCAAGTGCGAGATACCTTTCTTTGTACCCTTCTTCCTCAGGCCAGAATCTACCAGCCCTTCAGTGGGTGAAAACAGAACTGAACGGTAATCAAATATCCTCATCTTCCTTGAAATGTATTTTGTTCTTCACGACAGAATCTACCTTCCAGTTTCCCAATGTGGAGGTCAAAAGGAAATTATCTGATAATTTTTTGGAAACTGTGGAAAAACAGTGAGGCTGTCAAATTTAGCATTAGGTTCTGCAGGAAGTCAAACCCCATACTCACTGCTAACCTAGGCGGTGGCAGCAGGCTCCCCACTCAGGCAGGTTCTCCTTGGTTCCTAGCCACCAGGCTCTCCCACCCAAGCTTTCCCTGATGCCCACACTGTCTTCAACCAAAATAATGTATCAGTTCCAGCTTCACAATCTAATATATGACACCGAGTCCATGTCACATATTTGACCACGCACCTGGTCAGTGGGCCGCTACCTTGGTCAAGACATACCTTGTACCAGGCATGGTGAGTGGCCCAGTCTTGCTTTCTTGAGCCCTAGTTTGTTTTTTGTTTGTTAATTTGTTCATTTGTTTTTAATTAACCTGCCTCATACTCTACTTTATACTACAGTCTTCATTACCCTTGCTAATTCAGAGGCTGGGATCCCGTTGCCTGTAGACAGAGCATTTTGGGTCTTGCCCTGTGTCTGAATATCACTGCCAATTGTTCCCTCTCATTTCTCCACCTGACTTCTGAGTTTGACTGTATCCTCCATCTTCACCAGCAGCATCTGGAGATATATTGCATCCAGATGAGGTTAAGCAGTAACTACTCCACACTGGACTAAGCTGGCACCCCCTCTACCGCCAAAATCCAGAGGTGATTCTAGATATAAATCCCAGATCTTCCCTATTTTCTCTCTCCTACTGCAGTTCACTGGTTAATGGCCCAGATATAAAACTCAGAGTCGATAACCCTATTCCAATTTCATAGGGTTTAAATAAGTTTTACTTCCAGTTACATCTATTTTATTATTTTTCCTATTGCTGTCAAAGCAGTAATTGATTAAATTTTCAACCAAAGTTATATCTTTCTTGATCACAGTAATGAGATTTTAGATTTTGAAAAATACATATAAAATCTACTTATTTTCACATAAACAGTTATGGAATGTCATTCTGAAAGAGGCTATGTCCTTAGCCTGAATTTTGCTCTTAGTTATGTGAGGTACAACTGCGGTATCTTTAATCTAAAGAATTTTACTTCACAGAATATTCCCAAAAATATATGTCACAGGGACAGAAATGATTTTATGCAGTTTGGTTTCTCTAATCAAAGTGAGATATTGATATGAAATTTCTGCTCCAGTGATTTTAAAACACCGAACAGAGAACACGAGTTTTGATGTAAACAGAAAGGAAATTGGTTTTTGCCCAAGAACTCTGCAGTATGGTTATTAGGAATAAATTAAACACCTAAGGAAATGTGTTCCCAGCCTCCATCTGCTCACCCTCGTTAGGAGTATGTCAGAATTATGTAGAGGATCGTCACAGGGGCCTTTGCTCAACCCCCATTTCCTCCGCATCTACTCCTTTAAAGACTAACAGGAAGCAGGAATCGCGAGACAAGGCCTTGGAGGAATGGAGGCATTGCTTTGTGCAGCGAGCCTGACTCCCAAGGCTTCTTCCGCCAGCTACCACCGCCTTTCCCACTCTCCTGTGAGATTTCTCTTTTCCCAAGCCTGGGAGTTGTTATTACCCACTAAGGCGACCACACAGGGGACTCTCATTCCAGGGACTTTTGTGGCAATGACTGAGGAGAGAATACACGAAATACCAAAACAAACAAACAAACAAACAAAAACAGAGAGAGAAAGAAAAAGCCAGTGGAAAAAAAGGAAAGAAATAATCTTATGAATATCTTTAAAATGTTGAATGTCATTTTACATTGGTAGTCGCTGATACAAAAAAAAAGCTAATAAATTTGTATTCTTAGTCTTTTACCCAGCACACTAGCTGAAGATTCTCACGAAGTATAACATTTTATCTGTGGAATCTTGAATTTTCTTTGTAGAAAATAACATCTGGCAAAAAGCAATTTTGTTTCTTTCCCATCTGCATTCTCTTTTCTTTCTCTCATACAATCGATGGTTATGACCTCTCAAACCTTGTTGAATAGGCACACTGTACGTGGGCATACACTTCTCATAACTTTAATAGAAAGCTTCTAAACTTTGTTCACTGAGTATAATTTTTTCTGTACATTTTTGCTACAGACTTTTTATGTGGAGAAGAAAATGTTCTATTTTTGTACAAATACCTACATTTTAAATATCTAAATTATTTATAAAATAAATTTTCTATATATATTGAGATAATCATGTATTTTTTTAAAGGGTATTTTGCTACTAGATATTTACATTTCTGTGATACATTCAGTCTTTCTGTCAACATGTATATTTTTTACACTTATGCACTTATGGTTGATTGGCTGATACTTTTCCTTCTTCCTATTGCCTCATCAGGTGTTGATAGTAAACTTTTATAAAATACTTACCTAGTCTCAAGGGAGAAATGTGCATAAGTGAAATTATCTTTTGAAGATTCAATAACATTTCCTTGTATATAATATGAGCTTCACTGTTTCTAAGTGAGACATATTTTACTATTTTTCCAATTTGTTAAGTGTTCGTTGTTTAGTCTATTTTATCTAGTTCTTTAAGTCACCACCAGTAACTTAAAATGTTTGAGAAAATTCTTCATTTTATCACTTATTTTTAATAATATTTATTCTTAAATTTTATAAGTTTATATACTTTTTAATTCTTATATTGTTTATTATCTTCTCTCTTTTTCTAAATCAACTTTGACAGACTTTTATGTCCTTTTTAGTCTTCTTAAAGAAGCAGCATTTTTTTGTTTTGTAAGTCACTTTTATATTTTTTACTGTTGACTTCCTTCTTTTATCTTTATTAATTTCTATCTTCTAATTTCTATTTATCGTAATTTTTTTTGTTTTCATTTCTTCTCATTTATGTATTTTTTGGAATAATATTTTTAATATTTTTTTACAAATTTTTTTTGGAAATTTTGCATCGTGTTCATTGCTGTATTTCCATTTCTTAGTTGATATGGTATTTGTGCACACAGGCAATGTGAGTGAGGTAAAGTATATAATTATATTTATGCAGGAAAAGAGATGATTTGTCGGGGAGCTGGTCTTGCTGCGAAAGTATGAATATTGAGAATACGAATAAATTTTACAGTCTATTTGCAGAAAAATAAAATCATTTACAAATTAGTCAACTTTTCTTTTTAATCAGACATAACGTGCTCAAGTGCAGCGATAGGCTTAATCCATGAATCTAAAATATTTAATTTACAGACAGACTTTAGTCTAAAACAGGCATTGCTATGTATATTTTTTAAAATCAATGAAACTACGCATGAGGAGTATGCTATTGAGTTCATGAGGGAAGTGGATAGTTTTTATGTTTGTGAATTAAGTGTATGGGCTTCGCCATCAACACTTGTCGAACATGGAAAGAAGGACCGAGTCCGAGTGATCCCATACCTTCTCATTCACCTGTCTTTGCTGCGAGATTTCATTCCATTGCGCCTTACGACACAGGAGTGGCCTCACTGTGCGTCGACATTGTCCTGTTGGTATTGTAGAGAGCCAGCCAGCCTCCCGGGGAGCTCAGCTACTGTGTGTGAAAATTTGCAGCTGTTCTGTTCTTTCTTGAAAATTACCTGTCCCCCTTTTCCCACCAGCACATGGAAGCAACACCACCAGCTAATGGCTCCTGGTTATGAATAGATCTGCACTCCATTTTCACATAGCAGAGAAGCCATTTTTACTTCAGTGCTTTTAAACCTGTATATTTCCAATCAACCCCACTGTGCTAGGAATTATATGCATGTAGAAAGTAGGTAATACAGATTCATGGACTCACAGTATGCTACCATAGAATAAAAGGGGTGATGGGGAATAGGGACGTATAAAGAGAGAAGGAGAAAGGAAGGGAGGGAGGAGGGAAGGGAAAGAGGAAGGAAGGAAAGAAAGGAGGGAAAAAGGGAGAGAAAGAGAATAGTATGAAGTTTCAAACTGTTCTCAACCTTTACCTGCAATACAGCAATGCCAGGCATCAGTGGAAATTTTGCATGAGCTCATCCCAATTCATTTCTAGGGTAGTGTTCCAAAATAACTCAACATGATAATTAACCTTAAAGATGTCAAGAGCCTGCGGAAATGTCAAGGGCTTTGGCGTGAGAGAGAGTCCTAGGTTGGAATCTAGGCTGCGTACCTTACAAGTTCAGTGTCCTTTGGGCCAATGTTTCATCGGCCTCTCAGCTTTAGATTCTATATCTGTAAGATGGACATAATAATGATTACCTTATAGGATTAGAATAATCTTTTACCGATAACGTAAGTAAAGCAGTTAGAAAAGTATCAGGCACATGGGGCTTAATAAAGCAACTATTATTATTACTAGGAAGCTGGACATGCACTTACAGTGGAGGAAGGACGTCTCTCCCAACTTCCAATTAAAGTATGAATGAAGACAAAGAAAGGAAGAAACTGAAAATATCAACAGAAACTATTAGGATGGACTGACAACCCAATGTCAGAAAGGAGAGAAATGTCTACTAACTCTAATGAGTTTAAAACCACATAGAGAAAAACCTACGAGGCTTCCTTTTATGAAAGAGAGACTACCTAAAGAAAGACACTTTTACTTCTCCCATTATCTATCTTCAAATTCAGACTACACAATGTCTGTAGCAGTCCTAGAGCTGAGCAGCTCCCATCTGCCCCTTGGGTACTGATTTGTGAGGAAGCCACCTTTGCTGTCATTTCTACATGTGCGTACAACAATGCTCAGAACACAGCTAGAAAGGGGGTTTGCTGTAACACAGTCCATTCTAGGCTCCACAGGGAACCCTTTCTGTAGACTGGGAACGGTGCATGCTGAGACGCATATCCCTTCCCACTCTGCCCCACTTCACGCAGTAACTCAGAGCGCTGTGCACTGGTTACTGGGGGCGGGGAAGGCTATCAGCTCCACAGAATGTAGCACACGAAGCAAATGCTGACTGGAGGCTGCGTGTTAGAAGATGAGAGGTCACACCCACCAAGAGCACACAAGAAAGAGAGACTCGAACAGCACGTGAGTGGGCACAAGAGAGCCGATGCTGGTCAGTTTCCCCCGTTTGTTGACAAATAGTGAAGATGACAGCTCGCCGAATCGCGGGCTAAGAACAAAGAGGCAGAATAAAGGGAGTATAGGAGAAAAATGCTGCAATGCAGAGAAAAGGAAGACATCTGGAAAATTCTGAGAAAGGCACATGTCTGAATGTGATTTAATTCAGAATCCAAGAGAAAATATTAGAAAACTGTTTGTCATCTTCCGTAAAGAATAAAAAAGAGACAGGCTTTATGAAATGGCCCGAAGGAGGGAACAGGCTGTGAAATGATATATCGAAGAACAGAGGCTCCTGTGCTGCTTCTATGGCCGGTGCTTAGCACAATGCTGGACACAGAGCAGCCACAAAACACATAGAGATGACATCTAGCGAATGGTAGATGCGTTTATATTCAGGTGGTAAAATTACCAGCGATCTTCATTTTCTTCCCATTGTCTTACGGCACTTTCTACAAACTCTCTACAATAAACAGGACATGCTTTTGTAATAAAGAGAAAAATGCATGTTCCTTGTGGCTCCCCTGACTCTTGTTGCCCACTGTTAACGTGGCTGCCGGGTGGCCTCTCAGGAAAATTACTCTAAAAGGGCTAAGATTGGGGTGTCAACTTATCTCTAAGCACATCCTGTAAACTGGGCAGGAATAACCTAGTGGGATGAAATTTCAAAAAAGAACGTGGATCCTTATGGAGAGAATCTACCCCGAGGGAAGAAGAAACTTGCTGTAATGAGCCAGGCTTAGTAACATAACAGGGCTGGACGATTGGAGCGGAAAAATAGTACAGCATGGTGGGTGTTACTTGAAATGTCCTAACTGCTTGAACCAGCATATGCTGCTGTGAAACATCTCTAGGGCATCCTACAGTAGGACCATTGCCCTAATAGTGACAGTAGCTGCATGAATGGTAGCTGCCACTTGGGTGCTAATTTGTGAGAGAGCAAATGGGTAAAGACACTACTTAGATCAACCAGAGATTGACAGGCAGTGGTCTAGAGTGGGAAGGCATTGGGGAATGAAGGAGATCAGAGAGATATCAGTGAAACCTAGAGGCAAGTGGCAGTTGGGATGTGGGCAGTGTCAAGAGCAAGAGGCAAGCATTGCCAGGTGCATTGCCAGGCAGAGGCAACACAGCATCCAAGGCAGCGGCCTCAGTGGAGCAGGAAGCAGAGGTCTAAGGATAAGCAAGGTCAGCAGTGAGGGCACTGGTCCAGCTGCTAAGGAAGCAGACTGGCCTGCTTCGTGAGTGAATGTAACAGGCCTTAGAATAACCTGGGAAGATCATCAAAGAGTAGGATCCTCTGAGCTCTACGGACATGGACATTTGCCTTAAAATGGCTCCAGATCTTCCCAGAGACGGTGGAGACCTCATTCTATTTGAGTTAGGCAAGCAATACAAAATATGTGAATGAGGAAATTAAATAAAAGAAAAGCTCCCTGAGAATCCCCACTCTCTGACTCCACGTTCCGTCTTCTGCCACTCAGGGCATCTGTGATTCGAACCCAGTCGCCTTCTCCAACCTCTTCCCTCTGTGATCAAACTACTGCCCAGCCAGGAAGTCCCACACGTTTCAGAACTTGCTGCTGTCTGGGAGAGCCTTCCAGTGCCTTTATCACTTCAGCTTCGAAATCTGAGTCTTTGCTCTCTGGGAGTTTGCAAATACAATGCAGAGATGTCCTAAGCTTTTTTTGGACCTGAGGCCATGCACGCAGGTCCCAGTGAGCTGAAGAGCTTTGCATAGAGGAAACGGTCAGCCCTCGGTACCAGGCAGACCCGCCAGCACCGTTGGCTCTGTTATTACCTAGCTGTGTGATCCAACTCTGACTAGTTTGCTAATTACCGGTTTACTCTGAGCTTCCTTGGAGGCCACCATATGTGAAGGGGTGACTTAACATTTACCTGCTATTTATCATGCAATAAGGCAGTGATACCCAGATGCTTTCATGTCATGGTGGTCAAAAAAATATGGACTCTTCGTGGCTTGACGTGTCTGCCCCAGGACCTGTTCAAGCACCTCCAAAGTAAAGAGTAGCAATATCTCAGCACATCTGCAACTCTTTCACGGTGCCCCAGGCTCTATGACACTCAAAGAGGGAACATTTGTTAAAATGTACATAAAGCACTATCATAATGCCTGGCTTTGTGCATGTCCTCAATAAATATTAGTTCCCTATACTTATTCCCTGAGCAAAGGATATTTGCATATTTCTCCAGTCATGTGCAAGAAATATCACATCAGCACAGATCCCAACTGGGCTCTGATAGAGAAAAGAGATTACAGATGGGCAGCTGATAACTCTGTACTTAATAATTCATTCTAGATATAAAGTTGAGCCATGTGACTCTCTGTTCTGGCATGAGCTCCAGAAGCAATCCACTGGCTCCTAAAATTTATTTCCCAACTTGAATTGAAGTTTTGTCATTTTCTATTTCACAATCCTGCTGCAGGCATAGTCTAATTGGAGTTTTACTTATTTTCCTTTCTATTTCTATGATTCTTGGAAGATGTGTGGAAAGATTCTAATTTAGTGGCTTCTATTATTCTGCCTTCTCTTTTAGCAATTTATTCTCATGCCTCATCTCATGCCTCAGTGGGGGCTGGGGGCAACAAATCTGCTCTGTACAACCTGTAACCTAAGGATGGAAATTATAGACGTAGATTCTGGCGCTACACAATTGTAATTGTGAGCTGTCCAGAGATGCAGGGATGCATATCAGGAACTTAACTATATTCGAAACTGTATTGGATGTGGAAGAAAGAAAAAATAAGTCCCCTGCTCTTAAGAGTCTAACAGCTTAGCAAGGAGACAGATATGTCAAGGCATAAATGAAATCCAGGAGTACAGCCATTAAGACAGGAGTGTGTACAGGACACACTGAGGCCACTAAGGAAGGCAATCAAATCTGTCAGCAGGATACAAGCATAGATGAGAATATTGTTTGAATGTTCCCAAGTAATATTTCTTTCTACCCAGTGAAATTTTGTATTTTATTTTTTATGGAAATAATGCTTATACTTTCTCCAATGGGCCATTGTGTTCCGTTTATTTTGAAATGTTCCCTAGACGCTACTAATAAACGCCTGGGAGGAATATGGGATACAAGCAGAATATGACCACATCACACGATTTGTGTAAAATAAGCAACTGACATTTCAAAAGCTAACGGCAAGGGGGAAATTCTTGCCTCAGGCTTCACCTCACACACGTCCCTCCCTGTAGGGAGTGCAGGAGAAATAGTCACTTCATTTAGGCATCCAGGAAGAAAGAAGTGAACAGTCACTCACCTGTTGGATTTCTGGGTTAGCCAACATGAACTTGGGTTATGAACTAGAGGGACCCACCCTTTCCTACTGTTGGAAATGTGAGGTTAAGAAGTGTGACTCGATCCTTGGGCCCACGTTCAAATAGAGTTCAAAATAATGAGGAATATTACAACCAATATTTTTCAAAACGTAAAATTATGACTCATATAAATGCAGACTTAACATGTGTCAAAGATTTTACTTAACTCATTAATTAATGAGGGGATTAATAAGATGTGACAACCAGTTCGAAGGAGAATTCAAAGCGTGTGCGCGCGTGCTCTCTCTCTCTCTCTCTCTCTCTCTCTCTCTCTCCCCACCCCCTTCCTCCCTCATTCTCTCTCTTCCCTCTTTCTCTTCCTTATTCTCTCTCTCTCCATAAATACTTTTTCCCACCTTCGAGAAGGTGTAGGGATCAATTGTCCTCTCTACTGGACAAAATTTGTTTGCATATCTGTGAACAAGAAACATTTATATTGTTTTCATGTTGTTATCTATGACTTATTAATAGCTTAAAAACAAAGAAAGGCAAAAGCACTAAATAAAATCAGGTAACCTGAAGGGTTTTCTAGACAATCCCTACTTTTCCGTTGAGTTCACTCAGTACTGGTTTTGGTCCATTCCAAAGTCTCTCGCAGGTGACTCCCCCAGGGCGCCCACGCAGACATTTTGAGCCGGGGGCAGTTACCGTCTATCCTAATGACTGGAGTAATCTCTGCCTCATCACCAGAACCTGAAACTCCAGCTCTTTCTATTCCCAAACTTCCAAACAGCAGCCCTTCTCTCAACCCGATCTCGGAAATAAATCACTGTCTTTGTGTCCCTGTGTCCCACCTTCCCAAAGACTCCCCTCATCCCCAGCTTATACCTTAACTCTACGAGTTCCAGCTCATTACAAGGAACAAGGCTGAAGCAGACATAAATAAGCATAGAGATGAACATGACAACCTTATATGGCACATAAAACCTCCCTCTCTTATTCCCGTGGTTATTTGTTCTGTGTAGTCTTCCTTAACTAGAATTTACTGTTTGTTTGCTTTTTTTCTCTGTGATCCAAAAGTACTTATTTTGTCTCTCTTTCAGAGCCCTATATTGGATTTGTTCTAGATTTACTTTTGTAGACACCTGTCCTGCACTATTAAAAGTGTTCCTTAAAATAAGGGTCATGTTTTATCATCCTCATGCCTCCTCCATCCACACTCAATTATTAGTGAAAAGTCAGACAACTCAATTGAATTATAAAAGAATTTATTGTGCACCGTCAACTAAAATAAACTGCTTTACGGCGATCGCCAGAATAGAAGCTAAGCTGTGATAAAATGGACACAAACAAAAGGTCAGGGTTTAAGGGGCACTGAAATGTCCGAGAATCTCAGGGACCAAATACATTTCGAATCCCACAGTGGTTCCCCCATTTCTTATACGACAAGATCATCTCATGAAAATCAAGCCCCCATAACTGAGTTTACCTGTCCACCTATCCAAACTCATCTTCTTTTTACTCACTACCCAGAGTTTACACAAGATATTTGCAATTTTCCAGGCGTCTCACGCCATTTCAAATCCCATGCCTTTGTACATTTTGCCTGGATGGTTCACTTTACTATTTTAGAGCTGGAGGTCAAATGCCGCCTGCTTTATGAAAGTTTCCCTGAGGGTACAGTTGACCACTCTCACCCTTCTGTACCCTCCCTGCCTTCCTGCCTATAGATCAGATTCCATGAGACCCATAAGGACTCTGGACTTATTATTCCAGCTGTTAAAACAGCTTCCCCTAGCCACACAAAGAACACTGACATTTCAGAAATTCGTTAAGTAGCTCAACCTTTCCAGCCATAATTTCTTCTTTTTGGAAGAAGCTCCACTATTCTAATTCTCCTAGTCTCTCTTCTTTTATTTGATCGTTCATCCTCCAGAGAGGAAGAATGACTTTCTTCAACTGTCAATTTGGTGGATGAAACTGGGAATGAGGAGTTAAGTCTCTTCTCTTTCCTTTTCTCCTTGAAAACTTAGTATGCTCAGTGAGCGCACATCCCACTCTGCCCCTCATGCTACAAAATTTATAGTCCAGGATCCAGTGTGAGGAAGTCTAGAGTTTTCCTACGGTCTTTGGTAGCTTGTTATTACAGTATGCCTAAGCCACATTCTCTAGCCTTGGCTTCATTTCAGTAATGAAAATAGTGTCTTGTTCTCTGCCTTGCAGTCAGAGAAGTGTGCTCCATCTTGAGGTCCCTTAAACCCTCAGCAGGGTTGCTCTCCATGGCAGAAACCCACACCTCAGCTCCCAAATAATTCTTTGACTTGATTCTGCACTAAATTTCCTGGTGCTGGAGCAGCAACCAGGACAGATGAGGGCCAAGACAATGAGGAGGGGAGGGGACTGTCGAGACGGAGGGAGGTTGCCTTCTCCAGCTAGTCCAGGGAGGGTCCCATTTAGGACATTTCTTCCTCCACGGAAACTCAGCCACAACACAGCAAGGTCTCCATTACCACGCAGTCTATTTCTAAAACTGTTAAGTGAAGGAAAATATTTTGTTTTGCTGAGGCTTTTTTTCTTACCTAGACTGCCCTCCATCGCAGCTCACAAAAGGCTGCCATACAATTATTGCAATCTGACAGGCACTTCGCAATTTCCCAGAGCACCTAAGTGGGTTTACTTCCTCTACCTCTTTCATCTTCAAAAGAGTAATTGGAATGAGTCAGTCTCTCCTATTGCCTCTAATTTGCCAAATCCTCCTTGAGGAAGTCGAAGGCAGGTACTATTAGGGACTTATTACTTATTTGTCATCAGGAGCATGGAGACAAGTTTAGATTTGACATTTCCCGTCTCACTTTTGAACCACTGTGCTCTTGTTAACTCCGTAGTGACTTAAGAGTTTCATCAGGTCGCTCTGAGGATCTAAGTCCTTTACTGCCCTTCCCATCTCATGCAGGGTTAATTCCCAACTGTACCACTTTAGTTCCATTTTCCTTCCAGCGTTATCCCCCACAATATTATGAGCGTCCAACTTAACCTTGTGCTTTCATTATTGCCAAGATAACTTTAAGGTTTTTCCTTCTATACTTATTCTTACATTGTTCTCCTTCAGGAACAGCATTGCCTTTTTCTGCTGATCCACGGCCACCCTGCGAAGGCCAGTTCAGCTCCTCTCTCCTCCAAGAAAATGTACATTCTACCCTGTAAATGCCCGTAATGCTTAGATGCATGCTTCATTGTTTATTTACAAAACTGCCTCATAGCATTTTGGTTTTATCGGTTACTAATATTGTTCCTTATATAAAACCCCGAAATTCACACTTATAGCTCATAGAATTATCAAGGACACAGAAAAACCACAGAATTACTTAATATTGTCATAGGTATGCGTTGTTGATAGAGGCAAGTGTAGGGGTCTCAAGAGGTACAGGCGAGTGGTATTTAAGCCAGGTCAAGGGGAAGGAAAGGCTTTCTGCACTGAGCATTAAGGAGCTAAGTGGTATTAATTAGATAACTAAATACAGTAGTGCATACCACCTAGACAGAAGAGCAGATGCAGATGCCTAGAGGAATGAACAGGTTTGCAAAATTTGGAGATGTGCGAGCAAAACACATAAACAAAATTCTTTATAATATTCAATAATTTTAATGATGTAAAATGGTTTTGAGGTCAAAGGATTTGAGAACTCCTGTTCTAAAAAATATTATTTCAAAATATAAAAGAGATCTGGGAGGAATTTGCTGAATTGTTGGAACTATGCCGAGTTGCTAAGCATAATTATGAATGGATGTTGGGTTTAAGGGTGATTGTTATTTTAATATCTTTACTTTTCTGTATTTCCAAAATTTCCACTTTAATGTGCATTTCTTTTATATCAGATGAGAGGGAATTTTTTTTTAATTTTCATTTTCTCTTCTTTGCCTTAAAAAAATTACCCTTAAGCCATCATTTAGACCTAAGATTGTAAAGTGTTTCTTAATTAAGCTTGCATAGAGAGTCTGAGCTCATAAAATTCTGCCAGATGTAAAGTCTGAAGATGAAGTAACCACAAGCTATAGAGAGGTGGAATTTATAAATGCAGTTTGCACTGCAGGAGCATTTTCTAGAGAAACCGTCCTTAAAACACCAGTAAAGAGAGGAGGCATCTTCCAAGGGATATTCATGCCAAGGCTGAACTACAAATCCACTCTGTGTTTATTTTTTTAGGAGAACTTTATAATTATCAATGATCTTAACTTTTATCCATTTCCAAATCTCACCAGTACAAGAAGTCTCCCAGCTCAAGCTCACCACCTATTTTGGTCCCCCAATGACCAAAAGTTGTGACTAATCCATTCCACTGTGAAACAGCTCTGATGGTTTTTTTTTATTGTTTTGTTTTGTTTTGTTTTTGTTTTTAATCTAGCTATTATAATCCTCTTAATGTGCACACACCAAGAATAGATGAGTGATTTGGGCTAGTACCACAGGTCAAAGATAATGTTCTTAATATATCATGAGACTAATAATATGTGTTTCCTTAGAGTTGCTGTGAGGATTACGTAACATAATACATGAAAACAAACATAATTGACATACAATTAAGTGATGTGTAACTTATACACAATATCTGTTGTTATTTTTGTATTTTCCAAATACTCCCAAACTGGTGTTGGGCCAGCCAAAATGCCCCTTCACTATTTTAGGAACATTCTAAAATCTGCTTTCCTCTCTCTGATCAATCTACTGCTTTATTCCATATTTACGTCCCAGAGGGGCAAGTCCGCATTGACTCAAACTACACAGTGAATGTCTTCATTTATTCTCTCTGGCTGCTGCTTTACGAATTCCACTCACCTTTCTTCTTTGGTGTTTTTTGATTAAAAATGCTGTCAGCAGAGCAAAAAAAAAAAAAAAAAGCCTACCCAGGACTTCTCACCTGGTCCCCAGGACTTCTAGAGCATATATTGCCTGGGATACTTGTCTGCTGCCTCTCTGCAACTGTATCAAAAGCTTCTTAACAGGTGGGACAGTCTTCTGTTCCCTTGGTCTTCTCTCACTTGATGGCTCCGCAGCCTTTCTGTGGACTGATTGGCTTCTGACACATCATCACTCTCATGGTTTCACTCAACATTTCTCCCCTGCAGTATTTTGGGATTATTTTAGTTTCCTTTCTTGTCGAATCATTATCAGACTAACTGGGACCCCCATTCTCTCACTCAATTATCATGGCTCCCAGGGTCTTGAAATTAACATGAATTAAGACAGAAGTCTTCATCTAGTTGAATCCTAAGAAATTTGATCATCAATTTGGCATATTTCACTATTCTTTTGGATGAGGCGATATCTCAGACAAATTTTCACCCCAACAGGTTTTCATAAACATTTTATTAACTCCCAAATGCAAATACTTTCCTAAATCACTTGCCATTATTTTTATCCTCCTCTCACAAGAAGCATGTAACTACCCAGAACCACATGGAGAGTGGAAAGGAATGAGCATCTTATCAGGATAGACATGTTGCAGTTGTGGCCTGTGCCCTTATTCCTGAGAGCATGGAGATTCTCAGTAGGCTCAGAGTAGATCCCATAGTGTCTTAAGCTGAAACTCAAAATTCCTAAAGATGTATGAGCCAGATAAATATTCTCTATATTTCTTACCTCTAGCTTACTCTAAAAGTACTCTAAGTTTGTTTTGAAAGCATATGTGTTTTCAAAACAATAAAAACTTACTTCGATGGCTATCAAAGAAAAGCCATCTCATTCATTTTGAAGAGTCCATATACAGTTTGGGAGGAGAATAGCAAATTTATTTATTTATTAATATGGTTAATATTGAATTCGACTTTAAATGAGAACTCTGTATGAGTATGAAAATTAATTCTCAACAATAACACAACATACGAAAGTTCTAGTCTGGATGCACGGTAGGGCCAAGATTAATGAAGCCATCCGTCTTTATTTACTCTCTCTCTTCTGAGTGTTAAGTAAAACCCGAACTATTTTTATAGCTGTAGTTTATGGGAGAGAACTTAGCAACTGCTTTTTAATATGGGTAAATATTGATCATATTCTCCAGAGCTCATTAGTCTCCCACATTTACTCATCAGAATAGGAATTATAAGATAACAATCAAGCACACTGGTGTTTGCACAGTCTTCTTTTACTGCTAACAGCTTCAATTCTTCATAAAATATAGGGCCAACTCTTCCTGAAAGTTTGATTTTCCTAAGTTCTGGTCTTATAATGCCAGGTCTCATGGATAGTGGAGGCAGCCTACGCCTTCTTCTCTTCCATTATTTTTACCAGTCCCTCGACTTCTCTTGGTACAATGAATTATCACATTACAATGGTGTCAGGATTATGTAATGCATTCTCAAGCAGATAACTTCTTTAGTCAGTATTAGATCACCAAATTGCCTCGAATTTTTCATGTGAGCTTAACAAATCTTATAGCAACAGGTTATATCAATCTCCATTAATCCTTTTACAATTAATCACAAAGTGATTACATAATTTATTTTTTAATGTTGCTTCTCTCTTTGTCTTCATTTAGAACTTCAAAGAAGTGCATTATGTACTTCAGCTGTACTTACAGTATGTGCTTACTTTCATATGTGTTTATTT
>NW_011888809.1:7826507-7832157 GCF_000151845.1 Pteropus vampyrus
TTTTCTTCCCATGGTACTTCTTATTTCTGTTTTGGATCACGATTATTTATCTACATGCTTGGACTTCCTTCCCAGACTCCTAAATGAAAGGTTGGAGTCTACTTAATTTGTGCATCCTCACGGTACCTAACAGAAATACTTGCATGCCTATAACAGGTAAAAATAATTATTTTATAAATGAATAAGTGAGTAAATGAATGCAAGGCATCCAGTACTTTTATTTCTAAATGCTACTCTAACATTAACTTGACATCACAGCACTTTAATTTACTTACCTCTACAATAAAAAAATACCATTTTCTTACTATTTCGCGAGCATGGTATAACCAAATACAGATGTTTTTATAGGTAAATTCTACCAAATCTTAAAACCCTGATTATTCCAATTTTATTCAAAATGCCCTAGAGCAGGGTTTCCCAACCTCGGTGCTATCCTGTGCTTGTTGGGAGCAGTCCTGTGCAGTGGAGGATGTTTAGCAGCATCACTGACCTCTACCCACTAGAGGCCAGCAGCATCTGCCCCACAAATCATTACAATAAAAAATACTACCAAGTGTCCCTTGTGGAATAATTTGCTCACAGTTGAGAATCATTGATCTAGAGACTATAACAAAGCTAATAATTTCAAACCTGGGAATGACAGTATATAAAAGGAAAACTATAGACATGAATTTATTTATGTACATAGATGTAAAAATTAAGCAAAACATTAGCAAACCAAATTCAAAAATCTTTAGAAAAAATTACTAAACTAGGTTTTTCTCATGAATAATTTTATAGATAAAATCTATATATACCTTTTGCCACAATTACATATTAAAAGGAGAAAGCCCATATGACCATTTTATTAGCTTCAGACTAAGGATTTAATGAAATTCAATATGGATTCATGATTAAAACAAACCACCAAACAACTATTAATAAACTAGGCATAAAAGGATGTTAATGATTAAATATTTTTTAAAAGGCAAGATATAATATTTTAAATAGAGAAACATTAAAGGATTCCTGTTAGCATTAGAAGCAAGGCAAGAACTGCCATCATTTCCACTTAAATTCAATATTGTATTGGAAA
Source organism: Pteropus vampyrus (assembly GCF_000151845.1). NCBI lineage: Eukaryota > Metazoa > Chordata > Mammalia > Chiroptera > Pteropodidae > Pteropus > Pteropus vampyrus. The sequence continues at coordinate 7,827,583 of NW_011888809.1, forward strand.
TGTTAGCCAGTACAATAAGATAAGAAAGATGAATTAAAAGTAAAAATGTTAGAAAGAACATAGAACATAGAAAACCTCAAAGAATTCAAGGCAAACTGCTATAATTAATTTCTATACATGCAGAACAATCAAGTAGAAAACAAACTTTAAGAGTGATATTTTAATACATTAACAAAAACTGTAAAGTACCTAGTAATAAACCTAACACAATAAATATAAGGTCTGAATGCAAACAAAATTATAAACTTCATTGAATACATTAAAGAGAACCAAAAGATATTAAAAAAAGATTCAAAGTTCAGAAATAGTAACATTTCAAATAGATATCAATTCTTCCTAATTAACGACTAAAACTCCCATCAAAAGCCAATAATTTTTTTGTTCTGGAGAGAAATGTTCAAGCAGGGCATTCTAAAATACATATTAAAAAGTAAACTGGGATTAGCCAAGACATTTAGAAAGAAAACAGAAGTGGAGGAGAAGGAAAAGGAGGAGAACTGAAGATACGCCCCACCTGATATAACATCTTATTGTGAAGCTGCAATGATCAACACTGTGGTGATGGAGGCGGAGACGACTGGACCGATGGGACGGATGTTGAGCCTGAATACATGACAGAGATAGTACGACGGATGTGCGTGGGAAAGAGTATCTGTTCAATAAATGGAGATGGGGCTGATGAAAAATATTCACATGGGTGCAAGAAAAATGGACTATCTCATGTCATATACAAAATCAACTTCAATGAATTAAGAACATAAATATTAAAATAAAAGATCTAAGTAGAAACTATAAGTGCTTTTCAATTTGAAAAACATATGATGTTCTATAGTCCAAGTGTTAAGAGATCATAGGATTGACTTGATTTCTTATACGTTGCTCTGGAATGCACAATTTGATTGAACAATTTGAAAAAATGTTGTCATTATCTTGAATATTCTCGTACCCTTTTTTCCCCAGATATTTTACTCATAGGTATTTACCCAAGAAAAGAGAAAAAACAGACTGAATAAGAAATTCAAGATCACAGAAGATGGTAAAATATAACTCCATGCCTCAGGGGGAAAAAAATAAAATGATAATAAAACCCAGTACAGAAGTAAATATCAACTCAAAAATATCAAGAATAGAACAGCTTAAAATAGAGTTAAAATGGAAGGGCATAAGCTTGCAAACAAAGTCATGTAAAAGTAGTTAGAAAATTATGAAGAGATCAACATTTTTACAAGAGAACGATACTTAAGTTAAAAAAGGCAAAGGATGCTGAATTTTCACATGATTGGTTTTCTTTTTATGTCCACAAAGAATAAAACAAATGAAATATAAACTGTATTTAAAATCTAATGCAAAAACACTTTTCTAAAATTAAAAAGAAATGTATGCGAGGTTTAAAAGGTCAATGTGCTTTCAGATAACTGATACAGGACTATAATGCCAAGAAATATCCTGGCAAAGTCTTTGAATTTCAAGGATTAATCACACAATAGAGCTCAGAAATTTGATGTCATTTATAGAGAAGAACTGATAATTCACATTTAAATAAAGAACCAAGGCTAAAAATAATATGGGTATTATGCTTAGAGAAAAAGATAAACATTATAAACTCTCACACTGCAAAACAATATAATTTATAGAGATTAAGAGATTAGCTTTCTTAATCAGGAAATTAAGTGGATATGTAACTGGATTGATTTCCACATTTTTCAGGACAAAACTTACATGACCTATTTTTATTGATAAAAATAAATAGCTCAAGAAATACAGACTTATGTATGTTATTTATGATTATTGTGGTAACCACAAGACCTAAGAACATATACTTCCAAATTTTCTGAAGGGTACGCACATGTGCATGCTCCCTCTCTCACACACATACACACATAAGCACTCACATACACACCATCAGCAGAACAACAAAGAAAATAGAAATCCTATAGCAAATCTTCTTTCTCTCTAGCTCTGTATATAAATATTCAAATATGTTTATTTACACATTTCTTATCTTCAATGCCTAGAACAACATACTTCACAAAGCAGGTATTCAAGGAATCAGTATCATATTGGAAGATATCAGGATTATTCTAGAACCATCGAACCTATTGACCACACCACTTCCACTTCCTCCCAGGACCCGCTGACTGTCCCTAACCCCTTCCCCCAACTATTCTGACCTTTCCATTTTCCAAAGTCCTGCAGCCTCTATTGTCTGTGATTTCAGTCTCTGAATACAATCCTGGAATCAAAGAAAAGATATAATTGGAAGGGATCTTCAGGCACGGGGAGTCACTTCACCTGTCTAATCCAGTTTCTTCCTTGTAAAATGCCTTCCTTTGCTTCTTCACCGTTTCTAGACCTTGTGTCTTATTTTCTTACTAAACTCTGTGTTCTTGGAAAACTTGGGCTCTGGTCTTGAAAATTTTCTCTTTCCCATAAAGTGTCAATCACGATCTCTTGCTCATAGAAAGGTCTCTGTATTCAGCTGTGATCGAATAAATAAAGGATTGAATATAAGAAAGTTAATAACTGATTGTATATATTAGGGTTTTACTCTTTGCCAAGCATTCTGCTAATCACTTCACATGCATTGCATAATTTAATCGTCTTAGCAATCCTATTGCTATTTTATGCTCGAAGCAAAGAATAAAGAGATTAATGAACACACCCAAACCAGAATTTGAACCCAGAAAACCTGGTTCCTTGCTTAACTACTAGGCTGCACAGCAGAAACAAAAGAATAGCATGATTTTTCTGAATCTTCAGTTGACTCATAGCGTGTAGTCAAAAATTTGGAATACATGGCTCACTTGCCGAGCTGCACCTACACCAGGAAACTTCTCACTCTTTCAGCAGGTGGAGAGGAACCCCGGGGGAGGAGAGATGCTCAGTGAAGTGAGTGACCTACAATTTTGCAATCCCAGGCATCACTCTTATATAACATCCTCTGAGCACCAGGTCCACATGGAGCATAATCAAAAAGGCATACACCTGACCTTTGGACCAACCTGCTCTTCCCCTGCAGACAGCTTGGGAATCTAGTGTTTCCTGCTCACTAGTCAAAGGAAGGAGCTGCAGAGAGATCTGAGAGATGGAGAGAGCCTTGGGCAAGTCCCAGCTTTGAGGAACTCACTCAGGCAATGGGTTTACCTCTACCTGTATGTCCAACTACAGAACCGTGCCTCTTGCAATCCTCTAAAGCTTTTGTAGTTCTAAGGAGAGTCATCATGATGACTGTAGAAATGTGTTATGTCTTCCAGAATTTTTATTTTTACTGAAGATAAACCTAACATCATTCATCTGTCATTGAATCCCCTTCAGTGGCCTGACATGCTGTCGCTGATTCCTATCTGCTCTTGGAGCAGCCTGAGAAGGCTGGACCTATTGCAGTACTTACTATGTTATGTCTTTGTTTTCCGTCTCCTCCATGTGCTCCAAGATGGAGAGGATAATGTGTTACTTATCTGCATCCCCAGCGTCTAGAAGAACCGCGTTTGACAGCAAGCAGACATCAATGCCCTTGTGAAACAAATAAAGGAGAAATCAGCTGCCTGGTAGAAATAAAAATCTGTTCAATGGGATTGAATTAAAGGGAATGGCTGAGTTTTCTGCATGGAAAGCCTGCCTCCCAACCCATGACCCAGAGATCATTTCCAAAGTCCAAGTCTCTGATTAGATGCAAAATTTATTCAAGTGGAATTTAAAATGCAAGGAGAACATGGATTATTCTTCATGACAGTCAGGTCAACATTTTAATTAGTACTTAAAGTGCTGGCGTAACATTATTTTCTGTGTGGCACGTAAAATGACACAACATATATTTTATGTGTTTACTAGTTATATAAAACTTAAAAATTATCATACGGGAATAATTACTTTTGCATGGTGGAATATTTTCTTCCTATTTTTCATTCCCATTATCATAAATATGTGTGTAAATAGTTAGCTAGATAGCTAGATAGATAAAGATAGCCCACCAAAAAAAAAAAAAAGTGTCCATGTTTAAATCTCCAGAAATTGTGAATATGTTACTTGACATAGCAAAGGGGACTTTACGGATGTGATTAGAACCTGATGTGGAAAGAAAGATCCTGAATTACACTGGGTTGGCCCAATGTAATCACAAAGATCCTCATAAGAGGAAGGTAGGAAGGTCTGAGCCAGAGAAGGACATGTGATGACAGAAGCAGAGGTTGGAGCGAAGCCGAAAGGGCCATCAGTTAAGGAATGAGGACAGCCTCTAGAAGCTGGAAAAGGCGAGAGACAGACTCTCCCTTGAAGCCTTCAGAAGATACACAGCCCTGCTGGTCCATTTAGACTTCTGACCTCCAGAACTGTAATTTAATAGATTTGTGTTGTTTTTAAGCCACTAGTTGTATTTTGCTATAACAGCAATATAAAAGAAATATAGACAACACATCTTAGTTGCCTAGGTCTGCTGCAACAAATGACCATAAATCAGGTAGCTTAAGACAATGAAATTTGTTCTCTCACAGTTCTGGAGGCTAAATGCCCCAAATGAAATGCTGGCAGGACCATGTTCTCTCCAAAGGACCTAGGGAAGAGATCTTCCTTGTCTCT
>NW_011888809.1:7833017-7838001 GCF_000151845.1 Pteropus vampyrus
AGTGATGCCTGTACATGCAACGATTGCATTACATATGGGAAAGAAATCCCGAGTTTAGGAAACCCTGGTCTTTTATAATGGTCTCTCAACAAACCTGCTGACCTTTGCCCTGGAAAGGTTGTTAAAACGGGCTTGAAAGGTAGTCCGAAACAAAAGTTGTCAGTATCGTCACTCACAAGATGTACAGAAATATAAGATATTTGTCTCTCAATAAGATCCACCCCTTCTTCATTTTTGCACCATCTTGGTTTCTGGTTCATTTTTCCATGAGTTCGTCACTACTTCAGCCACTTAGATTAATCTCACTGACAGGAGCTAAGATCCTGGGATCGACGCCACTTAATTTGTCTCATAGGACATTTAGTTAAGACTGCTATGAATAGGACCCCAAACAGCAAGATGAGGTCAACCTGAAACATCAACCTCATGAAATGAAAAGCAGAGTGTGAATGAAGAGGGAGCTGGCAAGGGAGGCTGGAGACAGGTAATAAAGGGTTTTGCATACGTTGTTATGCTTCGACTTTATTCTATTGGTGGTGAAGAACTATTAAAGTGTTTAACAGGAGAGTTATACAGCTAATTTGCATATGAAGTAATTCTCCAGGATGGCCAAATGGATAACAGCTTAGAGAAGTTGCTAATAGAGAGCGAGCCAGTTCAAATGACATTTTAATAATACATTTATTAGAAATGGAAGCTTGAAGGGGGCAGATTTTGAACATATTTAAGAAATAGAATTGAGAGAAACTTTAAGTGAAGAGAATAAAGGAGAAGGAAGAGTCTAACATGACTCCTCGCTTCTTAGTTTTGGTAACAGTGTGGCTGGCAGTGATATTTCCTGAGATTGGGAAAACATGGGACATTGACCAGTTCAGATAAACATATCAATCCACTGGTGTGTCCAGCAGCCATTTAAAAATTATCAGCATATAAGTTATAACTAAAAGCTGGCGACTGGATGAGGATAATTAGAAAGGTCTCGCGAGAAGATCCCTGTAGAACATCCATATAAAGGACCTGCAGGTGAGGGAATGGGGGTAGGGGGTGGGGGTGGGAGTCACTAAAGGAAGCTGGTGCAGACAGGAGAAAGCCCTGGAGGAAGTTCTGCCTTAGAGCCCTGTAGGAGAATGCCCGGATGGAGGAAGTAATCAGCAGAGGGATTAATCAAAAAGAGGACTGAAAAATGTGTATTGGATTTAGCAAGAAAAAGACCACCAAGGACCTGAAGGAGAGCAGTTCCATGGAAAGGTGAGAGCAGAAGCTAATTGCAGTGAGCTGTGTCATTATTCGGCGTGTATTGAGTATATCCTTTAGTCATTAGGAAAATTTCATTATAAAATATTGATTCTTTCTAAGAATTAAAGGGAAATCTTTTGGGGCCTCTGACCTTATTAAAGAGAAAGCAGGAGATGTTTACTTTGTTCATATAAGTAGTTCCTTGGCAAGCACAGAGCACATTCAGTGGAGGCTATACTTCGAGAATATAACAGAGGTAGCAGTAAGATGTCTTCTGGTAATGGAGGTGAATGGGTGATCAGCTCATGATGCACAGTTTGTCAAACTTTATTAAAGAGGAAAAAGGAGATGGCTTAGAAGTTTACAATGGAGTCAGACACCTTATGTCAATGCAGACAAGTTGTAACAATGAACAATTCCAGCAAGCTCAAACCATCCATTTTCTTTGATGCGTAAGCCCCAGAAAAAGATTTTATAAAAGTGTGTCTGGAAGAACATAGCAAATGTCACTGCTGCTGAGTCCTATTCAAAATGAGCAGGAGAAGAATACAGACTTAGGTCATTAGGTTTTTAGACCCAGCTCAGACTGGAACACCTGTTACCGCATAGCCCCCGGGTCCGATGTGTTGATCCGGGGCACTGTGGTGGGAAGCAGAGGGTCCTCACCTTCCTGAAGCAGCCAAGAGCAGGGCGAGCACATGAGCGCTGCGGTGACCCCTACATTTTAGTTCTATACGGTTTACAAGTTAGTTGATCTCTCCAAGTGTCATGGCTTTTGTTTCTATTTTATCTTAATTTTTTAAAAGAGTCAGTAACACTTTATCGAAAAATTGTTGAGAGAATTAAATTGCCCGTCAGAGTATTCAAACAAGTCTATGGAATGCTCAGAGTATTAGAAGAGAAATTTCTAGATATCTCTGTCTTTTATTCCTTCTGCCTCCCTCCCTGCCTGCCTGCCTGCCTGCCTTTTTTCCATCCTTGCTTTTCTCCTCAGTTAAATATCTGCTCCTTCAGGTAAGGCCTGACCTCTCAGGAGATTAGGTGCCACCATTCCAGAAATTCATAGTATTTGCATGAAAACCACATCTTCCACTCAAGGGTGCTAACTCGAAAGTGCCACTAGAGGCAGGAAGGACTTCCCGGGCGTCGGAATTCCCCCAAGCAGAGTGACCCTTACCAGGGACTCCATTACAACAACGACATTCTCCAGCTGTGAAATGACTCCGCTCCCGAGAGAGCCATATGCGCAGTTTCCCATCTCATTAACAGCAAGATTGTTTCTCATAAATCCTTGAAGAAAGAACAGCTCTTTTTCAAGAAAGCAACCTCTCCTCGCTTCAGCCTCTGAAATTGAATTGAACATCACCATACAAACTACAAACACCAGTTTTCAGAGAAAATGACCCTCATCTCCAGACCTGAGAGGATGGGACGTATCTTCCTCTGCTAGCCCAGCAATCTGGTATTTTCTTGGCATCAAGATGTAACCTGTGATTTGGAGAGTCCTATCTATTCAATTTTCAGAGCAGAGAATTTGGATTTTTTTAATTCAAAAATTTCAGGGAACAGAAACTAAACTGATCTCTGGTGAATGAAATATATGTCAGAGTCTCTTCATTATACCTGGAAGGACGTTTCAATCCTTCGTGGAGGGGTTTATGTCCTTAGTCTACACTCAGTTCTAAAAATAATGTTTACCGATATCCAAATTCATGACAGATGGAAGTAAAAAAAAAAAAAAAAGAAGTATAATGAGAAATTATGGGCAGACAGGTATATCAAAAAAAGAAAATGCCAGCTAATATTTAAAAAAGAGAGAGTGCAAGCTAAATACGACAAATAAAGGAAACCAAAAGCCACAGCAGTTAATAAACATTTTGTGCCAAGTGATAACCACACACATGTCTGTCTCCCTGACTCTTCTTAGCCCCTCGGTGCAAACACTGAGAAAAGACATTTGTGTAAATGATGCAACCACTACCTTATTAAGACATAGAACATTTCCATATCCCTTCAAGTTCCCTCATTTCTCCCTCCCTCAGGTCTTGACTGCCCCGATTTCCAGCCCTAAAGATTGCTTTGCTGCTTTTGGAGTTTCAGGCAAATGGACTCCTACAGTTTGCGCTCCTTTGTGTCTAGCTTCTTTGATGCAACATCATGTTTCTGAGACTTGCTCATGTTGTTGCGGGCATCCATTCTTTCCTATGGCTGGATAAGCATTCTACTGTGTGACTCTACCACACTTTGTTTATCTGTTTACCTACTGATGACCATTTCTGTAGAAGTCATTTCATGAGCATACCTTTTTTTTTTCTTTTGGTGTGTAAGACTACTGCGTTACATGGTTCATATAAATTTAACTTTTCAGAAACTACCATTTTCCAAAGTGATTATACCATCTTACATTCCCACCAGCAATATGTGAAAGTTCTAATTTCATTACATGTTCACCCACACTCAGTATTGTCAGTCTTTTAAAACTTTAGTCATTCTCACGTGTGTTAAGTGGTATTTTGATCGTGGCTTTTATTTTCATTGACTTTATGACTAATGAATGATTTATAGAGCAGGAATCTGCAAACTATGTCCATGAGCATATATATGATTTGTGGATCTTAGCATTGAATAATAATGCAGAGGCACTTTTTCAAAAGTTAATAAGAATTCCAAGATGACAACAGCAAAATATTAGACAATGCAAGAGACCGTGCTGAGTGCAGAACCTGTACAGATGGCACAGGTCACGTGCCTTGAAACCTTATCCCGCTAATGGGCCACATCCAGCCTGACACCTGTTTTAGTAAGGCCCATTGAGATAAAAGTGTGGTTTTTTAAAAATAATTTTAAATAGTTAAAATAGTTAAAAATTATATTTGTGATACTTAAAAATTATAAGAAATTCAAATTTCGGGTCCATAAAGAAGATTTTATCAGAGCACAAGCATACTCATTCATTATGTATGATCTGTAGCTAGACAATGGCAGTCGGTAGTTGCAACAGAAACTGCATAGCCTGCAAAATACAAAATATTTACTATCTGGCCCTTTATAGAAAAAGTTGCCAACTCCTACTATAGACCGTTGTTTCATGTGCTCATTTAGCCATTTGTACATCTTTTTTAGTGTGTCTATTCAAGCCTTTTGTCCATTTTTGTGTTATCTTTTCATTTCTGAATTGTAAAAGATTTTTTCATATTATGGCTATGTTTTCTTGGTCATATGTAAGTGTGAAAAATATTTTCTACAAGTCTCTGATTTGATGTTATATTTTATTAAAGGTTCTTCAAAGAGCAGGAGGTTTTAATTTTGATGAAGTTCAATTATCAATTTTTGTTCTTTTATCATTAATGCTTTTGCGTTTTAAGAAATCTTTTCTTACTAAAAGTTGCAAAGAATTTTTTCTTTTTTTTTCTAGAAATGTTATAATTTTATCTTTCGCACTTAGATATATGATCTATTTTTAATTATTATTATTTTAAGGGCATGTTGAGAGGTAGAGGTCAATTCGTTTTTTTTTTTTTTTCACATGAATATCCAGTTGGTTCTGAACAGTTTGTTGAAAAAAATATTTTCTTTTCCTTATTGAATCAGAGCTCTGATGAAACTCGATTAACCATATCTTTTTGTATCTTTCAAATTTTAAAATGTAAATAATTTTGTGAACTCATGCTTTATTTTCTCTTTACAAAATAATATATATTTCCTAACTCTGACGACTGGTAGGGCCTAAAACCAATAGCTATTTTTT
>NW_011888809.1:7838298-7846100 GCF_000151845.1 Pteropus vampyrus
GAAAAATATACAGAAAGAGCCTAGAATAATTGTCATGCCAGAAAGTAACTAACCTTTTGAAGACTTAAGGAAATTGTGTCAAAATGAAAGAATAGCCAATTTCAAGAGGCTTTCACTGGCCCCAAATAGACTAAATTGTTAGATCTAATACTAGATCTAACAGATTTAACACATCAAAATACATGGAAAAATCCATATGCTTATAATTGTGCAAAAATAAACACAGAGATACACCCACACACATTTATATAAAAAGCAATCTAACAGTAACAAAAAGCAGGTCAGTGATTCTTTGAGGGCAGGGACAAAGAGAGTTGGATGGCAGAGGGCACAGTGACCTTTTCTCTACTTGTACAATAGTTTCACATATACACAGTTATCAAAATCCCTCAAATTGTGCACTTCGAATAGATGCAGTTTATTTGAAATAAGTTAATCTTAAATAAAATTGACAAGTAAAAAATTTGATTAGGTAAATTTATTTTTCAGAATTTCTACAGACCTACTAATTGTCTCTTTGGTCTGGCAATGAGAGAGGAAGGTTGAAATGTAAAACCATAATTGTGAATTTGTCTATTTCTCATTTTAATTCTATAATTTTTGCCTTCAGGAATTCTTAAGCTGTTTTTAGATTCATACATATTTATGATTGCTGTCTTCCAAATGAATTGCCATTTGTATCATTATGAAATGCCCCCTCTTTATCTTTTTTAATACTCTGTCTTGAAGACTACTTTGTTTCTTAAAAATACAACCATCTTTTTCTTATGTTTACTGTCGTATGCGATTATCTTTCGCATTTTTTTTTACTTTTAATCTATTTGTGTTTTCACGTTTCAAATATATTTCTTATGGATAGCCCTACAGTTGAGTATTGCTTTTAAAAATCCATTCTAACATTCTTTCTCTTTTTCATAAATATCTTTAGTCTTTTACATTTAGGCAATTATTGATGTGGTTGGTTTATATACACATTTTGCTTCCTTATATATTCCTTCTCACTGCAAAAATAATCTTTTTTTTTTAAGTATTTAATTTTATTTTCCATATTGGTTTCTTACCTACCTTAGTCTTGATTATGGCTAGCAATGTGTATTATTAACTTATCAATGTTTGTTTAGAGTCTATATTGTACCACATCATGCTTCACACCTTTCACTTGGCATTTCATAGACTTAATTTCCCAATTCCCACTTCTAACTTCATGCCTGATGCTTCTCATTCTCAGTTCCTACTCCCTACCTTACAAGTTTAATAGCTTTAGAAAAATATGATATCATTTGCTATTGTGCCATCTTTTTTTCTTATAGTGCATTAAACCATCAGTTGTATTCTATAGAAATTAGGAAGACAAAACACAGCATTTTATGTTTATCCATTTAATTACCACTTGCTGTGCTCCACATTCCTTCTTGTAGATCCCACTTTGTATCTGAGGTCATTTCACTTCAGCTCAAAGAATATATTTTAACATTTTTTTGGTATATTTTTGTTGGCAGAAGCATTCTCTCGGCTTCCAATTTTGTGAAAAGATCTTTTACCCTCATTTTTGAAGGATATTTTTGCTGATTATTGGATTCTGGAATAACAAGCTTTGCTTTTTGTTTTCAGCAATTGAAAGCTGTCATTCCATAGTCTTCTGGATTCCATTCTTCATTTATCTCTGATGAGAAGTTACATATCATTTATGTTATTGTTCCTCTGTATGTAATGTGTCTTGTTTTCTCTAAATGCTTTCAAAACTTTTTCTTTAATTATGGAACATAGTTTAACTATTTTATCAGTTTAACTATTTATTCTTACATGGATTCATTTGTATTTTTCCTGCTTTGAATTTACTTTGATTCATGGGTCTATATGTCAACATTTTGGGAGAAATTTTCTAGCTATTGTTTCTTCCAATATTTTTCCTGTTCTATTCTCACTCTCCTCTTTTTTAATTTCCTATTTATAATAGTTTATATTGTCCTAGAGGGTCTAAGGTCCTATTCATTTTTTTAAATTTATTTGTTTCTTTCAGATTAAGTAATATCTATTAACATACCTTTAAATTTGTTGACTCTCCAATCTGTTAAGCCTGTCCATGGATTTTTTTCATTTAATTCCTCTTATTATACTCCAAATTCAGGAATATAATTTAATCCTTTTAAAGCTGTATTTTTCTGAGCTTTTCTTTTTTTATATATTTTATTCATTTATATTAATAATTTTAATTTATTAAAATTATTTTTCCTTTTATAATTGAACAATTCCCCCCATTACTTTGAACTTTGTATAATAGCTGTTTTAAATAGCATATACTAAATCTAGCATCTAGGACATTTCAGGATTGATTTTTAGTTACTATTTTTTTCTTAATTATATGTCAAAATTTTCTATTTCTTTGCATACCTAGTAATTTTTGGCTGTGTGTGAATTGTTCTGTATGTAGTACAGATACCTAATTCTTTTATCTTGTTCAGGGAATGTTGAAGTTTGTACTAGTAGGCAGTTCAAATAGAGCCTGTTTATGCTGAACTTGGGTAGACTGGGTTTTATGCTTTGTTAGGCCAGATCTATAGAACATTCAGGCTGTTTCCCAACTTCCTCTAACTTGGTGAGACCTGACATTCAAATTCCGTCTCTGCTGTAAATCTCATCAGGGCCTGATTTTAGTTCTGTTTAAGGTAGATCTAAAACAAAACTCTGAGAGACTTTTCTCTTGAACATAGCCCTTGCTCCTAAGACATGGTCTTTATGGTGATCCAGCTAGACACCTGCAAGATTCATGAGATATTAATGATTTTGTCCATTGTGGCTAGATGAGAACTTCAGTGTCCCCCAGCTCTGCTAGACCACTAGGGTATTTGCCGTCGTCTCAAATTCATAGCTGCCACTCTTTAGTAAATACCTTGAAATCTCCCCAAATGTATGTGCAGCCAACCCTAAGGACTTGTCAGGAACTCCCCCAACCCACAGGCTTCTGGCCCAGCCCTCCACTCTGTACAGCTCCCTCTGTTCCAGTGCCCTGCCCCAGAATTAAAGCCATTTTTGTTGTTTTCAACTCAGATCTCTATCTCCTGAAACCAGTGCTTGTTGAGTTCTCACTGTGCAGAGAACCAGGGCAATGCAATCATGGCGCTCACTTTATGAGTTTCTCATTTTTTGTGGTTTAGAGTCTTGCATGGCCTGGTGGTCAATACTGAAAAGAATTTCTCTGTTTTGTTCAGTTTTATGGTTGTTTATATTGGGAGGGCTAGACCAGTTTAGTTATTCCACCATAGTCAAAAACAGAAGTCTTATGCAATTGCTTTTATGACTATATCATATGGATAAGAACCCACATTTAGGTATCTGCTTTCTAAAAATGTACACAGACAAACACATAGGTACTACTGGCAAAACCTCTTCAAGGAGTTCTGCACCAATAATAATATCTTATCTGAATGGACCGGTGTTTTAATAGTAAACCTTTTACAATAATAATATTTAACCTTCATTGTTTATTGGAGGTATTTTTTTCCCCCAGCAAGATCATAAGTTAACAATGGAAAAAAAATAATAGCCACATAGACCTGCAGCCATTATCAAAGGTCTCTGGGGTCCAGCTTGCTGTCAGTTCCTTACCACCACCTCTGCTTCCCTCCGACAGCCAGACTGGCCCTATCCTGATGGCGGAGCCATCCAATTTCAGAGCACTGTTCTCCTGCCAACCAGGTAGTAAGTATCATTCCTGAAGCCCAGTGTTCAGAGAGTTAAGGATAAGAGAGGGTCTCAATCAGCTATTATACTCTCATCTGGTTGGAAAAAAGTGATCTGTGGACCACCTATGTAATGCACCAAGTACTAGGTAGGAGAAAATATTCTGAAATAAAGGAAAGAAAGAAATCAAGAAGGAAAAAGAAAGGAAAGGAAAAGAGAAATGGGTCCCTGTTCTGAAAGATATTACTGTTGAATAATATCCGAAGACCTAAATTATAATGCCATATGATAAGGATGATTGTGAAGATATAAGTGAAGCACCAAGGATGTTTGGAGAAACGCCACCAAATGCCTGATGAAGAAGAAGCAAGCAGATAAAATAATATTTAAGGAGGCATAAATGTGATAGGTATAAATTTCAGTCAAAATGTCTCACTAATAAAGATAGCATTTATTTTATTTCTTTCTGTCTAAATTTAATTTATCTCTGGAACCACCAACATTCTGCTTTGGGAGAAGTTAACTTAATCTTATCAACTCAAGAAAAACATTCAATCACTTCTGGCTTAATTTTGAGTCTCTTGAGAAACCGTAAGTCAATTCAGTGTTTTCCTTCTTTTCCTTTCCTGAGTTTGCCTCAGGAAGATCTAATCTTAGGAATTTCTCTTTATTTGTTAGTTTAGGTTTGTGTTAGCAGGTTTACTTAGTATCTGAAAATTGAGGAGAAGACTTCTGGCCTGTAGTTATCAACATGTATCTATGTTGGCATTTTCTCAGAAAAACTCTCGTTCTTTATCTATCGCTGCATTGTTGACAGAAAACTCTACATTCTGTCTCTTAATTTGTAACCTTGTTCATGCGGGTCATTCTCTATCCTCTGTAACCCTCTTCCAATGGCCTGTCCAGGTTGGCTGACTTACCCTCAGACATTGCTGTGTTCTTCCCTGAGCACATGCATTACCTGCCGCAGACTGGCTGTACGGTGTGTAGCTGCCTTCAGGCTCATTCTGAGGTAGCAGGGGAGAGTGGTTATGGGTATGAATGCTGGAGCCATTTTACCTGAGTTTGAGTCCCAGCCCCACCAAAGATCACTGTGTAACCTTTGTTCTCTTCATGCATTGTTTTCTTCATCTCTGAAATGATGACGATAGTGTTCTTTACTTAATAGAGTTGTTTCGAGAACAAAAGAAGGTGATCTATCCAGCGTGCTTCAAACAGAGTTTGCACAGAGTGAGTTTTATACAAATGTCGTTTATCTATCATCTATCTCTATGTATCTATGTATCTATTATCTATCTATCATCTATCATCTCTCTATCATCTATCATCTATCTATTATCATCCTAGACACTTCATTTAGTAATTTCTACTTAAGCACCAGTTGAACCTCGATCTTAAATTATTGAATTCATCATTGAATTCATCATTGAAATTAAAAATAATCAAAAATAGTTGGGCAATCAAAAACAGAAACTAGGCAATATTTCTTAACATAAAGCTTGGGTTTATATCAGAGACCTCTTTCAGTTTCACAGCAGCAATTAATTCTAGTTGTATTCTTCGAATTTGCTTTTTCTCACCAACTGGTTCCTTTAGATTTAAAAAACATCTTATGGAATATTTGGTATTTTGTTCTTCTATTTGAACTTACAAGACAATCACGTCCTGGGTCCTAGAGCACTTACCCTTCACCATGAGAAAACAAAAGCAAAGCCAAAAATCCACTTTCCCCTTCAGGAAAGCCTGACTCTAATAAACTTCGATTTTAAAAACTTGAATTGGCTGTGGAACTCGAAGCCTATATGTGTCAGTCAAAGGTTGAATATCAGCTGTTTACTTCTCTTGGCGTACCTGCTATACAGATTTAATGCAATGAATGCTAGTGACCTAATAACCAGAATATCAGGAAGTACTTTTAGGTGGAACTGGGTGCTTTGCACCCAGCAGACTGGTGCACAGCATATGCTTCATTTATTATTCTTGACTGACTGAATGAATGAATGACCACATTGAGGAAAGGCTGTTTTTAAAAACAAAACAGTGCATAAATGAAGTTAAAAAGCTGCATATCAAAGAAAATCAACCAATTAACCAACCAAACAACATAAATACTATTTAGAAATAAATAAGGTAGTAAAGAAGTGAATAAACCAAAATGGCCAAAAACTTAATGTTTATGAAAATCAGACTCTGGGATTTCAAATTTGCCTCTCGAACAAAAATACCACACAGTCTGATTCCCTCCAGATTGTGTGGTAAATACCTGAAGTTGAATCTTAGCCTTTATGTAATTTTATTTTATTTGAATTTTCATTTTCATTTTATTTAATTCCATTTGTTTTAGATAAATGCCAGGGGTTCTATAGTTGACAGTTGTGGTAACCTAGTGCTATTGTATCTGATAACTCTCTCTGAAACATGTACGGCTAACACAGACGCACACATACACGCGCGCACACACACATGAACATTTATGCAGAATAGAATGGTAGATAAAGGCTCGGTTTGAAAAGTCAAACTGATCAGTGTTTACTTCCTGGCCAAAATAGACTACACGATATTTATGTTACAAGAAAGTTATAAGGAAATACTCATGTACTCATTTTACAGATATGCACAGAGTACATTCTATATTCTAGGCATTGTGCTAGAAGCTTAGAAGCACACGCGAGATTCCTACCTTCTTGGAGTTTACATTTTATAGGAAAAGACACAGAGTAGGAAAGAAGCAAATAAACGAAACCCATGGTTACAGACGGCGATGAACTCTCTGAACACAGTAAAGGGTGCTTTAGCAGACAATGACGGGAGGACATACTTTAGACAGTGCAAGGTAGAAAAACCTGTTCGAGAAGACGACATTGAATCTAAACCTTAGAAGTGAGAAGGAACTGCTGAGGAAAGAGATTCAGGTGGAAGAAGGACGAACCTTCAGGTCCTGGCGCTGCCTAGTTCTTCCCGAGGGCCAGGGGGCCAAAAAGCAGTGGCCAAGGAGGACAGTGATGAGGTGAGTTGAGAAGAGGGTCAGAGTCAGGTCACATGGGGCCTTGGAGACCTGGGAGGGTTTAGATTTTATTCTAAGGGCCAAGTAAAGCTGTTGAAAGTATCAAGCAAGAGAATGGCTTTGTCCGATCTACATTTGTAAGTAATCTGGCTTCTGTCTAGAGTGTGGACAGCAGAGGAGCCGGAGTAGGTGTTAAAAGACAAGTTAGGAGGCAAATCCTAGCAGATTAGAAAGAGAAGTCGAAGACTTGAACCAGGAAGGTGGCACTGGAGAAAGAGAGAGAATCATGCATTTTTCATATATTTTGGGCAGAGGATGGCCAGAACGTGATGAAAGATTGGATAATAGGAGTGTGGGAAAGAGAGAATGGTAAGGTGACCTCCCAGTCCTACTTTAGTGAATAGTCTGGCCATTTACTGAGATGGAGAAGACCTGAGGAGGAATAGGTTATGGGTCACAGACAAGATAATGCATAAGAAAAGCACTTAACACATTCCCGACATGTAATGCACTTTCAACAGGTGGTACTAAAAGAAATGCTTTGAGTGATCAGATCCATTAGTTTCCCTTGACAACCAATTACCATTTAAATAAGATCGTCCAAAAGCATTTTTGCTTTCATATTTCTGTGCTTTGATTGTTCACTTTTCAGTAACTAAACGTTTTGAGATAGTCTTTGTTTTCAAGTCTCATGCGGTGATGAAGGCAAAGATTCCCATCACTGTTCCACTTTTCATTTTAAATAAACACTGCACAGTAAAGTGATTATTGTGATTCGTTCTCCCCAGCTATTCTTACCTTTCCAAGAAGACAGAGAGACTTGTTGGCCATCTGCGACAAAAGTACTGCTGGAGCCATGACCATAGAGAGATGGACCTGTAGTTCAGTAGCCCAGAACTAGAGCAATAAGAGTGGCAGACATGTGTGGGGGGAGTGCCAAAGGCTGGACACTGTGCCTCAAGCCCTTTATAGCAAGGACAGTCCCTTGGAGCAAGCAAGTTGTTCATTATGTTTCAGATTTAGATAGTTATTATGGTAATTTTCCAAGAAGGTAGCAAAGAGTCTTAAAAAGGGATAATCCTTTGCTAAATTGCATAATATTGCTGTTAGGCTAGGG
>NW_011888809.1:7846150-7848153 GCF_000151845.1 Pteropus vampyrus
GGAGAAGACCTGAGGAGGAATAGGTTATGGGTCACAGACAAGATAATGCATAAGAAAAGCACTTAACACATTCCCGACATGTAATGCACTTTCAACAGGTGGTACTAAAAGAAATGCTTTGAGTGATCAGATCCATTAGTTTCCCTTGACAACCAATTACCATTTAAATAAGATCGTCCAAAAGCATTTTTGCTTTCATATTTCTGTGCTTTGATTGTTCACTTTTCAGTAACTAAACGTTTTGAGATAGTCTTTGTTTTCAAGTCTCATGCGGTGATGAAGGCAAAGATTCCCATCACTGTTCCACTTTTCATTTTAAATAAACACTGCACAGTAAAGTGATTATTGTGATTCGTTCTCCCCAGCTATTCTTACCTTTCCAAGATGACAGAGAGACTTGTTGGCCATCTGCGACAAAAGTACTGCTGGAGCCATGACCATAGAGAGATGGACCTGTTCAGTAGCCCAGAACTAGAGCAATAAGAGTGGCAGACATGTGTGGGGGGAGTGCCAAAGGCTGGACACTGTGCCTCAAGCCCTTTATAGCAAGGACAGTCCCTTGGAGCAAGCAAGTTGTTCATTATGTTTCAGATTTAGATAGTTATTATGGTAATTTTCCAAGAAGGTAGCAAAGAGTCTTAAAAAGGGATAATCCTTTGCTAAATTGCATAATATTGCTGTTAGGCTAGGGTCTGGGTATGCGATGTCTTGTTAAAGACTTATGACCACCTGATGAGATGGTTTCTATCATTATCACCCCCCATTGTGCAGGTGAGAAAACTAAGGCTTATGCAAGAGCAGCAAGTTGCCCAAGATCAACCCTAGAAAAATAGGAAAGTTGGGATTTGAATCCAGTTCTGAGTTAAAAACCCATGATCTCAAATACTTTGTTATATGAAATCTCAAAAGACATCCCTGTTCCTTCAGGATGATTGTAGAATTTGCAAGAATACCAATTTTGGCCGAATATAGAGGATCTCATTTCAAATCAGTGGCACAGACTGATTTTGGAGGTGACTTGCTCACCAAGGCTGCACGGACCAAGACGTGCATGGAGAGGCTCGGACGGCTGGAGACTGCTTCAGAGATTTCCGCAGTGAAGGAGGGATGACCTTGGTCGCCCACGACGCTGAGTTATGCAGACACAGGCGAAGCCCATCTCAGGAGGAGAGGTGTGGCCAATGCGGACCCCTTCCGACAGTTCTTTGTGACTCAATATTTGGGTTATGTTTGGAGAAATGTTTTGAGCCTATTTAAAAGTCACACAAGAAAAGGAACTTTATTGTTTATTTCTTCTTCCTCTTCGCTAGCTTTCTCTCTCTTGATCACCAGAATTGACTCTAAATAACATTTAGCTGTTAATGTTTAATATAAATTAATGTATGACCCATAATCTTCCCCACTGATAATACTCAAAAGGATATGTTTACTAAAGACAAGTAGGATCATTGGACAAATATATAATCTTGGACAAATATATAACCAAGGTAACAAATTTTAATCAGACAACAATAAATTTTTGTGCATTTTTTATAACTTTAGTTACCTTACTGTGTAGTTATACTTGGTGCCTTTGTAATTAGAAAAATCACCTAACATTTATCTGGCACATGATATGTTTTAAAGCCTAATCATATACATTATATATTTGGGTTTGATCCCCATAAAAACCTGGTGATGTGTAACAGGTGCAGATCATCATCTTCGTTTTCCAAGCAAGAAAACTGAGAGAAAAGAAGTGACTTATCTATGATAAATGTTTGGGTCAAGATCTGAACTCCTGGACTCTGAGAAGTACCATCACGATTTGATGTTTAAAAGCTTGGAATTTATCACCCAGTAACTGGCTTCACTTTCGGACTTTTTCTCTTTTAAGCCACAAAACATCGACCAAGTCATTTAACTTCTCTGACCTCCAGTTACTTCATCCTTAGAACAGGGGCAATAAAAATATCCATGAAATGAAGTTGTTGTGAGGATTATATGATGAAATTTAGGTACTG
>NW_011888809.1:7849493-7849814 GCF_000151845.1 Pteropus vampyrus
TTCTCTGACCTCCAGTTACTTCATCCTTAGAACAGGGGCAATAAAAATATCCATGAAATGAAGTTGTCGTGAGGATTATATGATGAAATTTAGGTACTGACCAGCACTTGGTAGTACCCAACAATTTAGTGACTATTATTGTATCCCACTGCCTCTGACATCTGTGTATTTATGCTGCATACGTGAGGGCCACATACTGATAGTTGGCTCTGACATACTGGAAGCAATAAATATACTTCAGTGTGTCCCAGCACCAGTCCTGCTCTGACTCACTGACAATATGAGAAGCAGGTGCAGCACCCAGGGCGACTGTTTCAAAAT
>NW_011888809.1:7851374-7855115 GCF_000151845.1 Pteropus vampyrus
GACAGCTGTTTCTTTGGGCAGGAGGGTTATCAAGAGTTGTTCAGGCAAGTTAAGTTTAAGGTACCCAATAGAAATCTAAGCAGAAATGTCAAATTGAAAATTGAAGGTATAACATCTTAGAAAAAGATATAAATGTGGGGCTGGATGAGATCACATAGGCAGTCTGTCGAAATGAGAAGAGGAATGGAAAGGGAAGAAATAGAAGCTAGTAGAGTGGAAGTAATCAGGATAAGGGAAGACACTACAGTTGGAGTGGAGATGGAAGGCACTTTAGATCAGATAGAATTTTTCAAAAGTGGCAATAAAAAGTCACAAATACGCTTACCCACTTACCCTCCCTCTAGACCGTTCAATTCATGGAGGTAAGAGAAAAAACAGCACTCACTTGAGAAGGTTTCTGGGTGGGGGGAAAATCTTTGGATATATCCATATTTCAGGTACACTAAGTCCTAGAGGCAATTTAGAATAGAGGTGAATTTACTGATGACAGGCAGTGAGCTCCAGGAGGGCAGATAAAAGCTTTGGGGAGTTCGAGAAAGGGTGGGCAATTGAATTAGATTACAGAATGTATGAACTATGTAAGATTAAAGTCCTGGGAATGGTGGATGATCAGGGTGTCTTGAATTTCTGACCTGGGTGGGCCGACGTGTTGTATTACTCCTGATTATCTTTTAGGAGAAGATGGGTAATCAGTTACAACACCAGTCTTCATCTTGGGATGGGACCTAGGGATGTTTGCAGTGTGCAACAGGTGGTTGTGATTTGAGGATTAATTCAAATAGACCTGGCATCAACCTCAGGTGTTAATTACTGTCATGGTACTGACCCATGGTCAAGATGTGAAATGTACTGATTAATAATATTGCTTGTAAGCCTGGGTCCAAGGTGAGCTTGAGGACAGTTTTTACTAGCTTGTTAACATCGTTTATTGATAATGGCAAAATGGATGTCTTGTGCCTGGTTTTGATGGGACCCTCCCTCAAGAGGTCTCTGACTTTGGGTCTGGTTATGTTTCAAGAATATAGGGCTCTGGCCAAGACTACATTTGGGGTGCTCTTGTTTCAAGGTGCTCCATGTAGTCATCAGTGGTTCCAGACCTGGGAGAGGGAGCACATTGGATGTGGCATTGCAGAGGGAGGGGGGACAGCTGAAGCCTGTGCTCAGCCTCTCCAGACCCTTTATTGTGAGGCAGCCTCTGATCATGGGGCATGGCTTTGTCTTACTAGTGTTGCTCAGTTCTTCCTCTTCTGGCAATAATCCATTGATGCAGTTAACTCTGTCTGACTGTCGCCATCAGTGGATGGATGGTGATCTTATTAGATGGGTACACTCCCTTAAGTCCTGATGGGAGCAGTGACGACATATTAATAATAGTCGCCAAAGATATCCAGGTCTTTAACCTTGGAACCCGTGCACGCTCCCTTATGTTGCAGAAAGGACTCTGCAGATGCGATTCAATTAAGGATTTTGAGATGGGGAGATCATCCTGAATTATCCAGCTGGGCCTAATGTGATCACAAGTGTCCTTTTAAGAGAGAGACAGAGGGGGATTTTACAACACAAGAGGAAGAAGGCAACACGACCACAAAAGCAGAGGCAGTTAAGGCCATATGATGCAAGGAAGGGGTCACGAGCCACAGAACGCAGGCAACTCCCTGATGCTATGAAACGCAAGGAGACAGATTCTCCTCCACCGCTTCCAGAGGAACCTGTCCTGGTGACGCCTCTCTGACTCATTTCAGACTTCTGTCTTCTAACTGTCAGAAAATAAGTTTTTATTGTTTTAAGTGACTAACTTTGTGAGAATTTGTTATAGCAGCCACAGGAAACTAATACATAGAACTCTAACAGAGCTCTTTTTAGAATTCAGAAGGGTGGCATTATAGTTGGGGGAGGGGTGGCCTTTCCAAAGGACTTGCAGCTCGGGAAGACCACCCTTAAATCTTGCTGTGTGTGGTCAGGGATGTACTGCTGACATGCATACATCAATAGGAAAAAAGACAAATGACCTAGTAGAAAAGTGGTCAAAAAACTAGAACAGGCGAGTCATGGGGAGAGATATTTTAATGACCAATAAACAGAGGAAACATGTTCTATTTCATTATAATCATCCCCCAAATGTACTTTTAAATACCCATAAAATATGATTCTATTCTCAGTTAATTGGAAAATGTGAAGTCTGCTCCAGTCAGCCTTGGCATGGGTGAGGAGACATAAGAACTTTTCTATCTGGCCAGTGGTGATGTAAGAATGAAGACGTTTGCTCCAGGAATTTCACCTCTAAGTGTCTAATCCGGTGGGGTATTTTACATTATCCCAAGGATAGGCATGTGTACATATTATGTAGAAGGGGCCAGGGAGGTCTCTGGGGTCCCTTTTATGGGGATACTAATCCCATCAATGTGACTAAACTTGCTAGAATGGGGAAGGCAGAATAATGGATGAAAGAAAGGAGACTCATCTTGGATTCAGGATCTGGAGCAAACTACTACCTACTGTATCAGGAATGTGGTCACACCAAAAAGGCCCAGCAAATACACAGATAAAAGAGTGTTTTTTTATATTACAGTTTTTAAAAAAGCTTTATCAAGATATAATTTACATACCACAGAATATACCTATTATGACTGTTTATTAATGATATTTAGTAAATTTATAGAGTTACGCAAACCATCATCACAATCTTGTTTTAGAACATTTCCATCATCCCAAAAAGTTCCCTCTTGTTTGCTTGTTTCCACTCCTTGCTCAGGCGACCACTGCCCTGCATTCGGCCTCTGCAGATTTGCTTTTTCTGCAAAATTCATTTGACTCATACAGTCTGGTCTATTTGTGTCTGGCAGTTTTCACTTATCATAATATTTTTCAGGTCCATCCATGTTGCAGCATGTATCAGCAGTTTGTTCCTATTTATTTCTGAGTAGCATTTTGTTGTAGGATAGGCCATATTCTATTTACCTATTCGTCAGTTGATGGACTTATAGATTGTTTCCAGTTTATCACTGTTATGAAAGATACTGTGAGTATTTGCGTATAAGTCTTTGAGTGAATTTTTTTTTTTTATTTCTTTTGGGTAGATATCTATAAGTAGAATTACTGGATCAGGTTGCATGTGTGAATTAAATTTTGAGAAACTATGAAACTGTTTTCAAAATAGCTATACCATTTTACATTTCAACCAGTAACGTGAGAAGACCCTACTTTTGCCAGGTCCTCGCCAATACTTGATATCATCAATTTTTTTCATTAGTCATTCTAGTGGTTCACTCTCTATATCCCATCTTCTATATTATTCAGTTTTTCACCACTCCTGGACCTTGTCACACTTCCTCATAGAACTGGACCTTTGCATGTGGGTTTCCCTTTGCCTCTAATGTCATTCTCTATCCTTAGAACGCCTTACCATTGAAGATCCTAAGTTGCCATGTTTGCACATTCCCTATTCTGTGCTCCTTAAGCATGTTGTCCATCTTTACCACAGGACTTAGAGAACTGTACTGTATATGGGGATTGATCCAGCCACCCCCTCCACAATTATGCTGGTTACTTTTGTATTCACATTGGGTAGTGCCTGGAATACAGTAGATATTTACTATATTCTTAATTACGGAATAAAGTAATGAGTTTTTTAATTAGTGGATGAGTGAATGGTTGAGTGAGGGATCAGGAGATTATAGAAATGGGAACATGTTAAAGAAAATGGAGCTTCGAGGAAGTTCTGCCTTTGTCTCCTGCCATTAG
>NW_011888809.1:7855165-7857692 GCF_000151845.1 Pteropus vampyrus
ATATTTTTCAGGTCCATCCATGTTGCAGCATGTATCAGCAGTTTGTTCCTATTTATTTCTGAGTAGCATTTTGTTGTAGGATAGGCCATATTCTATTTACCTATTCGTCAGTTGATGGACTTATAGATTGTTTCCAGTTTATCACTGTTATGAAAGATACTGTGAGTATTTGCGTATAAGTCTTTGAGTGAATTTTTTTTTTTTATTTCTTTTGGGTAGATATCTATAAGTAGAATTACTGGATCAGGTTGCATGTGTGAATTAAATTTTTGAAAAACTATGGAACTGTTTTCAAAATAGTTATACCATTTTACATTTCAACCAGTAACGTGAGAAGACCCTACTTTTGCCAGGTCCTCGCCAATACTTGATATCATCAATTTTTTTCATTAGTCATTCTAGTGGTTCACTCTCTATATCCCATCTTCTATATTATTCAGTTTTTCACCACTCCTGGACCTTGTCACACTTCCTCATAGAACTGGACCTTTGCATGTGGGTTTCCCTTTGCCTCTAATGTCATTCTCTATCCTTAGAACGCCTTACCATTGAAGAGCCTAAGTTGCCATGTTTGCACATTCCCTATTCTGTGCTCCTTAAGCATGTTGTCCATCTTTACCACAGGACTTAGAGAACTGTACTGTATATGGGGATTGATCCAGCCACCCCCTCCACAATTATGCTGGTTACTTTTGTATTCACATTGGGTAGTGCCTGGAATACAGTAGATATTTACTATATTCTTAATTACGGAATAAAGTAATGAGTTTTTTAATTAGTGGATGAGTGAATGGTTGAGTGAGGGATCAGGAGATTATAGAAATGGGAACATGTTAAAGAAAATGGAGCTTCGAGGAAGTTCTGCCTTTGTCTCCTGCCATTAGGGAAGCTGATTGCAAAGGTGATAGAAAAACCTATTTATTAGACTAGAGTGGGAGACATGCTGGCAATGAGAATGCATCAGGATGGAAAGATTTTGATCACAAGAGCTGAGAGACAGAGTTTTTTTCATTAAGAACTTTTCACTTGACAGAAGCAATTTTAATCACAATATTTGCTGACCCGGGGACACATCTGGGAGCTGTTTCTGGGAGCATGTTTCCTCTCAGTGTGTAGCTCTTGACTTTTAAACTCCTTTACTTTAATAAAAGAAACCCTGATACACTCGAATCATTAAATAACAGCTTTCTTTTTGAAGTAAAATTTTTTAGTTTAAATCTTAAATATAAACTTATTGAACCTCGTTTTAAAGGCCAGATAAATCTCTCAGCTTCCTCTCTTCACTTGAGCTTCAGATACCATTAAATATATTGCTGTGTAAGCCTAAGTTCCACTTTCTTTAAATAGGACATATTACTAGAGATTGAGGGACAGGAGCGTCATAGAACAAGAGAGACCTGAGAAGTGAACAGAGATCTGTAGAGTAGAATCCAGAAAATAGAATCTCTAGGAGAAGGAATGTTTCCCCCAAATAATAAAGATAACCAGTAAGACTTTTTACATTAGGAGTAAGAACTTAGTCAAATTTGGGGTAGATCCATTGCTTGGTGGTAATAGTTGATATTGATGAATCACGATAGGCAAGGTGGAAAACTTGACTTCTATTTTGCAATTGTATTTTCAGTAAAGGAAAAGGAATGCTGAATAATTCGAGAGCCACAAAAATGGGTATGGAGGATTTGAGATCAAAGGTGGTGGGGAAACTTTAGCCCCTGAGTGTTTTCTGCCACCAACAATCAATTCTCTGTGGACACCAACTGGATGCCCTACAAGTCAACTCAATTCTGGCACTAAGTAGGCCCTGCAAGTTAAAGACTCAGTCCCCCAAGAATGCCCTGACTTTAGACACCAATCACAAGTAGTGGGTTCCCAGTGCAACTTGGCTAAAACTTGGGGGTTTCCATGATTCCCTCTTCAGATTTCACCACTTGATAGAATAAATCATAGAACTCAGAAAGACACTCTACTTATGTTTACTGGTTTATTATAAAGGACACAAATGAATACTTGATTAAGAAGTACTTAGGGTGAGGTCTGGAAGAGACCCAAGTACAGAAGCTTCTGTCCCCATGAAGCTGAAGTGCACCACCATCCCCACACATGGATGTGCTTACCAGTTTGGAAGTTCATCAAATTTCATTGGTCAAGAGTTTTTAAAAGCTCAACCTTCAGCCACTCTTGACTTCCCAGAGGTCAGTAGGTGGGTCTGAAATTTCAACCTTCTCATCACTGGTCTTTCTGGTGACCAGCCCTATCCTGAAGTTATCTGGGGGCCCCACTCTTAATTACTTTATTAGCATAAACTCAGATGTGATCCAAAGGGGTTTTTATGAATAACAAAAAACACTGCTATCACTCAGGAAATTCCAAAGGTTTTAGGATTCCTCTGCCAGAATCTGGGGACAAAGGCAAAATGTATTTCTTATGCCACAGCCCCTGTCTGTCTTGAAAGATTGCATGTTTCCCAGACAGTGAGAACTGGCAAATGTGACAACGGTACAGTTGTCAAAGATCTCTGAAGCTTTCA
>NW_011888809.1:7859337-7870908 GCF_000151845.1 Pteropus vampyrus
GTCAAAGATTAGTTGGGAGCGAAAGATGAAAACCCAGGGAGTCATCAGAGGGAAACGCCATGCTCTTTTCCGCAGCTCTGACTGTGGAAATGATAAAGACCAGAAAGCTCGGTGTGGGCAGCGGAGGTGGCACTTCCTTGGGTAAGAGAGGCAGAGAGATCAAGTAGCTCTAAGTAAAGATTGCCAAGTATAAGACTTTTTTCAGAAAGCTTTCAGTAAGGGAGCTCCCAAAGTAGGTGAGCCTGCAAGGCTGCGTGTCCTCTGACCCTTATTGCTCTGATTTCATCTTGGGCATGATCCCTATTGACCTTCAACTCCACCGGCAGATCCTAGAACGGACCTTGCTTCCTGGCCTTTGCACATGCCAAAGCCTTGTACCATTTACCCAGATTACAACCAATGGACCTTCATTTTGCAGCTCAGGCAGCTCTGCTCTCTCTGCGTGCCCCACAGGACACTGGGCTTCTAGCCCTTGTCATTTTTCACACCGAAACATAACGGTCCCTTTGCTTGTCTGTCTTACTACTGTGACCCTCTGACGCATCGGGGCTATATCTTACTCTTTTGATTTCCTTGGCACGTGTCATTTAAAAAAAGTCCTCTTCAGTGAGTGAGTGAGTCCATGTCATCCATGTCAAGTATGAAAGAATATTTATTTCTACCATGTCCTCCCTAAAGCCTCGTAGGTATCTTCATAAATCCTTTATACAAAATGCAATGCTCACTACTTAAGAAGTCCTGTCCTTGGAGTGTGTCTCTACCCAGATAATTTTATTAAATAAAACAGTAATAGTAAGTGAGAAATGGTGTTTATATACTACGGAAGTTGTTATTCAAAACCTACAGTAAGAACTATTGGAAAATAACTGTGGCAACTGTAACTTTTTTAGAAGATCCCACAAGGCCATCCTGGGTCTCTTCGCCACAACCTCTTCCTCTCACGAAAGGAAATCCCTTTTTCTCTTCTTTCCTCTCATCTGTCTCCTTCCCAGCCCTCCCCACACTCCCCACGCCCAGCCTGGAAGCCAAGCCTGGGCAAGGAGCTGCAACTTGAGTAGTCCTGGCTCCTTGGGGAGGTGGGGGGTTATGACGCCTGGAGTGAACCCTCCAAGACTCACACCCAGGATGCCCTTCAGCTTTTTAGAGGAGGACTTTCATAATTGATCCGTGATCTGGCCTTCAATGCCCAGGAGGAGATGGACCAAGCGGGAAGGAGCTCGCCAGAGCCCACGGTGGGTAAGAAGCTTCTGTACAATCATTGTTATTTTCCTACCATACTGTAAATCCCTTTCCAGCTAGGGACTCTAGCTTATTAATTTTTGAATTCTTAAGACTCAGCACAGCATCTGGCTCAGAGTAAATCCTCAAAATATGCATTGAATGAAAAAATGAATGAATGAATAAATGCAAGTAATAGAGAATTAACAACTACCACGGGTCATGAGTAATCAGCGTGACTTAAATGCAACCTACATTCTTAGCCTGGCATTCAACTCCTTTTACAACTAACGGTGTCGCACAGGGGGTGCAAGCAAAGCTCGTGAAGCTATCCTGAGGATATATATTTTTTAAATTTATGATAAAAAGATTAAATTTGATAATCCTGTTTGTAGTTAAATAAAACGGATATTGAAAATCACCAGAAGAGAGAGCTAAAGAGTAGTCCATTGCTCTTTAATTCTGAAACATGTGTTTTCTGATGCGGAATGTCCCAGATTTTAGCATTAATCTGCTCTAGCAGGTGGTGGCCGCACACGGCTGGTTCTGATGGGTTTGCTGGAGCGGCCGAGTACAGCCCACTGGCTTATGCACTTCTTTCTCTGTCTCACTGTGGTGAGCACAGGGATTTATTTCAGAAAAGACAAAACATTGAGACAGGAGAAGATGGGGTCTAACTTTCCCAGCTGCACAGACAGACACTTGTACATTTACGGCCCTGGGCTTGCCACTCTGGATCCTGGAGCCTAGATGACAGGCTCACAGTGACTCCTTCAGGCTCTCTGGGAACCGAGGACATCCTCACAGAGCTCTGAGCATCCTATCGGAGGAGAAGCGCTTCTCAGGACATTGCTGGACAAGAGAGAAGGGAGGACTGCCTTGGTCAGACATTTCAAGGTTCATGAGAATCATAAAATGTTCAGCCAGAATCACGAGTGTTACTTTCTGGCTGATGTGAATGGCAGGGTACCAATTACAGGTTCTTTGCAAGCGTCCTTAGACCACACCGTGTCTCTGTAGGCATTTAACCTTTTATTTGATGACAGTGACATTGGTGAATAATAGTTTCCACCCCTGCAAATGATTACAGATTCTATAGCTGATATGGTAGAGAGATTTTGCTGCAAAATTTAATACCTCACATGAGGAAAGAGACTTTCCCCCTTTTGTCAAGTTTTGGCACTGGCGATTTTGTGCCTCCGTTTCCCCTTTTCTGTATTTACTTTTTTAAGCGATCAACATTCAAGAGAAGGCTCTCGGGGATTTTGCTGGAAAACTCCATTAGTCTTCTCTTAGTCTGGGATATAAAGGTCAGAAACGATGGCCAAGTTTCACTGAATGAGGGCTACATGCCAAGCACCTCCTGTGTCTACAGTTACTCGTTTGATCTTCATCGTAGCACAGAAAGATGCTGTAAATACAAGCACCTAGTGAATACGAGACCTTGTCCAAGTCTGAAGAGCTAGTGATTGGTGGAGGCTGATTAGAACCTAGGAAATTTGTATCCACTGCTTCATAGTTGAGCAGGAAGAAAAGTGGCCTGAGGTGGCAGGAAGGATTCCTGGGATCCAGCCTCCACTCTGCCACCAAGAACCTGAAGTAACTGGTGGTCGGCCACGTACTGGTTTGCTCAGGCTGCCATACCATGGGCAGAATGGGCAGCTTGAACGACAGAAATTTATTATCTCATGGTTGTGGAAGCTGGAAGTCCAAGATCAAGGTATTGTCAGGGCTGTTTTCTTCTGAGACTTCTCTTCTTGGATGGTGGTGGCCATCTTCCCCCTGTGTCTTCACGTGGTCTCCCCTCTCTGAGGGTAATCCTGATGTCTCTCCCTCTTATTAGGTGGCCAGTCATATTGAGTTAGGTCCCACCCTAATGACCTCATTTGACCTCATTGCCTCTTTAAAGACCCTGTTTCCAAATAGAGTCATATTCTGAGGTCCTGGGGATTAGGACTTCAACACATGAATTTTGGGGGAACATAAATTAGGCTAAAAATCAAGGAGTCAGCAGGGCTGTGTCTCCTTCTGGGGGTTCTAGGGTGGAGTCTGTTTCCCTGCCTTTTTCAGCATCTGGAGGCCGCCTTCATTCCGTGGCTAGTGGCCCCTTCTTCCATGTTCAAAGCACATCATGCTAATCGCTGTTTCCACATCACATCCCCTTTCTCGTCCTGACCCGCCCGCCCATCTCAGGAGAAGGATGCACCACCGCAAGGCACGTGAGCTAGAAAAGTGTTGCTTCCAAGGACAGAAGAGATCAAAATTAACAGAAAGGGGATGCTTAAGAGATGCTGGAGCAGGGGGAAAGCAAGAGTCACAGCTGACTCTCGAGGTTTCTGAGTTGGCGACAGTATGACAATGATGCCATTGATGAGACAGAAAAGGGAGGCACTGACTTGTGAGCTTGGTCGGGGGTGTGCTGAGTTTCAGGTCTCGGCACAGCACACAGGAGGGAATGGGTAGCATGGCGCTTGGCAGTTAGACCTGGACAGCAGGAAAAGGCTGGAGGCTGGAAGGAAAAACGTCACCAAGGAGATGGGTGGCGAAACCATGAGGACAAGCCCCCTGGGAAAAATTGTACCAAATAATACGGAGGAAGGATATAGGAATTTTTAAGTAGCAGAAGAGAAGGAAAAGGGGAGAAAAGGCACTAAGCCTAGTTCTTAATGGCATCCCAGCCACGCCTCTGCCTAGAATCAGTCAGAATTTCACATCGAAAGCTTTAGTGTTGCGGCACCACGAGCGGAGAAATTGGAGGTTAACTGTGATTGCATTTAAATAACGATTCCCTGTCTCACTGTTTTCAGAATATGTTCTATTCTGAATGGAACAGCAGCGTGGTGCGATGATTAAAACACTGACTTTGAAACCGAAGCTGTGGGATCCAGATCCTGGCTGCACCTAATGAATGGCAAGATCTCAGGGGGCCAGGGACGCCCCCTTTGGCTTCTCAGGGTGTAAAGCGGGGATAACGCCGGCCTCAGAGAGTTCTCCCTAGGATCGCAGATGTTAATACAAGCTAAGTCCTGAGATCTGTGCCTGAAATAGAGTGTTATGGAAATACTCACAAATAGAAATATTTATAGATGCACAATTCCAGATAGAAAGAAGTGTGTGAAACACTGTGCCGCCTAATGAACAGTTTGGGTAAAAATGGACGGGACTGTTGGCTACACGACTGATGTTCCAATCAGAAGGTCGGAACAGCGTGGGACTCCGGGATCATGACACGTGCAGGCTGAGTGACACGGTAATGTGGGGAGAGATCTGGACAGTGCAAATACGCGAAGACTCTCGACTGTGCAGGCTTGAGAAGCGGCAGCCTTCAGGCTGGAAGCAGATGCCGAGTAAAACTAGATTTATAGCGTGGAGCAAGCCCTGGAGTCTGAGGTGGGGGTGAAAACCCTCACGCAGGACCATAGGGACCCAGGGGCACAAGAGGCACCATGAGCAGCTGGAAAAGAAAGGAGCGGAGAGAGAGGATTTTACAGATGATCCCGTGGTCCTGGTGTTCCTCTGCTTCCAGGCGCCCTGGAGGACTGGGTGACCTCCGCTTTTCCATCCAGGAAACTCTGAGAACAGGCTGCAAATTCAAGAATGTTTATGTTGGAGGGAGTGGATGGAAACGCAGAGCCTAAGGAAGGCTAGAGTCTATATGAAATGTCGGTACCTCTTTCTGAGCCCTGCACCTTGGGCTTCTCTCTCTCTCTCTCTCTCTCTCTCTCTCTCTCTCTCACACACACACACACACGCACACACACACAGCTATTGTTTTCTTTCCTTCTTTCTAATTCGTGCAACTGATCCCACATTACCTGTAGGGTGGTCTCCCTTCTTCCTTCAGCACTCAAGGCTTCCCATGACCTGGCCTCACGCTCCTCGCCTCCTCATTCCCGTGATTCTCTCAGCGCTATCCTGAAGCTAATAACCTGTTTCTCTCATTTCTTGAGCATATCGCAAATGCGTGTAACTTGTTGACTTTAATGATTTGTTTTTTTGGGAAATCTTAGGCGAGTCAATTAATCTCCCCGTCCATGTTTCCATTCTGATAAAACAGGTATAACACGTATTGCCAGGCTTTATAAGAAAAAAATATTGTAAATATAGGTACATCTCTTTCATATATTGCCAAGAACACTGTAAGTACTTAATAAATAGGAGGAGTTCCTTTATTACTACTATTATTGCTATTATTTCTTCTGTTAGCAAAAATGTTACTTATAAGAGCTTCTGCTTATTAAGATTAGAAAACTGCAGAGATGAAAATTAAAATGCCCCCCGATTTCATCTTTCTGAAACATCCTGTTCATTTCCTCGATCATGTATATAAAAATATCTATACACAAATTTGAGTCCATGCTGTATATAACTTTTTTCCCTGATTTTTCCACACAACATTATGTCACAAATATGTTCCCGCATCACTAAACATTTCTTAAAAATAAGACTTCCGGCTATGTATTATTTAACTTCATAGATTTCTTCGCTTGATCGATCCCCAATTCTTAACCCTATCGGCTCTTTTGAAAATTTCCTGTTATAGATAAAGCTGTGCCGTTCATAGTGTTAGGAAATGTCTTCTGAACTTTGATCATTCCCTTAGAATGATTTACGGAAATCTCACGAATGGGTTAGCACGTATGCACGCGTGAAGGGTTTTTACACATCTTGGAAACGTTGCTGTCAGAGAAGTGAGACCCGTTTTACCCCCACGCCCTCCGCCGTCAGGGTTAACCACGTCCTTCTTGCTGGCTCTCTCCCAGCCCTGCGACTCTGGGAGAACGTCCGTCTGCAGAGAAATCATAACCAGCGGCCTGTGCTTTCCCGGGAGCAGAGAGACTGGCCTTTCCGGATGCCTGGACGTGGCACCGACTTCGAGGTCACTAAGGTCTCCCCGCAGTTCACTCACAGTGAACCTTTGCCTCCCACGACACGAGAGAGTGCACGCCCTCAGCCAAGCCTCTTGGATAAAATGTCACATCAGCTCCGTACCCCAGTCTCCTCATCTGTGAAATGGGGACCAGAATGGCACCTATCGCATAGGGTTTGAGGATTTTGACACTAGTTTGAACTCGGAATGATTAGAACAGCTGCATCTTCTTGAGTTCAGCGCTGTCATTGCTCTGTTGATACTCATGGAAACTGCCACGATAGACGGGCTTTCTCATGGCACATTCCTGTCACGATAGTGCAGCCGGTAGAAGAATGTCAGAAGCAAAGAGAACGCCATACCTGAGGGATTTAACCTCTGCCTGCCGCAGGATGTGCAGACCTGGAGAGAGAGGCCACTGCAGAGGGTCCGTGACAGGCCCTCTTCTAATGCTCTTTGTTCCATGCAGCACAGCTCAGAATCTAAAATTGCATCCCATCTCCACTACCCCAAACTGCCATGTGCATTTGAGTGTCGCCTGCACTAAGGAACAGTTTTTCGTCGGATCTCATTACCATGGTTACTCCCCCAAGAGCAAAAAATATAAATATATGGCTGCTGCTTTTGTCAAACCAGCCTCACTTCTCCATGATTTGGGACCATTGCTGCAAAGTGGCTGATGACTGCTCTCCAGAGGAGCTGGCTGAGATAGCACGCAAGGGACCTGAAGCTCCTGGTGGAGACGCGTGTCTGGGCCCAGGATGCAGACAAGCTTCCTGGCACAGGGGCTGACTCTGACCTGTAATGAGCCTTCTGGTATGATCATCAGTGGCATGGACCAACACAGAGTCATTGAGCAGCACAGGGATGTCGTCCACCAGCCAGGGCGGGAATGCCGGCCCAGGCCGAGGGTGTGGTGCTGTCCTGAGTCCAGCGAGCGGACAGACACACGGAGGAAACGCATGGAAGAAACACGAAAGGGCTGGCTTTGGGGGCTCAAAACGAGCCCTCCACCCGCAATCTCGAGCCACTAAGATACAGACGTAAGAATCCAGCAGACAGAAGCCAAAATACCACCTAAGTTACTGAAAAAGTGCTTTGCAGAGTTTGGCTTAGATGTGCCAAAATGTGGGCTTGCAAATACTTTACCCCCGTTTACTTCATCACTGTGACAGTGGACCCCATAGGCCATCCCCAGGGCAGATTCTCCGCGCGCTGCGCTCGGAGTCCCTGGGGCCTGCAGGCTGTGGCCTGAGTCGGAAGGCGGAGTTGAGCTGGCCTGATCTTTCTTCTAAACCCGCCAGGAGGAAGAGAGCTTGCTCTTCCCAGGGAGTGCAGAAAGGGGGCGCCAGAATTCCTCGTCCGGAGCCTGCAGACTTTTCCTGAAGGGCAGACAGTGGACGTCTTAGGATTTACGAGCCACAACAGGATCTGTCACATATTTGACTCTTCTTTTTCCCCCACGGTCCTTTAAAAATATAAAACTCATTCACGGCCATACAAGAACAGGCCTCGGGCCAAACCCCACCCCGGCCTCTTGGTACGCAAAGTGTGGTCTCTGAGCCGGCAGCATCCGCCTCTCCTGACTGGTTGTTAGAAACTCAGAATCTGGGGCCCCACTCCATACGTGCTGAAGCAGAGTGTGCGTTTTTAACGATCTCGCAAGTAAAGCTTGCGAAGCAGTGCCCCGGACCCCTCACGTGAGGAGCTGGGGACACGTGCTTTGCTCTATCTGCAGAAAACGTGGAGACCCGCAAAGGATCAGTGACGGGCTCTCTGGCCAGTTCTTCCGACTTTAGTGTATCACAGTCTGCCTTGTACTAGAGCGAGTGTGTGTGTGTGCGTGTTGAGTGTGTGAGTGTGTTATTAGTTGTAATAGAGCATGTGTGTGTGTTGGGGAGTGTGCGCATGTTGAGTGTGTGCGCGTTGAGTGTGTGAGTGTATTAGTTGTAATAGAGCATGTGTGTGTGTTGGGGGTGTGCGCGTGTTGAGTGTGTGAGTGTGTGAGTGAGTGTGTGTTACTAGATGTAATAGAGCCTGTGTGTTGAGTGTGTATGAGTGTGTGTACGCGTGTTGAGTTGTGAGTGTGTGTTGAGTGCATGTTGAGTGTATGTGTGAGTGCGTGTTGAGTGTATGTGTGAGTGTGTGAATGTGTTGAGTGAGTGTGTTATTAGTTGTAATAGAGCATGTGTGTGTGTTGGGGGTGTGTGTGCATGTTGAGTGTGTGAGTGTGTGTTGTGTGTGTGAGTGTGTGAGTGTGTTGAGTGTGTGAGTGTGTTATTAGTTGTAATAGAGCATGTGCGTGTTGAGTGTGTGTGTGCGTGTTGAGTGTGTGAGTGGCTGAGTGGCTGAGTGTGTGTGTGTTGGGGGTGTGCATGTTGAGTGTGTGAGTGTGTGTTGTGTGTGTGCGTGTTGAGAGGGTGAGTGGGTGAGTGTGTGTGAGTGTGTTACTAGCTGGTGGACTGTCCTCAGGGCAGGAACCAGAGCTCGCCCACCCCTGAGTTCGCAGTTCCGGTTCCGAGCGCGGGCCGAGAGCCGCCTGGACACTGTCTTCCCCAGCGGGCATGGCCTGCCGCCCCAGCACTTGCTGTGACTCCTTCGAACTCTTGGTGTCCTTCGTAAAATGGGTTTCTAAGTCCCTTCCTTCCACGGCTGTTGAAAAGATTTGACTGAGTACAGACAGGGTCCCTCCCAGGGCGCGGTAAGTGACCAGTTCTTCGCACGCAGCGGCCATTGCGAGGATGTCGGGTCTTGAGTGCGGGGAGGAGCCCGCGAAGGTTTGCGGCATCACACTGGGAAGAGGACACCAACAGAAGGGACCGAAGAGCGGCGGGGGCTCTGGGAGGCCCCCCAAGAAAAGCCTGGCCCTGCCAAGCCTCTGGCATTGTGGGCCAGCACCCCACCCCCTTGGCAGAGGGCACTTGATGTCCCCAAAGTGATACTCTCAAGTCCTTCCCCACCGAGTAGTAATTTCAGGGACATCGATATCCAAGTGCCAGCACGACTATGTCACGCTATGGTACCAGGGCCATTGATAATTACTCACATGACAGAATAGCAAGACTCTGAAAACACAGAAGACATGAGATGTTCAGCACTTGTACCTGCTACTGGTGACTTGTTGGGGACCATCGCCCTCTTCTGGACACAGTTAGAAACACGTTAAGGATTGCCACAAATTCATATTCCATATATCTAAGCCAGTGTTCATGCTTTCTCCAGCACTCCTATGAGAGACAGAGAGAAATAATGTATCCCAATATTTTCATACATTATAGCTTCAGTAGTATATATATAGTAGTATATTTGTATAAGTACAGCCATTCAATCTTTTATCTATCTATCTATCTATCTATCTATCTATCTATCTATCTATCTATCGAGAGAGAGAGAGAGAGAATGTTAAATGTATTCCTGTTATGTTCCAGGCACTGTTATGGGCATTTGGGATATTCCCACGAATAAAAAAGACAAAAATACCTCCCTTCATGTAATCAGGTAATAATCAATAAACTTAATCAATAAGAAAATTATATAGCATGTTACAAGTCAGTAAGTGCCATGGGGGGAAATATGAAGAAAGTGTGTGAGGGAGATCGAGGCTGAGGGCATAATGGGGGCAGATTGAGAGGATGATATTTAAACAGGATTTAAAGCAGGCGAGGGAGCTGGGTAGGTTGATGTCTGGGTTTCAGGTACCCGGGTCAGAGGGAACAGCCAGTGCCAAGGCCCTGAGGCAGTTCCTGGCATAGGCACGGGGCAGAGGACCTCTGTGGAGAAAGCCACAGAGAGTGGGAGGGGGGAGGAGAGGAAAATCAGAGAGGAAGCTCAAGGCGGATAGCACTGGACCCTAAGGATTTTGGCTTTAAACCAGTGAAACGAGAATTCACTGAAGGATTTTGAGAGAGGTGCGACTTGATCTGACTGACATTTAAAAGTATCTGGCTGCTGAGAGGAGGTTAGTCCTGTGGGAAAGGGAGCAAGGACGGGAGCAGAGTGTAACGAAGGGGCTATTGCATTTTTCCAGGTGAGAAATTAGAGCGGCTCGAAGCAAGGGGATTGCCGTGGTGATGCTACACCATTTTTTAAAATTAACAGATGAGATAAAAATAGACACTAGAAGCTCTAATATTATCTTGTCGCACACCAGTGGACCATGAGAGAGAGCATGCTGCGCTGGAGACCACATACCTAGGCAGCTCTGGAGACAAGAAGGCTGCAGAAGGATTTTACGAATACGCGCTAAGTGTTACACAAGAAAAGAGTTGGGTGGGAAAACGTGTTATTCATACTGATGAGACTGGCTTGTCTCTCAAGGATGTTGGCGAACACACCTATACAACGCGAATGGTGTTTGAAGAGTGATAGAAATATCGCGACCTGAGGCTCACAGGAAGCTAGCCCTGCGTCTCCCCCTCGGAACAATAATTTAGCATCCACTAGTCCAGCGTCGGCAGTGACTTTGTAGAACATAACTATGCCGTGAGTAATAAGAATCGACTGCACGTGTTCTGAACGCACACATGAATGCGTTCGTCTGTGTCTGGGTGCTGTGGCATATTGATTGGGGAATGGCCCCAGTTCTCCCTTTCGTCTGCAGTATGACACTGCAGGTCTTTCTTCTAGAGGTACGGAGTCTACTTCCCCACCCCTTAATTCTACACTGATCTATCTTTGTCTTGCTCTGGTCACTAGAATGTTGGAAACGTGACACCATGCCTCTCCCTTCCCCCACCCCTCCCTGTCCCTCTTTTTCTCCTCCCTCTCCCTCTCTCTCTCTCCCGAGATCATTGCCAGTGGAACAGAGACAGTCGTCTGAGCCAAGGTCATCCTAGATCAGCCCCGCACCTGCTGGACATGTGAGAGAGCCTTAGCTTAAATCAGAAGAACTGCCCAAACCACCTCGCCAAGATCGGCAGAGCCAAACCACTTTACCAATCTGTAGATTTGTGAGCCATAATAGGTGGATGTTATTTTAAGAAATTGAGCTTTGAGGTGGTTTGTCACACAGCATTATTGTGTCAATACATTAATGACCCAGGTGCTGAGAAACCCTATTAGATTTCCTTGGTATTTTACCTCAGATGGATCTTAAGATAACGACTTAAGAGAGACTAGAGAAGAAAAAAAGACAATAGTCAGCTTCAGTTCCCAATTGTTTTATGTGAACAAAGGTTTCGTACATGTTGAGTCTGGCCTTCTAGAATCATCCATCATGCTCAGGCCTCTACTATGGCTAAGATCCCAGACAACCTGCTGGGTACCAGAAGTGGGTCATGGCGGTTTCATCCTAATGAATGGATAACTAGTTGATATGTTTTGAGCCGCTAACATCCATGCACCTGGTTTCATAGTAGGCTTATCATTCAGACCAATAACAGACATTTTTTTAACAGTGAACAATTACTCAAAAATTCCTTCGCGTGCAATCCTAAGGCACTTTCATCGATGACAACTGGGAGCTAAAGGTGTCCAATTTAGTT
>NW_011888809.1:7871893-7881009 GCF_000151845.1 Pteropus vampyrus
GATGGATCTTAAGATAACGACTTAAGAGAGACTAGAGAAGAAAAAAAGACAATAGTCAGCTTCAGTTCCCAATTGTTTTATGTGAACAAAGGTTTTGTACATGTTGAGTCTGGCCTTCTAGAATCATCCACCATGCTCAGGCCTCTACTATGGCTAAGATCCCAGACAACCTGCTGGGTACCAGAAGTGGGTCATGGTGGTTTCATCCTAATGAATGGATAACTAGTTTATATGTTTTGAGCCGCTAACATCCATGCACCTGGTTTCATAGTAGGCTTATCATTCAGACCAATAACAGACATTTCTTTAACAGTGAACAATTACTCAAAAATTCCTTCGCGTGCAATCCTAAGGCACTTTCATCGATGACAACTGGGAGCTAAAGGTGTCCAATTTAGTTGTACAAATTACGCCATGACTTTAATATTGAGTAATTACTCACACTTGTTTCTCTTCTGCACGAAATCCTGCAAATGCCCCAGTTTCATAAGGTAATTTTAGTGAAATTAGACTTGAACGTTTCAAAATTGTGTAATTAATTATAGTCAGCTTCAATAAGACCACTAATTGATTCAAGC
Source organism: Pteropus vampyrus (assembly GCF_000151845.1). NCBI lineage: Eukaryota > Metazoa > Chordata > Mammalia > Chiroptera > Pteropodidae > Pteropus > Pteropus vampyrus. Next base: position 7,872,472 of record NW_011888809.1, read on the forward strand.
CACCAATAGGACACCTGGCAGTGTCAATTACACCTCACAAGTGGCCTCCTGGGGCTTAAGTATGATAACTAATTAGAGTCCCACACTTTTTAAAAATTTAATTCTCTGTTTGGCTAGGGTCAGGTAGTTTACATCTGGTCCATCACTGAATGATTAATGTCCAGTTTCAAGGTAATACTCATTGGAAAACTTAAAATATTGTAAAAGTAAATATAACAAGAGCTAAAATGCATTAAGTACATTTCCAAACCTTGATAACAAGGCCAAACGATGATTGTGTGACCTTTGAATGTCATCTTAGAGCATCTTAGACCATTTTATAATGAGCCTGCCTGAAAGTCACCTTATTTTCTTAAGAATTGCAATTGCCTTTGACTCATTCACCGTTCACAACTTACCAAGGCTCAGACATCCTGTTTGTTTACGCGATTTGCTTTGAATTCGGAGCAGAACGTGTCTATACCTGTTTGTCATACCGATGGAACCAACCTCCATTTCGTTTGAGAAATATGATCAGTTATTTAGTAGCCGAGGAATAAAAATAACAGAAGACGGGGAAAAGGGAAGAGAGAGGGAAGGAGAAGCTTATTCCTGCTCACGGGAGGCCCTGGCACTGACCTTCTCACGCGGGTTGTCACCCCTTTTGGCAGGCAGACAATGGCAGGAAGGGAGAGAACCACAAGAAAAGGAGTCACAAGTCAGAGAGGACCCTAGAGGCAAATCATGGAGGGTCTTACAGGCAGCTGTGAGGACCAGGGGTTTTTCTCAGTCCCCGGGTGGAGGAGAGACTGGGGAAGCAGGGGCGGAGGCAGGGAGACCCGTCAGAAGGCTGAGTGAGGCTGATGTCGACAGTCCAGGTGCTGAGAAGTGGCAGCCCTCTGTTGCGTTGTGAAAGTAGAGACACCGGCCCAAAGAAGTGGAAGCCAAGAGCGGCGTGGGCATGCGCTTCTGAAGACAAGGTGCTCCACTCCTGGAGTCTACTTTGCTTTATTGTCAAGATCGCAATTGACTCTTCTAAAAATTAGCCAGGCGTGCCGGGCATAGCTTTACCATGAGGACCTTGTAAAATACTCTGCTCGCTCTTCACTTTGCTTATTTTTTGTGTGTTTATTTTCACTGTAACATTACATCTGGGACTCTAATAACTCCTTTGTCCTAGTTTGAGACTCTACTTCAATAACTTCTTTGTCCCTAGTCCCCTGGTATAATGTTCTTCTCTTTTTAAATAAGGCTTCAAATCTCTCTTTGGAGTAATAATAGTAGCGAGAAACACAAACATAATTGTGGATGAGGTGTTCAGTCCCAGAAAATATGATCACCCTCATCCCAAGATGAAGAAATTGGGCGCAGGAAGTGAACTTGTGTGAGGCCACAGACTTTCTCGTGGACAACTAGGGACCGAAGCTCTCGATCACCAGGCTCTGCTACCTCCCAACCAAACCCGCCTCGTGTTTGCGTACCTGTGCTTTTGACGGAGGTCAAATTATCCATTGAAAAAGTGTAAATAAGCTCTAATTTGAACATGATAGGGGGAGAACTTAATAAACAAAACTACAATGGGAATTTCAGTTTTCAATCTGTTTCTGAATGCTACCTCCATTGTGGGGGTCAGGGCCCCAAGGAAGACATCATAAATCTGTCTTTAGGGTGTTGTCACCAGGAGACAGTACCACTAGAGGAAAGCAAGCCTCCAGGAACAAGGGAGATAGGATTTTAGGCACCAGCATGATCACTTATGGCAATAAATGTGCTAATGAATAAGGACCGCTGCTCCCCACGCCTTGTGCTTTGGAGTTAAAATCAAAACAAAATAAAGATCTAGGAGGAGTAACCTTGGATTTTAGGGTCAAGCAGACTGTGCTTGAATCCTGGTTTCAACGCTTGCTCCCTGTGTCACCTCTCAGCCTGCCTATAAAATGGAGATGATCTCTGCCTTCTGGGCTAGTTGAGAAGTGGGCACAAAAGACTTTTGTGGACTCCAATCCACTCCCTCTTATTCACCCATGTTGGCTAAAGGAATGATCAAATCGGCAAATCGTCTTTTTGTTTTTCATTCACGCGTCCGTCCGCCAGCCTAAGCCTCCAACCTCACTTTCTGAACCTCTCACTGAATCCCCCCTCCCTCCCGTCTCCCTGTGTGTGGACTTCCTTTCTAGTAAAGCAGAAAGACACGCAAACCATTCATTGTAAAGCAAGGCGGTGGGCCCAGTGACAGCAACATGAAGATGGTGACACTCGGACCCAGAGGAGAGACGCCCACTCTAACTCGTGGGTGAGGAAAGTCTTCCCGGAGGGGACAAGGAGGTGTAAAGGAGCCTCTTGGCATCAGTGCACGTGAGAATCACCTGAGGGATAAATAAGACTGTGACACTTTCTAGCTTAAAGCCTCCGATGCCTTCCCATTGCAAACGGCCGACCAGCTCAACTCACCCCCCAAACCTGGCCTCCATATACTTCCCTGATATCACCATCCTTTACTCTGCCCCTTGTCCACTAGTCGGCCTCTCTCTGGCCTTCTCTGTGCCCTGGCCTTGCCCGCTTCATCCCAGGCTCATCTCAGCACCTGCACTGTTCCTCTGGCCTGGCTTCTCCTCACTCTCTCTTATCCTGCTTTGCAGCTGAGTCACCTTCAGAACCTCTTCCTGATCGCTCTACCTAAAGTTGTCCCCTCTCAAAGTCCTTCTTTATCATATCACCCGATTTATTTTCTCCAAAGCATGTATTAGCACCTGAAATATTTATCCATTGTCTACCTGTTTATCCTCTATCTGTCCATCCATTCATCCATCCATGTCTCTTTCTATCCATCTATTGATTGTTGTCTCCCCGTCACTAGAATGTAAGCCCTTGAGAGTAAGACTTGGTCTTGTGAACACTTCATATTGAATGAATGACAAGCTGCCTGTGAGGCATCAGAAGGGAGCTTTTCAGCGGCTCAGGGAGGAAGGAGGACTAAAGCTGGATGCGATCGATAGACATCTAGGAAAGAGGAAGGACGTTCATACTGGAGTAGACGTTGACCCTTTTTCCCTCTAAAATAGCAATTTAAGTAAAAAATCCGACATCAAACTGTTTTAAAGTCCTAGAATGTTACACAAGGAGGACGGGACCCCGGGTTCTTATCTCGCCCCTCTAACTCGTTTATCGGGAGACTTCCTCTCCCTGGACTTCAGTTTGCCCATCTGAGCAGTGAGTGGGTGGGACTCGACCGGCCTCTAAACCACTCCAGAAGTTCAGCATCCTTGTCCGGTCTCTGCCCACGTGAGGAGTCTGAGCCGTGACCACACACACTCAGGGCTGTGGATGTTTCAGGACCACAGAGACCCTGCTGTCACAAAGGCCTGTGTGCTGGGCGCCGGGCGGTGCTCTGCGACCGCCAGACGGAGAACGTTAACTCACGGTGGCCACCAGGTGGCGCCGCTCTCCAAGGCACTGTGCTTTCCAGTTAGAAGGTCGCTGGAATGTCCTTGGAGCCGGATGAGGCACAAAAAAAAATAGCCCAGGCTGATGTTTGTAAATATGTTTCAGTGCTGGTGCTGGCTCCCAGGGGATGAGAAGGGATTGACACATAACCAGAGACAGGAGGAAAGCGAACTGTGGGAAGGGAGCTGTGTAAAGCAGCCTCCTCTGGGGGAGTCTCTGCAGCCATTGGTGGTGGGAATGGGGGACCTTGGGCCTGGGAGTCTCCCTCAGTGTTCATTCTGTCCCAGTGGTGCCCATGCCTCCATCCATAGCCCCCCGCCCCCACCATTACCCCGAGCGGCCTCCTCCCACAGCTCTGAACTCAAGGCCAGGAGGATGTTGCAATCGCATTTTTGGAGAGAACACAAGACAGTTGTCTCCCTGACCCAGGGGCTTTGGCCTGCGGGCCCTGCAGCTGTCTGTACACGAGGCGCGGGCAGCAGGGGCGAGGGGAAGGACTGGACAGACCGTCTCCTTCGAGATCCATTCTCATTCCCTGACAAATGCAACGAACATCCTCCGAGCCCTTCCTCCGTGCCAGGCCTCCCCCACACAGATCCGACCCAGCCCTTGGGAACTCCTGGGCCAGCAGGCAGATAAGCAAGGACATAGGGTGACAGGGCCCTGCACGTAGTGGGACAACTGTCCACGCAGAAAGAGCCAGCAGCTCGCTCTGATTCTGACGGGGACCCAGCGGGTCAGGAAAGGCTCGTGGTAGAGGTGACGTGGAAGCTGGGAATTGAAGGAAGACATGAGAAGAACAAAGGTTCCAGGCACAGGGAGCTGTGGGAGCAAAGGCAGGGGTGACGAAAGAAAGCCCAGTGCTCGGTATGGTGGGGACTTTGATTTTAAGCCAGGAGGCACAGAGCACGGAGGCCGGTGGGAGAGCTAGGCAGTAAATAAACCCTGCAGGCCTGTGTGTGCCGTGGTGAGGAGCCCAACATCACGCAGGAGCAGTGGATGGTGGTCAAAGGGCTTTGGGCAAGGAGGTGGGACGCGGTCAGACAATTTAGTGGTGTGGCGTGGTGCCGAGATTAATTCGAGGGCTGCACAGGCCAAGACTTCAGCCAGGCTGACAGATCAGAGCTTTGCAGCACGATGATGAAGACTGACTTACAGTCGAAGCCATGGGGACACAAAGGAGGCAGAGACGGGGGATACCCAGGAAAAGCAACACCTCCCCTGGCAGCACATCCGCTGAAGAAAAGTAAGCGCCCCCCTCGGCTGGTCAAAAAATCCCCCTTCTGATAACTCCACGAGAGAGAAAGCCTCAGACGTAATTTATGTGTAAACCAGCCTGCATTTTCACTGCGTAAGAGCAAAGGATGTTGGAAGATCTTGTCATCCTCTTGCTTTGTTCTCCGATTTTTCTCTGATGAAATCGTTTGAAAAAAAAATCTCGAGTTTAAAATGACCCGGGATTGTCCAAACCGCAGCACAGTGTCATGTCCCATTTCTCAGGAGTGGCTGGTCTCAATGAAGCACTAAAAACAAACAGATGAGATGAAGCCAGAATCAAAAGGCAGGAAAAAAAAAATGTGATTATGAAGCACTGTGGGTCATGGAACTAGTCTCGCTTCGCAGTTGTTTTTACTTATTGTTTGCAGCAATTCTCCCAGGGGTGTGATCGGCCCCTCTCCCCGCCCACACTTGCCCTGACCAGAGGCAACTTGGACTGGGAGAGACAAGCCAACCACTGGATGCTTGAGAAGGGCTCCTTTCAAGGCCCATTGCTGTGCATCTGCTGGGTCCATCTTCACGGGACCACTGCACGACTCACGGCCACCCTGCCAGCAGCGGGTCCTCCGGGGCGGGAAGGCCGTGTCCATCCTGAAGGTCTGGCTGGCAGCGCCCGCCTCTCTCCGCAGCTCCTTCCCCCACGGCCACGTCCGCAGCTCGTGAAGCTGCAAAGCACCAGGCCTGGCCCTAACACCCGGCTCTGTCCTTGGTGAAATCCCGCTGGTGTTCACAGGCAACACGCCACTGACAAAAGTCCCCAAAACTCTAGATGACGAGAAAAGGAGAAAGTAGTTTTTGAAAGGCCCAATTCAGGGGCGAAGCTCAGATCTGGTGGTTCTCTCTGTCATGGACTAGAAGTCAAGACTTTTTGGCTGATGGTCTCGAATTCATTGCCAACCACCTTTGCAAACGTGATCCAGTTACTTACATTCTCTGAACCTAAGGCAGACTTTCTCCCCGCTAGATGACAAAGGGGTGGGGGGCTTAACTGATGGTCTCCAAGGTTCTTCTGTCTGTCGGTGTCTCTGATTCCTTTACAGTACTTTTACTTACTGATTCGGTGTGCTCATCGGGCTAAGCAGAGAAGGTTCCCGGGAATCTGAGGGGTAAGACAGTCCTAAGTCTATACCGGGAGTGAGTTTCCCAGTGATCACATGGCTGGTTTCCACAACCCTGGAGAAAGGTCTGGAAGGAGCTGGAACTTCTCGATGCTTACTGTGGCCACAGGTGAGGCGACTGGGTCAGTAGTCACAGGGGGTCCAGAGGACAGGGCCGGGAGATGAGAGCAGGAAGAAATGAAACGCAGCTTTCACTGGCAAACTGTGTCTCCAGTGGAGATGCTAAAGCATGGCGAGTCACACACCCCTGGGTCTCAGTGCAGCTCTGCCGTGCAGGACCAAGTGACTTTAGATGAGTCGTTCACACCTCTAAGCCTCAGTTTTCTCCTTTGTAAAACAGGGCCAATACGAACTTCTTTGCAGTGTTATGTTGACAGTTACGTGGGACCATGGGTGGGTGGCAGAGGTGGCTGACTGCACCCCCAAAATGCATGCTGCCGAGAAGTGGGAGCTCAGCAGGGACCCATAGTCCCCCTTACATTGTGGCAGGGCCATGGGTCCCTGAGACCAAGTGCCAGCCTCAAATCTAGGGTGGGAGCAGTGTCACATGCTGAAGCCTGGCTCATAAAACCCTCTCACAGAATCCTTCATTCTCTCTTAGACCACCTGCCAGCCAGAGACTGGTGATGACAGTAGCCTTGGAATCCAGGTCTTCAATAGGACAGAATGTCTTTCAGCTGGGCTCCTTGAAAATTTTATAGACTCAAGCTCCACTAACCTCCACCCTCACTCTGCCACTAGTTGACCTTCATAGGAGCAAGAAATAAGCGTCTCCTATATTAAGGCTCTGAGATTTCAGAATGCCGTGTTCTGTAGCAGTCAATGTTACCTTTTCGATGCAGTGTTAGAACACCTAGCACTGTACCTGACATATCGAAAGTATTCAATAAATCACTTCCTTTAACAGACATCGAAGCCTATGGCAGGCAGTGAACTAATTGTTAGAAAAAAATCTATGAGCAAGAAGCATTTCCGTCCTCAAGGAGCATACAGTCTGTGGCAAACGCAGACGAGTAATCGGGAGATTTTGTCCCAGTGTGGTAAGGGTGCCGGCGGGGTGGGCCCAGGATGGCGGGACCCCTGTGTGGAGGGGGTGCCTCTCCCAGTGCTGGCGAGTCAGTGGACATCGTGTGCCAGCTTCATTTCTGCAGTCTTTGGGGAGCCCTCCCTGGCCTCTCCAGTGTAGGTCGAGAGCTGCCCATGTGAATGGGAAGGACAGCAAAGGGGGTGAGCTCTGAGCAGAGAGAGGAGGAGGGGCTTGGGGGCCTCGTGCAGGCAGCTGAGGGCTGACGGGGGCGTGGAGTACAAATCACGAGTGGAGAGAAGCAACAATCAGGTCACGAAGATCCAGCTCCCCCTTCGAGGAGCACGGATGATGCATGGCTGAAGAAATGTATGTGGGAGAGAGACATGAAAATATTTGCTCTTTAGACATATTATCCCCGCTGAACTACGGATCAGCCGTTGGTGTGGGGGTGAGCCGGGAGGAAGCGGGGTTAGACCCTGGCTCCCGTCCTAATCCAGGGAAGATGGCTGGTAGTTAGTAACAGCCAACGCTTTGACCGCTGACTATGCTAAAAGCATCATTTAAGGTGTTTCACTTATATTACCGATTTTAGCTTCTTAACAACTTGTGTCGGTACAATTATCATCCCCAATTCGAAGGGGAAGAAATTAAACACTACGAAACACTACAGTGTTAAATAAGTTGCTGCAGGTAGCCCAGGCCGCCCAGGATCTCTAACTCCGGGTCCTCTAGCAATGGTCCCTTGGTCTGTACGCAGGCAGGGAACCCAGAGAGCGGGAGTGGAGAGCAGCAGGGGAGTGAATGAAAGCAGAAAGCACGCCTGAGACTTGGGAGAGCCCTAAGAGGGAAATCAGAACAGTACCCGACCTCCAGCCCCGGCAGCTTCGGCAGGTGGCACCACCTGCTATACGTGAGCTTCCTAGGGCTTCTGTCACAAATTGCCACCAAATTGGTGGCTTAGAACAGGGGAATGTATTCTTTCACACTGCTGCAGGCCGGAAGTCCAAAGTCAAGGTGATATCAGAGTTGGTTCCTCCTGGAGGCTTTGAAGGAGAATCTGTTCTATGCCTCCCCCTGGCCTCCGGGGGCTTCCAAGGATCCTTGGCATCCCTTGCCTTATAGTTGCATTGCCCCGATCTCTGCTTCCATCTTCATTCACATGGGCCTCTCTCTCTCTTATTCTAAGGACACTTGTCATTGGATTTAGGGCATACACTACATGTTTGTGGATGAAACCTACAAAGATCTCATCTTAAGGTCCTTAACTGAATTACATCTGCCAAGACCTTTTTTTCTGAATAAGATCACACTCACTGGTCCAGGTGGACGTATCTTTTGGGAGAGGACTGTTTAAGGCACTATACCCACCAAGGTTGGGAACCCGGAAAGAAAGAGATGTTCCAGGTGAACTATGACAGCTCCTTTTTAATAAGCTCCGACGGAAGGGCTTGTGAGATTTCTGAAGAGCGGTATCTGGTAGACGGTACGGTAAAGGAATTTAAAGTAGAAGAATGTGAGCCATCGATTCTGGGAATCAGAACTCTTCAGTGAAGGGATGGAAGAAACGCCCCCAGGAAACACAGGCTGGGACAAAGAGATGAGGATTAAGGCAAAAGAGAAATTAGACTTTAGGGACAGAGGAGAACAGGGAGCTCATAGAAGAACCTGAGAATAAATGGCCCAAGTGGCTTG
>NW_011888809.1:7882674-7884819 GCF_000151845.1 Pteropus vampyrus
GTCCATCTGCCTTGAACCACCAGGGCACAAGCAGCCTCCTGATTCATCTACAAGCGGACCTGCAGTGGCATTGACTTCCAGTCCTGAGACCCAGGAGAAATGCCATGAACCCCCCTAAATCTGAGCCCAAGGGAGCAGGATCCCGGAACCCACTAAGCAGGTAAATGAGAGGTGATTGTAACTGGTACTGATTCAAGAGCGGGTGGTAGAGGGTATAGAAAAGCAAAGTCATACAGAGACTCTTGTGGAGAGGGGCCGTTCCTCTTTTCAGGCAGGCAGCTGAGGTCCCAAAATATTCACAGCCAGTGCCTTAGTTTGAGAGGGCTGTCCTAACAAATTACCAAGTACAGGGAACTTAAACAACAGAATTGTCTTACAGATCCGGAGACCAGAAGTCCAAGTTCAAGGTATCGCCAGCAAGGCTGGTTTCTGTTGAGGCCTCTCTCCTTGGCATATACATGGCTGCTTCCCCTGTGTCTTCACGTGGCTCTTCTCTGTGTGAGTCTGTGTCCTAATTTCCTTTTCTTATAAGGACATCCGTCATATTAGATTGGGGTTCACCCAGATGACTTCATTTTACCTTCATCACCTCTGTAAGGAATTTATCTCCAAACACAGTCATATTCAGAAGTCCTAGCAGTTAGGAATTCAATATATAAATTTTGAGGAGACACAATCCAGCCCGCAGCACCATAACCAGTTCACTGGACGAGCTGGCACAGTAGGGCAGACACAACACACCAGGCCACTCCTTCTCATCATTCCTCATTCGACACCCTCCGTGAACGCCTCGCCTCCGCACCCCTGGATGAAGTCTCAGGCTTGCCTCAGCCTTTCCAGTTGCCCTCCGTAAATAAAACAAACAAACAAACAAACAAACAAACAAGCAAATAAACAATTCCATTTCAGTCTAACATACAAACTCCCAGACAATTTGTCCCATCTAAAACTTCTCTTCTTTCTACTTTTTCTTCTCATTATTTCCTGAACTCACCGCCTTTCTCGCCTTGCACATCTCCCCTTCCCCTGCCCCTCCACCTGCAGCCTTCAGCCCTGACCCCCATTCCGAGTCAGGTAGAGATCCCTCTGTCGCCCCAAATCCCAGAGGATCATAGGTCCAGTTCTCCCGGCGGGATTATTGCTGCCTCCCTCCCTGGACGTTAGGTGGGAGGTGGGCAGATGACCTGTCCTCTCTCCCATGAGCAGGGAACAATACTCAGCAAACTGAAACTCCTTCCAAAGAAATCTTCCCTGTCCACTTTTCCACCATCTTTCAGGCTGAGGACTGAAAAAACGATCATGAAATTTCTCACGTGCCCTGCAGAGCTGTCTGTCACCTATTTTATTGGTGTCAACATTTGAGGTCTCAGCAGAAATGAATAGAGAAAGTCTCAGTTTAACATCCTATAAGATTTCTTTTCACATGATTTAAGAGCCAACAGATAGCTTAGAAAAGCTTAGAGCTATAAATCAGGTCTCTGAGAGAAGAAACTGGCTCAATGCTGCCCAGGGGGTGAGTAACTGAACCAGGCTGAACCCAGAGCTTCCTGCTAGACCACAGTGATGCTGGACTTAAAGCAACACTGTTTCAGATCCTTCTCTAACTGAATTGAATGATACATTGTTAAAAATATATTAATGCAAATAGGCTTGAATGTGTTTTAAAAAATGCCTCTTACTCTGCGTGTCATGGAAATCTTTTTGTCTTCCTTTCCCTAGGAATGCTATTGTTCAGAAGAATATGATTGAAAGGGGAAGAGAGGGAAATAAGTCATTACTGAGGTCAAGGACAAGAGCTTGGCTCGGTGACAAACAATACTGCGGATGGTTTGTCCCCAGCATTGCGATCCATGCCTAGGTTAAGAACAGTGTAACTTCTCCCTCCCACTTAGCTTTCTTCCTGCTTTCCCTCACTCCTCACACAAGGCCCCAACAGGAGGGTGTTTAAATTCTGGAAGGAGAGCTCCCATCTGCTCACGTCTTCTTCTATCACCATGGTTACGGGGCCCAGAGTGGTCTCTGTGGAGACAGAGGCAGAACAGTAACCAGGGACAACTTCATAGCAAGAGGCGGTAAAAGTGAGGATTACTTTTTTTAACCCTCAGTTTAAACTGGCATGACCATACTAATGCGTTTTGGGGGGGT
>NW_011888809.1:7888979-7892459 GCF_000151845.1 Pteropus vampyrus
TACAGTATGACAAGCTCTGAAGAGGTGAGATCACGCTATGCAAATGGGGGATTAAAGCACAGAGTTCTGCAAAAGGAATCCCCGTAAACTTGACGTTCAAAACCCTGCGTCACCCGTGTTTTTCAGATTCGGGGTGCTTTGCTTAAAATCAAGAGCAGATTCATGATTCGAAAGGTTCGTGATTAAAAAGTCCATTGATTCAAGGTGAACCTGGTTCCTATGTGCTGGGCAGTGGCCCGGATTCTGGAGAGACGCTTACGCAGAGTCCCTGCCCTCAGGGACCTGTCCTCACGGTAGACCCACTGGGCACATGCACACGTGGGACCGTCAGTAAGGGCGCTCTGATGGGGAGAATCGTGACATGCCTCGGCCTAAAGGAGGGAGGGGACAACTGTGGGGGTGGGGGGACTGGAGCAGGAGACCCTTCAGAAGGGCCACTTGAGCTTCATCTTAGACACCAGGTGCTCAGAAGCAAGCCACAGAGGGAAAGGCGTGCTGGCCAAGGGACCCAGCCTGCCCGGAGTCACAGGAGGGCCGAGGGGAGCAGAGACAGTTTAGGGAACCGTGCGACATTCAGGAGGGTGGGAAAGATGGGGGCTTCTGTGTGAGATTGTCCTTTCTCTGTCTCTGCCGAGACCAGTACCAAACGTTGTCACATATGACATCATAGGACAAAAACATTCGAACTTTGTATTTTTTTCAGAAGAGTTTTGAGAGACCGTACTGTGCAGGCTCTGCTCTTAAAACGAACTTTGTCAGAGGCTGCACCTTTCAGACCAGTGGAATATCCACGGAATAAAGTCTGCCGGCCTTCGGAGAAGCTCCAGGGGAGCAGAATGTGCCCATTGGCTTCTCCTGGAATAAGTGTGTGTACGCATACACACATGCACATGCGCGCGCACACACACACACCTCGCTTCCGGGCCTTGTCAATTTACACATGTATTTGCAATCTGAAATCTTGATGATCTGTTCTCATTTTGAAGTCTCTCTATAGTTCCGCACTATTCATGCAGGACGGACGAAGTTCACGCTGCTAAAGTGGCCGAGGAGATTCGTCACCATCTGGACCCCGCTCCCTCCCTGGCCGCATCTCTGACCGTCCCTGTTTCATACTTGCCGCTTCATCATCCAGCAGCTTCCGGTTCCCCGTCCACATGCTCCCACTTCTTTATCTCTTTTGTTGTCTGCTCTTCCCCCAAAACCTGCCTCCCTTGCCTGTTGGGAGCTGCTCCGCCTCAAGTCTTGGCTCAAGCTTGACGTTTACCCGTCCTGCCCCGGGCAGGTCCCACACCTTACTGAATTAGGGGTCCCAGAGAACAGTGGGCTTCCCGGGGCGCTACCTTGACCTGCTTACTTGGCACTTTCTGTTTCAACAGCCTCTCCCCATGCTCGGGGCTGGCTTTCCTGCTGGGCTGCTGCCTGCGGTCCACAGTATTTTTAGAGGCAGATAAAAATGTTTAATTCCTTTAAAAATCAGAAGGAAAAAACTAAATATAATAATAATGATTACGTCATAATGAAACCAGCCCAGATTGTATTCATCTTTATACCAAGGCAGTCGCAAAATATAATTTTAAATTTAAAAGAGTTTTTCTATAGAGGAAGGGGCCCACGAAGGGGGCAAAGCACCTAGGGCCTTGAAGGTCAGCCTTGCCTCCCTGTCCCCACCGGGAGATGAGGTGTTCCAGAGGCTGTTCATGTAGCTCCATTTCCCCAAGTGTCCACCTGGTGCCTGCGCATGTACTCATTAAAGGCGTATTGAAGAATCTGGGCCATCTCGGGTAGAGGGGAGAAGGCAAGGCTGCTTTCAGTGTGTCTGCAAGGGAACTGGGCAACCGAGTCCTAAGAAATCAGTCCCTGTGACTCCAAAACTCTATTTTTAAGAGCTGAGAGAGGGAACTGAAGATCTTTAATATTAGGGGTAAACTAAATACTACAAGTGCCGAACCTAGTCTGCTCCTGGGTCTCAGAATCAATGAAATGGTTCTATATTATGATTCCGTGGAAATTAGTTCTGGCTGAGTCTCTAAAAGTAACCATGGGAAAATGTAGGATTCCAGAGGCAGCCTCCAAGGCCAAAGGGACTAAGCAAGTTGAATAAATCCACAGGAAGAATGAGTCATGGGTGATACATCTTCATTTGGGTACAATTTTTCAAGTGTATGGGATAATAATCATCAGTAATGAAAGTTCTCATGTCTATAGGCAAACGACATAACAGATAAATTATGGCCTATAATAATAAAATCAGGAAGTACAAAGTCCTCAGCCATAGACTCCTGGACTTGGTAAGCTAATAAGCTCCTTCGACAGTGTTTTATGCCCACCCCCACTGTATGGATGAGGAAGCTGAGGTTCCCAGTTTGGGCCCAACTGGCCCGACGTTTTCTACCAAGGTACCGAGCAGTGACAGGGTAAACACGTGGCTTCAGTCCCTGATCATCTAGCTGTGCTGTCCACGCCACACAATGAAAGTAGAGAAGGGACGGTGCAAATATTCATTTCCCTTTGAAGGTTTAAGCTATTTCAGATTCTTTTTGTTGAGGGCAAGGCAGAGCTGTTGGAGTAACAGAAGGCTATTTCTGATCATTGCAGTCGTGAAATCAGATGAAGGGGTTTGCTGTTTGTTACACTGAGATCCTTTTATGTCCAATAGATCTTGGGTTAATGCTCTGGGCAGAGTCTCAGCCACACGTGCCCTGCAGTGGACAAGTTAATGCTGTCGGCCGGCCCAGGGTCCTCTGACAGGACTGTGGAGAAGAGGGCACCAGCAGCCGAGCAGTTCCATGTCTCAGTTGGGATGACGCTGACAGCGTGCGCAGGCCCCAGCAAGGGCCCCCTCCCTGCCCTGGCTTACCCTCAATGCTGCCTCCGAGGGGGGCTGTCCCGGCCCGTGACAACCAGGCCAGCAGGTATGAAGCACCTGCCAGGCAGACCCTCCCTGCCTCTAAAGGGCTAAAATTCAGGACAACAAGAACCCATTACTTAGAATTGGGATGACCCGAGTAAGTGTTGATGTTACAAAATTTCGGTATTATTTGGAAGAAGTTAAAGATATGGACTAAGTTTAGAACTTAAGGTAAATACGTGTAGTCTATAAGCATATATTCGTATGTAAAACTTCCACCCGAATTGAAGACAGTCGAGGTGTGGAGGAAGGGTGTAAATCAATCCAAAAGAAGGCAATAAAGGAAAGAGAAAGAAAGACCAAAAAACTGGATACTACAAGTGGAATCGAAGGAAGAACACATTAGTATAATCAGTTTTGAAATTTTCGTGTAGCCCACTCGCCGGACTGTAAGGGGCATATTCTTTGACACAAAACTGCCGTTTCTAAAGATATTTGTTAAAGACACTTGCAATCTATATCAGTCAAAATGTTCAAAAAATATTTGTGAGCAGTTCTTATAAGGACGAAAAATACTCCATCATCAGGAGAATGGCTTCACGAACTGCGATGGTTTGCACAATGGAACA
>NW_011888809.1:7892509-7894793 GCF_000151845.1 Pteropus vampyrus
CCTCAGTGACATCTCAGGTTCTGTGCCCAACTATTTTAATTTTTTTCCCAGCCAGTTATTCTCCGTGCTTTGGGCTCATGCACCGTAGGAAGAAGGAGGCTGCTGATGCCGGAAGTGGTTAGGGAGAGCTTCCCACTTAGTGGAAAGTCTTCAAATGAATTTAATAGACTCCGCATTAAACCAGAAGGGCTTCGCTTCGAGGCTAGGCTTTGCTGCTGCTTGGAGACCTGCATGGCCGCTTCTCTTTCGACAGGTGGGGCAGCAAGATAGTGGATTAGAGCAGAGCATCTCAGCCCTGGCCGCACCTGCAAGTGTGTCAAAAATACCCATGTTCTGGCCCCAACCCCCAGACAAATCGATCAGAATCCCCGAGACTGGAGCTCAGTGAAGCCTCAGCAACCTTCCCAGATGACCAGTGGACAGTTACAAGCCAGAGGTGCTCCGAGATGCCCTCTAGCAATGAGCTGTAACCGCGAGGAAATGAGGTGGAATGGTGAGCAAGAGAAAACACCCCGTGTGGACCACACGCAGGGGTGGCCAACTGGCAGGAGGCACCACTACAGGGAGGCCTGCCCACTCTGCTGCCAGCCCTCGCCTCCGGCATGGGCGTGGCCAGGACTGGGCGGAGGCCAGAGCCACAGCATTGACGCCGGCGGATGGGGCTGGCCAACCAGAAGACTGGAGTGCTGGCCTGGGTGGCCATCAGACAGCTGCATGGCCTTAAACCAATCCTTTCCACTCAAGGCCACAGTTGCTTGGTATATAAACTGAGGGAGACAATATTTTCAAATTGTTACAATGCAGATTCTGGAGCCTGAGTAAATTCAGACCCTGGTGATGTATTAACTTGCTGTGTGACCTTGAGTAAGTTTCTTAACCTCTCTGAGCTTCAGCTTCCTCAACTATACGATGAAAAAAATGGTAGTTTGCAGCTCAAAATATTGAGGGAGTTTCTAAGCTAATTCATGTAAAAGGCTTAGCAGCACTGATCTTTGGTAAATATTCAGTAGGTGTGAGAACTTACAAATCGACATTGTGACCTCCCAAGTTAGAGAGGCTGGGCCGCCCCGCCCTCCGCGTCCCGCCCGAGGGCGTTTCTCGGCCACCGATGAGTGGCCTGAGGGACAGACCATGCCTTTGGCAGATAGCGAGGGAGTGAGGCCTGCAGACGAAAAAACAAAGGAGGTTGGCGACACTGCGCATGCGCGGGGATAGTTATGGGGTGTACAGACTTTTGGGACAGGAGCTGGAGCGAAGGGAGAAACGGGACGAAAGAATAGGGCCAGGTTGCGAAGGCCCTTAAATACCAGGGTGTGGAGTGGGGACTTTCCAAGAACATTCGTGATCCCAAACATTTTTCAGCAGTGGATTTCGACTTCAGACAAAACCTTATGGAATCTGACTGTATAAAACTAATCAAAGCAGAGGTTCTTGGGTCATAGCCAAAATGGGGGCCTGGAATCCCGGTCTCCTCGGGCTCTGCCCCTGGCTGGTCTCTCGGCCACCCTTCTGGTGCTCCAGGATTCTGTGCAGCACGGGAAAGAGCCACCGCTGTGAGGGACAATTGTTGGGACACAGGAACCAACTTTATCATTATCATTCATTTGTATTATCATTCCTTACGCACTGTGCTATGTGCAGTCTGTCGGCACAGGATCCTCGGGATCCCCATAAAGTCACAGACAGGATCTTGACCTGTGGAATCTTTGAAACTGAGCAGATGGTACACTTTCAAGCTGGTTTCCACCATGCACCCCATCCCCTCAGAGGGGGGAAGGGCTCACCTGAGTTTACCTGTGATTGGGAGCAAAGGTATATTATTCAAATACTGCGATGATAATGCTGGGTAGCACACAATCCCAACAGTCTCATTAGCTTATAAAACAAAGAGTGATGTCGCAGGTCCACTGTGACACTGCTGGCATCTGCCAGGTTTGGCTCGAGTCAGCTGGGATTGGATGAACTTGGCCCTGGAGCCTGGGTTCTGTTTACATCTGCTCCACAGGTCTACTCATTCTCGGACCAGCAGCTCTACCTGGGTGTTTTATTCTCATGATGAAATGGAGAGATAAAAGAAGACAGATGGCACTTCACCATGACTCTAGAAGCTTCAAATCAACACAGACATCTGTCACCTCCACCCATAGTCTGTGCAGCAATGCAAGTCATATGGCCAAGGTCAAGGTCAGTGGAACAGATTACATTCTGCTCACAGGGAAGCCTTGGCAAGAGAAAGGGGGAAAGGAAGAATGGTCAACAAATAGCAGTATCTACCACAGGTGAG
>NW_011888809.1:7894843-7896750 GCF_000151845.1 Pteropus vampyrus
ATTTGTATTATCATTCCTTACGCACTGTGCTATGTGCAGTCTGTCGGCACAGGATCCTCGGGATCCCCATAAAGTCACAGACAGGATCTTGACCTGTGGAATCTTTGAAACTGAGCAGATGGTACACTTTCAAGCTGGTTTCCACCATGCACCCCATCCCCTCAGAGGGGGGAAGGGCTCACCTGAGTTTACCTGTGATTGGGAGCAAAGGTATATTATTCAAATACTGCGATGATAATGCTGGGTAGCACACAATCCCAACAGTCTCATTAGCTTATAAAACAAAGAGTGATGTCGCAGGTCCACTGTGACACTGCTGGCATCTGCCAGGTTTGGCTCGAGTCAGCTGGGATTGGATGAACTTGGCCCTGGAGCCTGGGTTCTGTTTACATCTGCTCCACAGGTCTACTCATTCTCGGACCAGCAGCTCTACCTGGGTGTTTTATTCTCATGATGAAATGGAGAGATAAAAGAAGACAGATGGCACTTCACCATGACTCTAGAAGCTTCAAATCAACACAGACATCTGTCACCTCCACCCATAGTCTGTGCAGCAATGCAAGTCATATGGCCAAGGTCAAGGTCAGTGGAACAGATTACATTCTGCTCACAGGGAAGCCTTGGCAAGAGAAAGGGGGAAAGGAAGAATGGTCAACAAATAGCAGTATCTACCACAGGTGAGTACAATGATGGGAAAAGGTGAGCAGGCCCCAACCCGGAGGCATATCTACTCTTCACATTCTCCAAGCCCAGCCCACATCCTAGCTCCTCCGGCCAACCGTCCTGGGCTCCCCAGGCTGAACGACAGCTCTGCTCCTCTGACCTTCTCCAGGCTTCGTTTTTGTCCCTCTCGCTTAACTATCTCCTTAGTGAGATTACAGGTGAGTTTCCCATGATGCCCGTGTGGGCACACAGTTGTTACTCCATCAACATGCCCCGCTTGATGGATGGATGGAAGAAAGATCCAGAAAACTTCCCTGGGAGGGTGAGGCAGGATGATAAGCTCAGGGGGTCACCCACTCTCTTTCTCAACCAGTGAGCGCTGCCTCGAAACGTGGCCGCGTGATGGGAAGAACAAAGGCTTGACTCAGAGTCAGAGAGACTCGGCTTCAAATGACCACTCTGCCATCCACCAGTTCTGTGACCTCGGACAAGCTGATCGGCCAGACGACGTCGGTGAGTCCTTATCTGGAAGACGAGAATAACAGTAATTACTTTGCAGGGCGATTATTATTTTTCAAACGTACTCACACAGCTTCGCCTCGAGGCCCCCACACTCGCTGCTCCCTCTCCCTTTGTCATCGCTCACTCATTTCACCTGTCACGTCTCCGCCAAAATGCTATCTTGTCTGAGGTCTTCTTTCATAATTTCATACGAAACTGTACACACCTGCTATTACGCCCCCTCTCCTTGCGCTGTGTGCTTTTCTGCTGTGCTTATCGACACTCAACTCTTGTTTACATGCTTAATTATCGTCTGTGTACCTTCCCAAACATAATGTACACTTGGTAGGGAACTGGGACTTTGTTGTTTTAACCGCGTTAATAATCCCTCTGTATCTCTCTTGCCCACTATGATGCCCGCAAGCTGTCTGTTAGATATTTCTTGAATGAAGGGACTGTGAGGTTCGAATGAGATCATGTCTGCTAAGTCCCAACACGGTGTCTGGCACACGGTCCATGTTCTATAAGTGGTAGCGATGCCTTCTTCTAGCTTGTGGCCACTCTGAACCCGGCCTGGATCTTTCTGCCCTGGGTGCAGAGCACGTAGGTAGCCAGAGGAGAGAGCTGAGTGTCTGGGACACCAGCCGCATGCAGTCACGGGGACATATTTAAGAATTTTCAAGCTGTTTGCTCTCTCCCTCCACCCTCGGCAAACAGTAGAGCCTTGATCTTGAAGGGGCCCA
>NW_011888809.1:7902170-7905862 GCF_000151845.1 Pteropus vampyrus
AAATAATAAAATAAAAGAAATGAGAGGAAAATGAGCATCAAGCACACCGAGAGAGAAAATGACAGAACTTCTCTCTTGAAGCGGCAAAGTGGTGTGCAAGTTTCTTGGAGGATGGGATACCTTTTTTTGAAAGACGAATGGACCATCTCCAGGTGCGGTGGAGACCAGTGTCTGCAAGCTCAGAGGCCGTTCAGAACGCGGACAGTGGAAAAGTGCAAGTCATTGTGTGTGTGTGGAGCATGGGAGCCTTTGGAAAACTGGGGGAGCTGGGTCTGAGAAGGAGGCAGGAGGCAGGCGCCAGTGTCTGCTTGGAGTCTTGCTGGTGCTTCTGTGTCATGAGCAGGAAGGCATTTAGCAGGCTTGGAATTTCCTCTTGGGGATGGCCCCGAGATGTAATATTTTATGTGGGTGACAAGGATGAGGTTCATTTTAAGCGAAGGACAAATAAACCTTTATTCTGAATAGCCTTGTAGCATTCTCTTTCTGGAAGGTAGGATGTGGGCCTCCACTCAGAGGGGACTGGATGGGTCTCTTGAGTAGGAAGGAGCGTAGTATCTCAAAAGACACAGGCTGTCAGCATTACAGCAAAAACAAGCAGACAAAAGCTTTTCTCTGTGGCTAGAAAATCATCAGGATAATATTAAATCCTTTTACTTGAGTTTTGCTTTTTGCTTTCAAGTACAGCATCAAATAAGACATTTTAAAATTCTGATGGCAAATCGTGAGCATGAGAGAAGAAAATTGCCAGGACTGCTCAGAATAAGTGAGTTCTCAGGCAGCATTTAGAACCCAGGACTCCTTGAAGCTCTAAAAGATTATAAACCTGGAACACTAAGTCAAGAAAAGTTGAGTGTGAACATTTTGGCCAAACCCCTCCACACTGAGGTCTCAGGCAGAGAAGGGCAGAGCTTCCCTTTGTCGTCACTGGTGCTTGGAAGATGTGAAGTCCATTTTTATATGCTGACCTTAGAGGAGGAAGGAATAAGGGGTCCAATGAGAAGGGAGGATCGGGAGAGGGTACGCCATGGCGTAAAAGTCTTTCTAAGTGAAAAATGGCTGAACCCCAATCTTTTACTGGATCAGGGCACCAACTGATGTAAAGGGAGTGTGGGATCTCTTCAGGAAATACAAAGGCCAGCGCCCATGAACTTTACCAGTTTTGCCAACCCATGGTCAGCTCTCATCTGACAGCTTAGTGATAAGGACTATATTTCAATATTGAGTGCTTTCTCACTCTATAGGTAAATAAAATGCAATGCTCATTTAATTTTCTTTTAAACATCCTGTCTATGAGTTAGATTTGCTGCATTCAAATTAGGGATATGCCCCGAGCTAAGTTTCTCTCCCTTATTTGGGCCATAGGTGGTCTGAGCTCTATTCTGGTTTTTGTACGTATAGTCCATTATGTTATGATACAGGTGTCTACATGTGCAAGACAGACACCCCCTGCGATGTTGTAGAAAACTATTTATTGTTGCATCATTGTGCCATGGGTCCTCAGGTGCCACAGAGTCAAATAATGACCCTTAAAGTAGATCATCCACTCGGAGTAAAATCCTGCTGAGATGCAGACAAGAAGGGTGAAGGAGTCCCAGACCCCTCAGAGCCCTGTGGGTGCAAACGCCTGTACCGCAATAAATAAACACGCAGGAAACAGACTCCTCCCTGACCTCCAACATCGAAAGCTCACGCCAGGATGAACCGGCTTTTAAAGTCTAAGGACCAGAAACCAAACCTGAGGTTTTATGAAAAAGTTACCTTGATGCTCAGAGAAAGCATTTCCAGTTTTCTTACATGTGAGCTGTGAAGCTCACGGGAATTGTGCGGTTTCTGTTTTTGTTGTTTTATCTTTCCTGTTCCATAAAGGGAAGTGATCAAAACAGGACAGAAGTACTTTGGAGGATGAAGCGCAGTTAGCCGAGTTGCTGACGAGCCCTCCACATCCCTGTATCAGAAGGGAGGTGTGCATCTTAGAACGCTGGTCATTGTAATGGGACAAATGTTGGCGAGTTGGTAAACAAGTGGCTGCTGAACCTCCCAAAAATTATTCCTGGGACAGCCTAAGAATCTGTAGGATTTCAAAGATGCCTGAGAATCTGAGCCTTTTCAAATTCAATACTTTCTTATATAAATTTAATTATTTGTATTATCTTGAAAATCAACTTAATGTTAAACTTGTTCCCCAAGAAGAGTATAAGGTGTGAAACATTCTTATTCTTATTCTTATAAAGCATGTTCCACTCTCCTCTTCCCTGTCTTCCAAGTACCCTTAGCAGGCTCCTCAGTTAAGTGCTCTCCTGTGGTTCATTTGTTGTATCTCTTGTACTTTTAAATAATTGAGCAGGACCGCCTTCTTCAGAATGTCTCGATCGCATTTATACTAATCATGTGTGGTTACTCTATTTCATTCTCTACCTTCACGTATATTTCACGGTCTTTCTCTTGAATAAAATTTCTATCTTCTGGGTATTTTTTGTCCCCAACCTAACAATCCTCTCTACTAATATTTTCATTTTTCAGCAGTGTGTAGACTTTTCCTTGGCCGTCGATATGACGCAATTCTAAATCAAGCAAATCCTGATGTGCCTCTATTTCCACAGAAAACAGCATAATATACTCAACAACCTATGAGTACTTTGCATCCTCCAAAGTTCAGCTAACAACCTTCATTGTTCCTCTGCCCTCTTAGAAAGGTAAAGATCATCTTAAGTTGGATACAACTTTCTTTAGGTCACTCAATGAGTTAGAAAAACTCTTAACTCTCAGTTGTCTCCACACAGACAGAGATGCTAAGGTCATGAGTAGTTGACAAGGTATGTACTGGGTAATTGACGAGGGAATTCTGAGTCAATGGCCCCCGGTCATGTCAGATCCTGATATTAAATGACCCGTTCTCTAGTCTAGGTTTTTGTCACTCATGGCTCCTTCCCCTTTCTTGCTATCAACAACTCTATGACCTCCATTCAAAACAGAGGCCATCTGTGTACTCAAGAGAACAAACACACACACATACTCACACGCACACATAAAAAGACACCTTTCCCCCCCTTTGACCGTGCTGCTTTTCTTCTCAAACATGCAGGGAAGCATCAGACAGGTGAGCAGGGCTTCTTAAGATCCCTTTTCTGCAGTTCATTGCTTCTCATCCTCTATCTGGCACTCAGTGCTTCATGGAATTCAACCAATATTTGCTAGAAACTGTACTGAGTGTTGAGAGTGCAAATTTGAACGAGATATTGCTCCTGCCTGCTGGTTGTTTACCAGCAATCGTGAAAATAAATAATTGAGAATACGACCCGAGAAATGACAGGTTATATGACTTCTCTGAAGTTGCAAAGCCAATGACTATGAAAAGATGACTAGAACACAGGTTTCTCGTATTCTAGTTAGGGACTTTAGCAAACTTTTTTGGAAAGAAAAATATCCATTATTATAATAAAGCCAAGGGTAAGTTAGTAAATAAATTTAATTGCCCATATCCGGGAGGAGTTTTAAAGTGCTTCAAGGAATACACAGGCAAAAAGAAGAAGGAAGAGGAAGGAAAGGAGGAAAAAACTTATAGAAAATAGTATATTCCAGAATTCTATTTTAAGAAGGTGGATACCAAAGAGTGCTTGCCAGTCAATCTTGCCCCAAGCTTCTGAAGGAAGCTCCGAAGTCCTCTGGGTCAGCCTGGCTTCCGGGATAGAGCT
>NW_011888809.1:7906567-7916518 GCF_000151845.1 Pteropus vampyrus
CAGAGGCCATCTGTGTACTCAAGAGAACAAACACACACACATACTCACACGCACACATAAAAAGACACCTTTCCCCCCCTTTGACCGTGCTGCTTGTCTTCTCAAACATGCAGGGAAGCATCAGACAAGTGAGCAGGGCTTCTTAAGATCCCTTTTCTGCAGTTCATTGCTTCTCATCCTCTATCTGGCACTCAGTGCTTCGTGAAATTCCACCAATATTTGCTAGAAACTGTACTGAGTGTTGAGAGTGCAAATTTGAAGGAGATATTGCTCCTGCCTGCTGGCTGTTTACCAGCAATCGTGAAAATAAATAATTGAGAATACGACCCGATCAGCGAGAGAAATGACAGGTTATATGACTTCTCTGAAGTTGCAAAGCCAATGACTATGAAAAGATGACTAGAACACAGGTTTCTCGTATTCTCGTTAGGGACTTTAGCAAACTTTTTTGGAAAGAAAAATATGCATTATTATAATAAAGCCAAGGGTAAGTTAGTAAATAAATTTAATTGCCCATATCCGGGAGAAGTTTTAAAGTGCTTCAAGGAATACACAGGCAAAAAGAAGAAGGAAGAGGAGGAGGGAAAGGAGGAAAAAACTTATAGAAAATAGTATATTTCAGAATTCTATTTTAAGAAGATGGATACCAAAGAGTGCTTGCCAGTCAATCTTGCCCCAAGCTTCTGAAGGAAGCTCCGAAGTCCTCTGGGTCAGCCTGGCTTCCGGGATAGAGCTGGGACATGGGAGGCTTGAGAGGTCAGATGTTGGGCATCTCAGAAATAACAGCTCCCGTGAGATTTTCAAGTCAAGGAAAGAAGGGTCCTTCCAAAAGTCTCAGAAGAGGCAGGGGTCGGGCGTCCGCAGTGGTGTCCCCCACCTGGCTCTGACAGAGAAATATTGGACAAATCCCAAAAGGAACAAAAGATATGTGAATTGATTGAAAAGATCAAATGTAATGAAATGTGAAAAGCCCAACCTTCAAGTCCGCATACTTGTCCCACTCCTAACTCCTACTGAGCAACCTCATTCACGTCACTTCACTCCTCAGCACCACGGTTTCCTTGTGTCTAACGGGACAACAGCGATCCCTTCCCTGGTGAGCCCCCAGGATGGCAGTGAGGTGAGGATATTCTGAAACGCTCCCCACACACGAGGAGTTATTGAAAACCTACGACGATGCGCAACGAGCCATGTGTCGTAGAATCTAAACTCACAGAGCTGGAAAGACTGCTTTATCTAACCACTCCATTCATTCATTCATTCATTCATTCATTCGATTTGTGAGCTTTCGCTATGGATCTACCCTGTGGCAACCACTGTGCTAGATGCTGGGTGTCAGAGATGAATCAAATAGGGCACGATCTTCAAGGAGCTCATAGCCCAGTAGAGAGACAAACAGATAGTCGGACGTCAAATGAAGGACAAGGACAGCACACGGATGAGATCTTCTGAGGCAGAGGGAATTTCTCAGATGAAGGGGAATTACAACTGGGTCTTGAAAAGCGTGTATGGTTGAGGTCGGGTTTAGCATTAAAAGGGCAGGGGGCAGGGCAGAAAGTTCAGATTAAGCAGAAGGACCGTCCCAGGTGTGCTTGAACTAGAAGACAGTGTGTCCCTGTGGGGACCTGCCTCCTGGGCCCTATCAGAGCCACCTGGGGCTTTCTCCTCTTCCTCTCCCCGATTCTGACTCAAGCCCTGAGGGATGTATGTCCTGCCATTGCCCCGCTGACACTGGAGATGTAGGAGCTGATTTTCTGTTACTGATTTGAGTGTACTACATACGCCTCCAGAGTGTTGGGATGACAAAAACACTTCGAGAGCCACTGAGCTTAAATGATTCCTGTGCAAATCATCGGTGAACACGTTTCTGTGTATGCTGTGAGCAAATGCATTTTTATTTGCGTATGAAACTAAGTAGCATCGTCAGCCCAAAAAGAAAGCAAATGGAAACTCTGGTCATGTCTCGGGAAGTCGAGCATCAAATTCCACGCCGGGTTCTGCCCACGGGCCACATTTGTCGTTACTGTGATGAAGGAAGAGCTTTGGGAATGGCTCATTTCCTGAATCCCAGTGTCTTTTTTTCAGGGACAGACCTGCAGTTTCCATGTTGCATGATGGATGCTTCAGAAGTCAGGGCCCCTGCATGCTGCAAAGAATGGCTCAAGTAGTTTGTCTGACACCAGGCTGTGTTCGGAGACAAGGGCTTTCAAACCTACCTCTGACCACTTCTGTCTCTTCCCTCCTTCAGACTTCCTCATACCAAAACTCTGTGTCCTTGCCACACATGGACCCCCCTGAACATGGCTTTACCTCTTTGGGTCAATATCTCCTAATGCCCCCTCCGCCAACACCATTCTCCTGGCCCAGCCTTCATTATTCTGTCTTCTTTCTTCTGGATCAAAGTCCCATCAAACATGCATGTCCCCCTCCTTTCCCCACTTCAGGCTTTGTTCTCCTGAAGGTCTCTGGGAGACAGTCTCCCTCATCCTCACCCGCCGCAATTTCTATACAACTGCCACGTTAGACTTCCACAAACACAAACCTGTCGGTGTCCCTCTGTATCTTAAAATCCTACTGGTTTCACGTTATCTGATGTCACATTCCACCGGCTGGCATCCGGGTTCTCCCTGTTCTGCATCCTTTCAAATCCAGCTCCAGCTCCCCTGCAGCACGTACAGGCTGTTCCCAGGAGATCCATCCTGGTCCTCACGTCCTCCGGTCTACACTTGTCTGTTCCCATTGTGGATCTGAGCAATCGATGTTGTTCTCATTTAGGATGTTCTCCTCCGATCATCAGAAATAACGTCTTATTCTTCCTCCAAGACTCAGCTGGAGCTTCGTATCCTTGAAGCATCGTCCCAACTCATGGTGAACTTCCTCCTGGTCTGGATTCCTGCTGGTTTGCCAAATAACTGAAACGACTTCTTATTTGTTCTTTCCCCTGTCCCCTGCTCTAGGCTTATATGTCAGCTTCCTTGCAGGAAAATAAATTTCTCACGGATAGGAATAATAAATTCTAGGTGTGTCCCTCCAGGCTTGGCACATAAAAGACACTTAGCAAATGCTTTTGAATCAGAGAATTATTATGACAGCCAACCTAAAGTAGATTTAAAAATTTTAAAGGGGAAAAGCATACATATTATCCTACGAATTAGGTGCTTTTGCTATTAAAGTAATAATTAAAAATTATAATAGATTTTAAAATTTTAGGCCTCGAAGCTCATTTTTGTGAACATTTTATATTATGATTTTATGAATAAAATCAAGCCCAGAAAGAGGTCACTGATTTTGAGGGTTATAAATAATAAAATATTTATAAAACTTGATGCAGAGGTGAGAGTGGCAGTGATTAAGTCCGCACGTACTGGTCAGAGGGCATTCCACAGAGGAGGCGACGGACGAACACAGAGACAGTAACTTCAGCGAAGGGACCGGCATGCGCGAAATACAGGAGTTTAAGAAAAGATGGCGTATTTGGGAACAACTGTCAAACTTCATCTAATCAACAACTCAAGTTAAATTCCCGCAGACCTGCTCGAGTCCTATCATTTTGCCTTTTTAAGGAATCTTTAAAGAATACTCTTAAATGATTCCTTTGTAATATAGAATTTTCTAAGACTCAATTTCATAAGGTGTTTCTGCCCAGGGCCCAGGGAGGGAGCTAAAAAGGTCCTTTCCTCCTGCCGACCACACCGGAAGCCTTTGATTCCAAGAGTCTCACTGTCATTTGCCTGCCTTGTGTGATCTATGTGTTTTACTTCTGCATAGAATAATAATGCTCCTGTGATATCTAAGACCATAGATAGGAACAGAAGATACCACTCAAGAAGGAAACTCGCACAGAGTCCTTGTCACAGATGCCACACTGACCCCCCTGCATCCCTTTGGCTCATTCTAAGAGGCGATCAGCAGCTTAGGTGGACAGCTCCTGACATGCCGTGACTCCCTCAAACACCGTACCTCTCCATCTGAGCCCCCCAACCCCCCACACTCGGGAGTGAGCTGGCCGTGCATGGAACAGACAGATGTGTCGGGAAGCTAATACCCTCAGTAGCCTTAACCAATAAGGAACAAGAGCTAGCGGGTGAATGCCTCAGGTGTCTCACCTCTCAAAGGGCAATACTCGAACCAAATCCTTGTCTCAGAGTCTGCTTTGGGGACAACTTAAGCTAAGACTACCCAGCAAGCCATACTGCCATGCTCAAGAATTTAGATTCTACCTTATGGAGCTAGGAAACCAATGAAGTATTTTAATTAGGAACATGACATGGATACACACACACACACATACACGCACGCACGCACATACATATATATATATATATATATATACATATATGTGTGTGTGTATATATATGTAAATATCACTGAGATGGCTGGGAGGAAGAGGAATTGTAATAGAAAAAGAGAAGACGAAATCTCAGTTAGGAATATGTGGTCAAAGTTGGGGGCGAGTTCAAAGGTGGTTATGACATAAAGTCCCTGACCTCTAGCCCCAGCCTGTGCAGCTACAGCTGTTCATCTTTGCCTATTGGAAGCAATTTATATTTCCACGGAGCTGCCCACCCACTTTTACTGGAATGTCTAATTGCAGAATTACACCCATGTTTTCCAAGGAGAAAATGCTGCCTCCCCACTGACTCATGTTCGCATATTGAAAACTTCTTATCCCAAGCAGAACAAGACCAATGTTAACACTCTATCCACTATTTTCATCCCAGAATTGACTCTGGACCTCTCGCCCAGCACCCCATTTAAAACATCTCAGTCTATCAGGCACATACATTACCTGGAGTTAGAAGACTTTATTTTTAATCCTGGCTCATCCACTTACTACCCTTTCATGAGCCTCAGTGTCCTCATCAGGAAGATGGGTAGAAAAATCTTCCCAGAGATGTTGTGTGGATGAAAGGAAGTAGCTAGTCATTCTAGATGCTCCTTGTTGGTGGGGCCCAGATTGAAATGGGTCTAACCAGGTCCGGGGCTTGGCAATGAGCGTGTCAGGACTTCTCAGATCCGGTAGGACTTGTTCATTCGATTTCCAAGATCCACAAGAGTGGGGACCAAGCCTGCTCATCTCTGAATCCCCACAGTGCCCACCTGGGGTCTAAAATGTGTCTGTTCTCATTAAGGAAATAGGGAACCAAGAGCCTGAATAAACCTGTGAAAGAGCCTGGCAGCGAGCTGCCACTGTGGCCCCAGCAGGGGGCATTAGGCAGAGGAGAGCAGAGGTGGGGAAACGCCTAAGACCTGACTTGGCAAGGCATGGCAGGACAGCAGCACAGGTGTGCCCAGGTGGAGCAGCTCTGCAAGGGCTCCTGTGGTGAGCCAGGCAGGTGCTAAGCTGGACGACTTTGAGGAGAGATTAAGGCAACTGGCACCTCTGGCCTCTTATAGGGGTCTGTCAAGGTGCTGGGGGATAGAACTTACATATTCGATAAAACCAGTGATCCCAGGGTGTTCTGGAAAGGGGGTCACATAGATATGGGTCTCCATCAAGAAACCCTTATAGGTGACTTTTCTTCCCCTGCTCGCTCACATTTCCAATGTCCTATGCTCCAGATTCCAGCTTTCTTCCCCGAGGTCGTCCACTCGGTACTATTTGTACCCCTCCTTCTCAGCTGCAGGTGTCTGGCACTGTCCCATGAGTACAGCAGCCTCTACTCAGCCCAGACCATGCTTAAAACACTTGGACGCCCAATGTGATATGTGACGAGAGTAACCCACCAGATTGGTAAGATAAAGGGTCTCATGATCTCTAATTTATAGCTGACATGGATGCACAGAGGGGTCTAAAAGGCCGCCCAAGGCCACGCAACGGCGATGTGGGGGAGTTTGGACTTGAAATCCTGATTCTACTTCCTATCAAGGGGTTTTCTAGTTGTCGATAGTTTCATCAGTGAGATCAGATTAGGACATAAGGGACCCCAATGCCCAGTTCAGATGGCAAACGAGGCAACTGGATGCCCCCGGCCTGGGGCCAAGGAGGTGAGCCCTGCTCCAAGTAGACGGCCAGAACCATGTTCTCAGAGCATCACAGTCTCTGATCTGGGGACCACATGAGGTCAGAGCTGCCAGCTTAGCATCGCAGTGGATTTACACCCGAAAGGCCTGTGAGCTCCTTTGTGCAGCCCCAGGACCTCCCTGCAAGAGTGCTCAGCATTCTTGGCACTGCCTCCAGTCAGGGACGCCAAGATGCTGTGCTAAGTGACTTGTCTAGCAGGGGGATGACAGCTTTTCAGAGCCCCCATCTCTACTTCAAAAATTGTTTTCTTTAACAGAAAATTACATGAAAGAAATTAAGTAAAAAAAAAAAAAAAAATACACACACACCCCATCCTCCCAGGAGTGCACTTGCTATGTGACAGACGGATTCTATTTCTGTTCTTGAGAACACACGGCAGAAGCAGCGAGAACACGCCAGAGGCAGCAGAGGGGGGAAGGTGGCCTGCTCAGCTTGGCCTGTGTTCACATCATGAAGCAGGTTTTGGGGATGGGCTTGGAACCCCCCGGTTGCCAGTCATTTCTGATGAGCTGACACTTTACAAATGCTATTTCTTTCTGATTCTGGGAAGCTTGTGTAGCTACGAATGTCATTATGGCAAGCTCAGAGTGGGGGAGCAAGCGTGATTTTTGTTAAAAATAGACCCATAGAGGGACAGAATTGAAAGGCACCTTTCAGCTGATGATTTTGCAAAGAAAGACACAGGGAGGGCAAGGCGCTCGCCCAGAGACGCATGGTGAGTTCACCAGGTGGCTGAGAAGCACACGCAGGCCCCTGGCCCCAGCCCGGGCCCTGCCCTGCAGGCCCGGCCACTGCTCTGTTTCCTTAAGAAACGCAAGGAATCGTCACCACTCTGGGCCACGGAATCCTTCTTGATCCCCTCTGATGAGATTTCGGACTGCAGATGTGAAAGTTAAAAAAGAAAAAGAACGAAAGAGAAAAAAGAAAGAACTCTACAGCACAGAACTGTTTATTTTCAAAGACCACGACCTCTTCAAGTTTGTATAAATTCTCTCCCTTCGCTGCAGCCTTTCTCTTACTCTTTATGACTTTCCACACAGCTTCGTTTCTCTGACAGCTCTTGCTTCTGGAAGCTCCTGCTTGTTAATCTGTTCAGTGATGGTGTCTGTGGCTTATGGCTCAGTCCCTGGGAGACCCGGTGAGTGATGGATGCTCGCTTCCTCCCACCGGGAATTTCCCAGCGCAGAACGGGACAGGGACAAAGGCCCATCGTCAAACTCCTAACCCGCTGGTTAAGCCCCATCTCAGATGTCACCTGTTCTGGAAAGCTTCGTTTGAGTCCAAGAGAGGTGATCCATTTTACAAATGAACACGCCAATTTCAGAGCCAGCTGCCTCGAAACGAACCCAAGCACGTCCGTTTCACAGCCTTGCCGTGAGCGCGAGGCAACGCGCAGCCCTGGAGCCCACGGTCACTGCCAGGTCCACACTTGAGCCTGCAGTATTATGTGGATGTACTCCCTGTTTGACCTTCCCAAGGTCACATGCCAGCCAGATTGAGATGGAGTTAACAAGCTGGCAAACTCTGAGTGCTGGGCTGATGCGTTCTCAGCTCCTGGTTCTGATTCTTTCCAAAGCCTTCTCCACATCGAGCTCCCACACCTCCCTAATGCCAGCACATCTAGCACCCAGGATGGGCCATGCCTCTGACCTTGGCCCCAAACTGAAGGTCAGACACTTTCACCCCACCCACCCTCAATGATGGTCTCGGAGTCTGAGCTGTCTTTGAAAAATGCCGTCATCTGCTAACAGGGAATTCTGGTATTGACCAGGGGGATCTCATGGCAAAAGCCAGAGAGACTTCCTGCAGACCCTGGAATTACCCAAATACACAGCGACCACCTCCCCGCCACAGCCCACCGGCCTGGAAAGCGGCCTCAGAGAGGGCCAAGTTCCAGAATGCCATCTAACCAGACAGTAGAGCCCGACTCCCGATTGGAATATGTGGGGTATGGGCAAGGATGAACTCCCGGGGGAGGAAAGACGCTGCTGTTTACCTGTGGGACACAGGAGAAATTCGTCCAATGGTTGTACTGCTTTCGGGGAGGGGCTGTCATGCCCTTCGGCCTGGGGAATCAAGGTCCACAGAGTCTGAAATCAGGGACGTAGCGAGAGTCCTAGGAACTTGCTGCAGCGTGACCTCTGACCGTCTGTGGAGAATGGAACCACTGTTCTGGCACAAGCCTCGGCCAGCCTCTCAGCGTCTGTCCCTCGCTGAGTCCCTCGCTGCCACACCAGCTGGTCCACCCTCTTAGCTGGGGCCCAACCCTGTGAGAGGTCCCAGGGGGCCACGGGAGGCCTCAAACCCACCCAAATCAGAGTCATCTCTCCACTGGGCGGAGGCTCTGCTCTGCCAGTGTCAGGGCACAAGTTGTTTCTCAAGGTCACAAGTTTGGGGCCCAGACATGTTCTGAGCACAGAAACAGAGCGGGGATGCCATCATTATCACCTCAGCTCCAAGTGCCGTCCAGGGTGGCCAAGAGACACTGAGTCCCCTACCTGAGACACCGACACAGACATGAGTCTTAGTAGAGGTTAGTGAGAAACACACACACAGGTACACGCAGGCATGCTTGCACACACACACGCGCACGGACACACATACACACACGTGCACACACGCAAGTGAGGTAATAGCACGGGAGGTGATGTCCAGAACGTGATCCCAGGAGGAGGAGGGGCAGGAATTTTCAAAGATCTAGGGTGGCCCGTCCAGGGAAATCCAAACATGCACCAGGAGTACTCGCTGGTAAGGGAACAAGGACGCATGTGGCAGGAATACATCAGTTTCACAGCCCCTTCCTGGCTGTTCTGTAGTGTGTCACTCAGATGCCCCCAAAGGGCTGAGTCACTCGTTCCCCGAGCTGCTGGGAGTGTGTATAGCAGACAGTTCTCAGCTGAGTTCCTCTCTCTGAATCCTTGAATTGCACTTCCTTAAAGTGAACCACTTTGCCCAAGGTCACACCCTTCCCAAAGACAGCCTACGACCAATGACAGAAGACAAAATAACAGAAGACAAAATCTTGGGCTCCTCTTTTCTATTTAAAACAACTCAAGGACCATCCCAGCTCCAGAGCTGCCTGCAGCAGCAGCTGAGGCCTTTCTTGTAACTACGCTGAAGTTCAGCTTCTGCGTCTGCCCGGTCCTACTTCCTTCATTCCCCCACGGGTATTGACGTCCGAATGAGCTTCCTGCCCACTAACCTCAGTTTCAGAGTCTTGTTCCTGGGGAACCCAACCCGAGACACCAAGCCAGCCAAGCACTACTGGGGAAGGATGCTCGGAGGAGCGGGACGGATCTCTGCCCAAGTGCCTCCTGCTCTGCAGACGTCAACCATGCCCAAGTCAGGATGACCTGGATTTGAACCTTCAGATCTGGTTTTGCCACTTACTCTCCTCGTCTCAGAGCCTCAGCGTCTCTGCAGGGCAGTACTATATAACCTGCCTCACGCGGGGCAGGTGACGATCACACAAGAGTAAGCACTACCTAGTTCAAGTGCCTCGTGAGCTGGAAAGTGCTGCACGATGTGTTTGCAGTTAAACTTGGAGTGCTCTTCGGGGAAAAGAGAGATCAGAGAGTGGCTCTCCAGAGAAACAGAACCAATAAGACAGGCAGAGATGTGGAGATCTACCATGGAGACTTGGCTCATGGAGTTATGGAGACCAAGCAGTCGTGCGGTCTGCCATCTGCAAGCCAGAGAGCCAGGCAGCCGGTGGTGTTCCGGTCCAGGGCTAGAAGACCGACATTCTGTCTCAGCAGGCAGGGAGTGAGGGGGGACTTCCTCCTTCCTCTTGGTGGATTAGGGGATGCCCACCCCGCATTGCACAAGGGCGATCTGCTTTACTGAACCTGCTGATTCATATGCTGATCTCATTCAGAAACACCCCCACAGACACACCTGGAAATAACGTTTAATCAGGGCACCCC
>NW_011888809.1:7916568-7921667 GCF_000151845.1 Pteropus vampyrus
GGACGGATCTCTGCCCAAGTGCCTCCTGCTCTGCAGACGTCAACCATGCCCAAGTCAGGATGACCTGGATTTGAACCTTCAGATCTGGTTTTGCCACTTACTCTCCTCGTCTCAGAGCCTCAGCGTCTCTGCAGGGCAGTACTATATAACCTGCCTCACGCGGGGCAGGTGACGATCACACAAGAGTAAGCACTACCTAGTTCAAGTGCCTCGTGAGCTGGAAAGTGCTGCACGATGTGTTTGCAGTTAAACTTGGAGTGCTCTTCGGGGAAAAGAGAGATCAGAGAGTGGCTCTCCAGAGAAACAGAACCAATAAGACAGGCAGAGATGTGGAGATCTACCGTGGAGACTTGGCTCATGGAGTTATGGAGACCAAGCAGTCGTGCGGTCTGCCATCTGCAAGCAAGAGAGCCAGGCAGCCGGTGGTGTTCCGGTCCAGGGCTAGAAGACCGACATTCTGTCTCAGCAGGCAGGGAGTGAGGGGGGACTTCCTCCTTCCTCTTGGTGGATTAGGGGATGCCCACCCCGCATTGCACAAGGGCGATCTGCTTTACTGAACCTGCTGATTCATATGCTGATCTCATTCAGAAACACCCCCACAGACACACCTGGAAATAACGTTTAATCAGGGCACCCCGTGGCCAGTCAAGCTGACACAGAAAATTAACCATCACTGGGAGGCTTCCCAGAGGAGGAGGGCTTTTGAAGGATCTCGAACTGGGAGACCTGGGTTTCTATCCCAGCTCCCCCCTGACGGCCATGGGCAGGGCATGTCTTTATGGGCTATGCTGCGTTTCTTTCTCCTGTCCTGTAAGAAATGTGAAGGCATCGCCTCTGCCGAATTCTCTGACTGTGAAAATAATGAGCTTTCTTTCTGTTTCCTAGAATCCTCAAAAATTCTACTTTGACAACAACTGGAATACCACCCACCTTCCTGACCAATTCCCCGATTTTGAAAACACGATGTGAAAGGGGCTGGACCATCTGTGAAGCCCCTGTAGACATCCTGGGGTCTACTCCATGAGGAACGTGCCTGAGCCGCTGTGCCGAGGTCATGCAGTCTTGAACTGCACTAGAAGGAGCACGCATGTGGTGCCCCTCTTGCGGAAGAGTAAGACCTACCAAAAGCAGAAGGAAAAGGCAGACCCCTCTATGGCGGAGTGTGCATGAACTTCGAGATCATTTAAGGCTTCACTGAGCCCCGAACGCCCACAGACGGAGGATTTTGCCACAGTGCTGCTCCAAACACACATGCAAAGCCAGCATCCTTCCATCTCTGCTTGGCATGATTCCTCCATTGACTGAACCAGTGACCCCAGAGAATCAAAGTCTGGCTCGCTCATCCCTAAACGAATATTTCTTGAATGAACGAATAAACGATGCCTAATCCTCAGCTGCTCCCTTCCTGGTACATAACAACAAACATACGGAAACTATGTATGCATAAATTTAGTGACGCAGACCTACACGGGCGCAGCATGGGAACTCACAGACTTCCTAATGGGCCTATAAACCCTGGTCCGTAAGGTCACATGTGCAGATTCATGAACCTAGATACATGAACACACTCATAGACCCAGCCAGGTCTATATGCAGACATGCACGCATCCAGAGACTTACATTTACTCGAATTTCTACTCCTGACCCTCCATCCCAATCCACCATTCATCCATGGATTTAATCAAGTGTGACCCTGTGACTTGGTGAGTCATGCTGACCATTCGACAATGGAATCATTGTCTGACTATTTGACAGTGTAATCACTCATGTCATCACTTATTCCAGGGTACAATAGATAAACACGGTTGAAGATATCTGGCCATTCCAATGGCCAGCAAAAGACTGACGAATCACTGCTAGGGGAACTTCAGCCAGTCAGACGGGAATGGAAGAACCCCCTGGTCCTGGGGTTATTTTTGTTGCCCTACTCTTGGTGAAAAATGAGAACTTCTCATTCCTCCACATATACAAATAATTCCACGTGTGTCCATCTTTCAGTTGCTCAAGCTCAGCAGCACAAAACACGTTGCTATAGAGAGAGGACAGGGCCAGTCTTCTGGGAGGCCAAGCTCTTCAATCTCCATTTCTACTCCTATGAAGAAAACGATGGTTCAATTCAGCGTCACTGATTTCACGTCCCGGGCCTCGTGGCAAGCACGCTGGAAGGCCGCAGATCGCAAAAGCACACTTTCAAACTGATGTCCCTTCCACCTCTTTACAAATCACTTCCATATTACATGTTATTTAATCTCACTTTACAAGAGAGGAAAATTGTCAGCTGGATGATTACCTCTATTTCATAGAAGATGCTGTGGTTTAAAGACGGCAGGCAACTGCCTTCAGGTCATGGTTTGGAAGAAGCATAGATGCGTTTTTAATTCTCTTTCGAAATGAGAAACCTAACCTCTTTGCACAATATACAGCCTTCTCCACAATTCAGAACACTTATAATGGGAGTGACAGTTAAACATGACTTCAAAGAAAGTAAACGAGAACAATTAGTCCTCTAAAATAAGTTCAGTTTGGGCCATACTGATTCATGCTGGTGACGAGAAATCAGAATGCTGTGAGGCTGGCAAGGGACTTGGAGGCCTCAGACACATGAATTGGTCACGTTGAATTCTGTCATCAGATGCCGGGTGTATCAGTGGTGCTTCATTTGCATTAAATGAAAAGCGGTCCCAAAATACACACTGTTGCTAAGGTTACATCTTGCTGGATGCAAATGAAGATGTGTTTGCTCAGACCAGTTAAAAATATCTTGGCACTAGCTAATTTTCCCATTGACATAAAAGGAGTTATCAGCAGACTATTAAACCGAGAGGTGAGTTTTACCTTACTCAGCATTAAGGGTCTGGAGAGCATTATTTCTGAGTAATATTTTTAGAACTTGCAGAAACCACTGGGTTTTTTTTAATTAATTCAAGTCATAAGTCTAATTTTAGTAAGATTTTTTTTTTTTAAATACAAATATCATCCAATAACAGGACCTAGTCCTGCACATATAGAGGTACGATTTATCCAGGTTCTGGAAGGGTCATCTGCACTGATATTTTTGGAATCCGGGAGGAAATGAGAAAAAGCAGGGATAGGAAGGAGTTGCAGTCCTGTGAGACAAGTAGAGAAGGAAAGCATAATTTTCACCTTGTTGAGTCTATTATGTTATTATTTTACTTAATGCTCATGATAATCTTGCAAAGCAACTATTATTATTTGTCTTTTTAAATTGAGGAAGCTGAAGCTCAGAAACATTCAGTCATTCTGTAGAAAGTAGAGCGGCTGAAAGCTAAATTTAGAATTAACTCTAAACCCAGGGTCTTTTCTCTATATCATTCTGCTTCTATAATTTCTAGAACTGAAGATAAATTATCAAAGAAACATCTAAAACCTGAGTAAGACATATAAGCCCAGAAGAGCAGTCGAAGTTGTAACATTTGAGAAAAAAAAAATGCCTTACTCAAAATCGAAGTGGTTTTGACTTTTTAACCCAAAAAACATTGCTCTTCCTGAACGTGTCTCAGCTTCCTGTGTGTAAGGGTTGAATGCTTCCGCTTCTCCTCCACCTCTGGACATAGTCCCCCTCAAACCATTGGGTCTCACTAGTTATCAAATCCAAAAATGTCAAAGCCAAGAAGGCCCACAGAAGCCATGCCACACCTCCTCTTCGAGACACATCCCAGAAGGAAGGCCATCCAGCCATATACTTGAAATCCTGAATATAGATAGTAATTCACCTGTGTTGAATGCCTACTCAATACTGAGCCCATGGCACTCTTCTAAGTACTTTATCCATTTAAATCCTACCTCAGAGGGTTGTAATACTTATAACAATACCTCTGAGGTAGGTGCTATGACCTCTGTTTTACAAATGAGGAAAGCGACACACAGAAAGTTTAAGTAACTAGTCCAAATTCACATAGCTTCTAAGTGGAGGAAATGAAATTAAACTCCATGTAATATGACTCCAAAAACCGAACTTCTATCCACTGTGTATTACTTTCTCAAAGGAGATCTCTTCTGCACAACCCTCCAAGCATTTATGTTCATATAAAAGTATTTCCTACGTGGGTGATATCTCTTGTTTGCTTTAGAATTCTTTAAGATCTGGAAAGCTGGTCATGTGTGAAAAGAAGAAGCTGAAGGTGGGAGAAAAGAGACAGAAATGAGACAGAAATGATAGCTTAGAAATTTTGGGTCCCAAAGTAATGTGGGGGTGATCATGAATTCTTTCTAAGGCTATCATAAGGGAAAGGGGATCAATCTAATATTAATTACACCAATTTATTGAGCATAATGTTCTAGGTTAGATGTGTGATGTGCCTTGCTACTAGGCTTTGCCACAACATGCAAGGTAAATGTCATTATTTTTACTCCAGAAATGAGGAAAATGAAACTCACCGAGGCCAAGTCACTTGTCCATAGTCACACAGCTAGTCAGTGGTGGCCCCGGGATTCAAACCAGAAACAGGATAATTGCAAAATGTGGTTTC
The DNA here is from genome assembly GCF_000151845.1 of Pteropus vampyrus. Lineage (NCBI taxonomy): Eukaryota > Metazoa > Chordata > Mammalia > Chiroptera > Pteropodidae > Pteropus > Pteropus vampyrus. The sequence goes on from NW_011888809.1 coordinate 7,921,059, forward strand.
TTTCACAGTGAAATCTTTTTTTTACATTTTTCCTTTAATCTTTTTTCGTATCTTTTCCAGCATTAAGAACTGAGACCAATGTGCAGAAGTGATATGGACTTAAAGTTAGTTATAAGAAATAACTTTTACAATTATTGTAACTTCTGGAAACATCCTCTTCCTGTGTCTCCACACACTTTCGTTTTTCCCCTGATTCCTTGGTGTCCTTCCAAGTCCCCTATCCTGGCCCCTCACCCCGCTCTGATTTCCTTTAAGTATGAGAATGTCCAGTGCTTTCTCGGGGACATATTTTCTTCTCCAGCCACATTTTACTCCTGTTCAGTTGCTTCTAGTCTCATGGCTTTGTGTATCTAATATCTAAATGTTGACTCATAAATTTATACTGCCATCTCTGGACCTCTGAACTCACTTATCCAACTGTCTAGTCAATATCTTCACTTAAATGTCTAATAACCACTTAAAATATAACGAATAGATAAGTAATACGTCTTGTGATTCTCATTTTCCCTCGAAACACCCTGTCATTCCACCTGCGTCCTCCCAAACCCTGCTCTTTCCGTTCTGAGTCAAAGGCACTGTAATCCACCCAGTTACTCAAAGCCAAAACCT
>NW_011888809.1:7922257-7925963 GCF_000151845.1 Pteropus vampyrus
AGGAATATTCTCTATAACACTGTTGTATTATTGTTTTACTTCTCTCATAATATTTATTAATATCAAACTACATCTTTTACTTACTATTAAGTATTGTTATGGATTAAATGTTTGTGTCCCCTTACATTCATATGTTGAAGCCCTAATCCTTGAGGCGATAGTATATAACATGGATATATCTGTATATGTATATGTGAATTCATAGCAGAAATTCTGGAAGGGTACTCATACAGTTATCTGTGGTTACTTCTGAGGAATGGAGTGGATTATAAGTGTGTGTTGGCCTATTCCTCTGTATACTTCTCTATTGTGGAAATTTTTACATTGGCTATGCATTCCCGTGTTTGAAAAATGATTCCTTAGTTAACCCACTGTATCCTAATTAACTCATACGCAATTTTCCGTTGGTCTTGGCTCAGTCTGTTCTGCACAGCCCTACAATGCCCTCTGTCACAGCCTCTAATACCCCTCAGCTGCGTGAGAAACACAGCTCAGAACTCGTAAGTCTTAGCATGAGCCAAGATGCTGGGACAGCAGAAGCATGATGGAAATTTCATTAGGGAACTGTATTACCAGGACCAAGACTGTTAGGTCTGGAAACCCCCGTGCTTCTGCCTGGGAACACGGGTGTGAGGTTGCTGCAGTGGCTTGAATCGTCGTTTCCATCTTGGATGACTCTCAAGCCAAAGAGAAGAGAAATATAGTCTTGAAAATGTAATCCTTCACATCTGAAAAATCTTATTTACCAACTGCCTACTCTGTGCTAGGATCTGCACTAAAAGATGTACATGCACATCCCCATTTAAGGCCGATAAAACCATGCAAAAGCGATGTCATCGTTCCCATTTTACAAAAGAGGACCTGGAGCTAGGGGAGTTTGCTTAACTGAATGATTTTGCGATCTTTCAATGAAGCATTGTATTCTCTTAGGAGACAGAAGAAAATAAAGTGTACACTACCCCTTCCATCGTCCCTGATGTTAATTAATAACTTCTACGTTATGCCTTTTGCCTTTTATCCCACTACCCAGTTCTCCCCAAAGTGCAACTGATTAAGCAAGTGAGGAGTGGCTTTGAGCTTCGGCCAATTCTTTCTTCCATGTAAGGTTTCCTGAGTCATTCCTTCCTCTCACCACACTCAAGAGCCTCACTCTCTTGGCACTGATGTAGGAGAAGGGTGGGGTTGGGGGCAGAAGGGAGGCAAGAAGGAAATCCAGGGGCACTCACCTCCCAGAGAACAAGTCAGCTGGAGCAGATGTCAGAAACAGACGCGTTTGCTTTAGACCAAGAAAGGAAGAAGCTGGAATGAGCTATGAGGGTCAGGGACGGAGAGCGATTTCTTATTTTCTGTATTCGGGATGCTCTGGCATCTGGAGCTTCCCTCGCCCGGGAGAGATGCTCCTCCCAGAGCTAGCTAACTCTTAGAGATAGCAAAAGCCTTGTCCAGGAGTGCACTTTTCCTGTGCACACAAACAAATCCAGAGCCCACACTCCCAGCCATCTCTTCTATTTGGCTCCTACACTCCAGGAGGCAATATTAATCCTCTATACCTTACTTGTGTGAGTGCCAGGTCCCAGACAGCCAGGGACAGCCCCTATGCCCCAGAGACTGCTGAAATTATTCAAATAAGTCAATTATAAGTCTGCTTACCTTTCCTTACCTCGCTTTTCCTGAGGAAACCACAGTAAAGGTTTTGACCATGTTTGTCCCTCCCTCTCTCTGCCTGCTGACTGTCCCCGGTGCTCCCCTGCATGACACTGTGTGCACACCATGTCTTCTATTTCTAGAGAACAGTGAAACATTTCTTCCTCTGTGACAATTATTTCTATGACTATGTGTCTTATCATACTTCATTAAAAAATAGGATATATTTTTAAATAGTTGGTCAAGACAGAAAGTCAGTGTCATGATGCTTAAGAAGCTTCTAGTACAGGCTATGTGGGACTGTAACTGCTCCACTCTGCCACTGAACACTACTTTTTGTCATTCAGAACTCTAAGACTCTCTCCTCTTCCCCCTTTATCAAAACTGGCTTTCTGAAAAGCATCTTTACCTGTCACTTAGAGTTGGCGTTTACTCTCTGATCCTGCTGAACTGTTCCAAGACATGCCAACTTCTGTCCTCTGGGAGAGAATGTGGAGACCTTAACATAAGGGTGATCTGGAACTCACATCCTTAGGGCACAACCAGTACCAACACAAGGCAGCTGTTGTTCTTAACCTGTCTCCTTGCAAGGCAAGGGGGTTCTAATTAAGGTTTTCTTTTCTATCTCTGGGTGAGTGGTGAAAAGAAGAGGTGACTGACTGAGACACAAAGACAGAAATGGGCAAGAATCTTTCCTTGTCACACCTCCAGGCTAGGACCTGCAGACTCAGGAAGGCACTCACTCTCCTTTGTTTTCTTTCAGAACCAATAAACCTGGAGGATGATCCCTTGGGACCTATCATTCTTCCCCTTGGTTTCCTCAGTTTCCCCATCCGTATGACGGGATAGATAAACAAGTTGATCATCAAGGTCATTTCCAGTTTGGAGAAACCTTGTTGCCCAACTAAAGCTCCTTGAGACAGGTTGAGCCTTGAGGGTACTAGAGTGTACCAGAATGAAAGTCCCAGGCAGGCCAGGAAGCTCTGACTTATTTCAAATGCCAGTTCCCTTAATGGTACATGACTGTATGCACACACATACACACGTGTACTTATGAGGAAGAAAAAACTTAGTTTACTTATTGATTCTGGTTTCTCTAGATTAAAAGCCAATATCTTAGATTCCAGACAACATACTCTGGGTTGTAGGCCATCCACATGTTTCCCCAGATGCTGATCAGACCCACTATTTACTAGTAAGGAATATCTCTAACCCTAAATAATGCAGGAAGTACATGAGTATTCCATAGAGAATAAAGACCTTGGGCCTAGAATATTCTAACAAATGCAGGTGCAAAATGCACTTTAGAAGGAAGAGCTAAGTGAAGAAAAGCTCATTTTATTCTTTCAATTTAAGGAACTTTTCTTGGAGCACTTGATTTTAAATATCTAGAACCAAACATTCACCATTAACTTTCACTTCAAAGGCTTTCTCTGTGAGCTCTAATGGCACTCAGAAAGGCAACAATGGTTATGAATTTGCTTTTATTCCTTTTAGTGCTGTGCGTCTGATGTGCTCAATGCACTAAGTACCTAATAAGCTGTAAATTGAATGGAGGACAATTTCATTATCTTGTTCAGGGATTGATCTATCCATTAGTTAATTCACCTATTTGCAAAATAAACAATAGACGTATTTTACAAATGGGAGAAATATATCTTTTAAAAAAAACATTTATTAATTCATACTCCTGACATTCAGGCAAGATGGCAGGCTGATAATCAGCTCCGTCACACGTTCATGCTTCTAACAGAAGGAAAAAAGGAAGAGAAAATGTATTTTCATAATTGTAAGAGTGTAAGTCAAAATAAATTTCTGTGAGTATCTGTATTGTACATATGACTCAGGAGCTAAGATTTGGATACCTGTAAAAAAATTAAAAGGTACTGCCATGTGTTTGGAGGGGATCTAGAACTGGGCTCATTGATTGAAACCTAGAGCTACAGAAACTATGCTGCCTATGGACTGAGACTAGAAACATTCTAACCAGTGAACAAGAAGCAGTACGACTTGTGCAAGGAGGAGATAGAGGCAGAGTTCTCAGAGAGAAATTAAAGCTCCA
>NW_011888809.1:7926013-7934562 GCF_000151845.1 Pteropus vampyrus
CCAATATCTTAGATTCCAGACAACATACTCTGGGTTGTAGGCCATCCACATGTTTCCCCAGATGCTGATCAGACCCACTATTTACTAGTAAGGAATATCTCTAACCCTAAATAATGCAGGAAGTACATGAGTATTCCATAGAGAATAAAGACCTTGGGCCTAGAATATTCTAACAAATGCAGGTGCAAAATGCACTTTAGAAGGAAGAGCTAAGTGAAGAAAAGCTCATTTTATTCTTTCAATTTAAGGAACTTTTCTTGGAGCACTTGATTTTAAATATCTAGAACCAAACATTCACCATTAACTTTCACTTCAAAGGCTTTCTCTGTGAGCTCTAATGGGACTCAGAAAGGCAACAATGGTTATGAATTTGCTTTTATTCCTTTTAGTGCTGTGCGTCTGATGTGCTCAATGCACTAAGTACCTAATAAGCTGTAAATTGAATGGAGGACAATTTCATTATCTTGTTCAGGGATTGATCTATCCATTAGTTAATTCACCTATTTGCAAAATAAACAATAGACGTATTTTACAAATGGGAGAAATATATCTTTTAAAAAAAACATTTATTAATTCATACTCCTGACATTCAGGCAAGATGGCAGGCTGATAATCAGCTCCGTCACACGTTCATGCTTCTAACAGAAGGAAAAAAGGAAGAGAAAATGTATTTTCATAATTGTAAGAGTGTAAGTCAAAATAAATTTCTATGAGTATCTGTATTGTACATATGACTCAGGAGCTAAGATTTGGATACCTGTAAAAAAATTAAAAGGTACTGCCATGTGTTTGGAGGGGATCTAGAACTGGGCTCATTGATTGAAACCTAGAGCTACAGAAACTATGCTGCCTATGGACTGAGACTAGAAACATTCTAACCAGTGAACAAGAAGCAGTACGACTTGTGCAAGGAGGAGATAGAGGCAGAGTTCTCAGAGAGAAATTAAAGCTCCAGGGTTGAAAAGGGCACTATCATGTGGCCCTAACGAACACTTCAGAATATGTTAAAATGTCTGGTTTAGAAAATGTGTAAAAAGTGACCTGGTTATCCCCATTGGTCTCCATCTAACTGCCTCCACAAATCACGAATCAGTTCACAACCAGAACTCCCACACAAAAACACAGAAACAAACAAGACAAAACAAAAACAAATCAAAACAAAACTCTACTGAAGCCTGAGAAACCACACAAAGAAACTGCCTTATGATGTAATCAGAAGTTGCAACAAAGAAGGGAATTTATGCCCAAAGAACACTTGAATCGGTAATGTTTAAAATATCCTAAGAGGGAAATTAAGAAAAAAAATAAATAAATAAAGTAAGAATAGAATGGAATGAAAAAATAATGGGAAAATTTCAAAAAGAAAATATAAATTCTAGAAAAGTACAATAAAGGATTAAAATCAATGAATTGGCTTAATAACTAATTACCAAAGAAAGAGAATCATTGAGAATTCAGAAAAGAGATAGAAAATAGGTAGTAGAATCTAAGAGAAATAGAAGCTAAAATATGAAATTCCAGTATGCATTCAAAGGATGTTCAAAAGGATTGGCCTATATTTGCTGTCTTAAACAAGCTGTGACCAGTTTTGGTTTCAAGACTGTAAATAGCCTCATAAAGTGTATTGGTCTGTTTTCTTTCTGTTTGACTTCCCTGAAATGTTTTCTATGAATTAGGGGTTCCCTGACATTTGGTAAAATGTCTATCTTTAGCCACATAGGCATGGGGAATATGTGGAGCGGAGCTGTTGTGGTTAATCATTTCACCTGTGAATTAAATTTATTTGACGGTAATTGTTTAGGGTTTTGATTTCTTCGTGAGTCAATTTTTATATTTACATTTTGCCTTAAAATTGTATATTTTAGTCATTGGTATAAAACTAATTCACTTTTAAATGTGCATTTGATAAAATTCAATACTCATTAATAATATTTTTAAAATGTGAGTAACTGAGACTTTGAAATGAGCAGACTTATTCCGATAAAGATATTCTACTAAAATATGTCAGCCAGCATCATATTTAATATGGAAATATAGAATAATTTCCCTAGAGAGTGGAAATGAGACAGGATGCTGACTATGCCAATTTATTTAACATTGCACTGGAGGTCTTGGACAACACATTTAGGCAAGAAAAAGAAACAAATGATAAAAAATTTGAAAAAATAAAAATTTTATTAGTTGCAATTTACATAATTGTGAAGATAAAATATGTCAAAGAATCTACAAACTAATAGAACTAGTAATTGAGTTTAGCTAAATAAATCTCTAGGTAGAAGATCAAGAAAACAAAAATTGTATTTTCATATTCCAACAATAAAACACTTCCAAATAAAATTTAAAATTAATTCCATTATAAGAGCGTAAAAAATACCAAATATTTAAGAATATATCTAACAAAAGATATATAAAGACTCTGTAGAGAAAGCTGTAAAACATCACTGAGATGAATCAAAGGAGATATAAATAGAGGGATATAACACATTATGGGTTGAAAGATCCAATATTATAAAGATTCAGTTCTCCTCAGATTAATTTAAAGATTCATTGCTAACAAAATCATAACACCAGCAGATTTTGGGGTTTTTTTTTTTTGCATTATTTTTCTGAAAAAAAAGATCAACAAGCTGATATAAAATTAAAAGGGAAAGGCAAAAGACCAAATGAAGCCATGATAGTCTTGAAGAATAAAACAAAATTGGAGAATTTGCACTATTACATAAGGCTTATTAGGAAGTTACAATAATTGTGCATGATGTTGGCCTAAGAACAAAGAAGTTAATGGAGCATAATAGAGGGTTCAAACACAGTCTAATTTATTTAGGACAGTGTGGCTCTGCAATACCATCTGAAAAGGACAGCCTTTTCAATAAATGGTTCCAGGTCGAATGGATTTTCATACTGGAAATCATAAATCTTGACCCTTACTTCCCATTATATACATCTTACACAAACACCAATTTCAGATTGTTTATCTAAACATGAAAGTCAAAACAACACAGTTTCTAAATAACACACTAAATGATACACATGATAAAGAATTTAATTCAGCAGACAAAACCAGAAGAAAAACAATAGTTAAGAAGTTGATAAAATACTTTTGTAAGTCTAAATTTTATTAATTATAAATGTTAAAATCGAAACTAAATGTCAAATGTGTATGAAATTAGATACTAGTAACATTTTCAAAAAAAAATTGTGGGTTAAAGAGAAAATAAAAATTAGTTAACACTTACAAATAAACAGAATACACTACATCTCAAAATTGGAAGACATAATTAAAACAGTAATTGAAAATATGAAGCAAATAAATCAATTAGAAAACATGAAAACAAAATTAAGACAAATGAATTACCAATGATGAAGAACAAAATAATAAAAATCATCAAAACATAAAGAACTTTATACAAATAAACAAACAAAATAGTAGTAGAAAACAAGTAAACATATATCGAGAATGGTTATTTTTTACAAAGATTTTCCTTTCAAAACCTGATAAAATATAAAAAAATTTATCAAGCAAACCACCTATCTGATAAGGGGTTAATATCTGAAATATATGAGGAATACACACAACTCAATAGCGAAAACACAAATAACCAGATTAAAAAATAAGCAAAGGACCTGACTAGACATTTTTCCAAAGAAGACATACAAATGGCCAATAGGTAAATGTAAAAGTGCTCAACTTCACTAATCAGGGAAATGCAAATCAAAACCATAATGAAATATTACCACTCACCTGTTGGAATGGCTGTCATCAAAAAGACAAGAAATAAATATCTGTGAAGGCGTGGAGGAAAGAAAAGCCTTTTGCACTCTTAGTGGGAATGAAAATTGGTTCAGCTACTATGGAAACGGTATGAGATTCCTCAAAAAATAAAAACAGAACTACCAGGTATTTTCAAAGTACATTGGTCAGGTGAAAGCCCACATAAAGCTTAGGCCGAAAGGAAACTGAGTGTCTGTGCACTGCTCCTTCCTTTAGAAAAGTTTTTGCTATTTGCTTTTTGCAATGACCGGAAGTCTCCATTAGAAAGTGACGATGGCAAGTAGCCATCAGGAGACCCCGAATAATCTTCCAGAAGGAAAGACCCAGTGTGAGCATTGTCTGGGCTTGAGCCAGAAACATCAGCCCTGTCCCTTCACTGAAATGATCACTTTTGTCACCGCTTATGGAAAAGGGAGACGCGAACATGGTCGAATGGACATATTGACAGAACGAATACCCAGGGAAGCGACGACCTAAGAAAATAAAATGGAAATGAGATTTCTGTGGCAAACACTGTTGATTTTCCATCCAAATCCCCTCAGGTCCTTGTACTATTTTGGGGTGCTTATTCATCATTCTCTGCTTCATAAGGCTTCAACCAAGACTCTTCCTTGGGCTTCTAGAGCTGCTTTGTCTGAAAACGCACTGAGCCAGGAAGTCTGGGGGTTTTCATTCTCCATCATCACCCAACTACCCCAACCCTCTGAGGTCCTTACCCAAATGACTGGTTTGAGAGCATAAGACTCGTGAAACTTAAGAAGAGACCAACTCTGAGGCATAATGAACACACCAGAGCTCTCCTGTGACATCAGAATGGAGGCGGGAGTTTTGCTTGTAATTTCATGCTTACTTAGATTCTTCCTCCTCTCTCTTCCCCTTTCCGCTACTGTCACTCTCTTACTGGTTTATCCTGACAACACATTCTACATAAATCATTTGCATATAAGTTTTCCTTTCACAGTCTGTTTCTGATGAACTCAGCTTCGTTAGAGAAACTCAGAAAGTTTCTTGCCCCCAAAGAAGATTACAATTGTATAAAAATGGATATGACTACAATAGTGTTAACTTAGTATTCAGTCAGCCAATAGTAATCGGACTCTCTTAAGTGAAAGCCCTGTGCTTCATGTTAGAAAGATGTATCACCGACTTGGACCCACCAAGAACTTTCAAGCTAGTGAAGAGCATAAGACAGAAACACAAATGATACGATAAAGTACCAAGTAGGACTTCTGGGGTCTCAGTGGCTCAAATATTCGATCCCTTCAACATCCCCACATTCCTTTCCAATGTCTCACGGAAGTGACTCACTCAGGGAAATATATATATAATCGTGATGGTTCGTACATGCCTGAAGCTACAGATCGGGGAGAGAGAGGGCAGCCATTTACCACACACAAGGCGAAACCCTTCCAGGCAGTAAGTAAATGGAGCCCATCCCACTCCCATCCCTCCTAGCTTCTCACCAATATCATAATAACTCAGTTTTTCAGAACGAGGGACAAGGACAGAAGAGGAATAAAGTCACGTGTCAGAACTCTTCAGGATGAGGGTCCTCACACATTGCTTGAAACACACATACACAGCCAGGGACATATCATGGCTTTGGATGAACAGGATGGACGTGAAGAGGAATCTGATCATAGGAAGAACTGCAAGATTCCCTCCAGGACCTCTGTGGGCGTCCACCTTAATTACTCCCATCTAACAGTGTGCCCTCCCTCTGTGAAGATGACTAAGGAGAGAAATGTCGCTGGATAGATCAAAATTTTCAGGAGGTTATTAAAGGTAACCAAACTCAGCACTCAGAGCAAATGGGTCGTAGAAAGACAGAATCTCAGAAGTAGAACACAAGAAAAGCAAAACAAACCCAAACTCTCCTTGTGTTCTGAAGGAGTTCAAGGTGGTATATCCGTGCATTCTGCTTCGTTCTTGACATTGGGAGAGAAATACGCTTTTTAATGTAGAGTAATCATGAGAAGACTTGAAATAGAATTAACGACTTCCAAATCAATGTAGTAAAAACCACAAAGGAAATGATAAGAAAGCACAATCAACAGAAAGCATAGAACAACACAGCGGGGATGAGGTCAGTGTACCCGTTACCTATAATAAATGCGACTGGGTTATGAAAACAAAATGTATCAAGTTTTTAAAAATCTGATTAAAATATACCCCCCCCAATGCAAACAAAATACGAGTTGTAGTGGCCACAGTATAATTATGAAATGGAATTCAAAGTAAAAAGCTGTAAATAAGACATTACAGATTACTGAAATGTGTACTTCACAATGAATATAGAATTCTTATGAACACTTAGAATTTTAGCAAAGATCTCCTAGAATTAGCTATAACAAGTGAACAATAATAATGTGATAGACTAAAGTTTACACTGAACAAGCTTAAATACATAATTATTTTTTCTAGTACACAGGACATTGATCATGTAAAACTCAGCAAAGAAAAAAGTCCCTAAAATAGAAATTTACAGATCGTATTTATAACCAGACTGCAATAAAACAAGAAATCACAAGCAAAAAATGACAATTTTAAACAAAATTAAAACATCACTCTTGAAATAACTTGTTTCAAAGAGAAAATCAATTACTATACTATAAACTATTAATAAATTAATAAGCTGCAATAAAAATACAGCATAGCAAAATCTAAAAATTTATATATCTAAAGGAAATCCATAATTTTAAGGTCTTTCATTACTAAATAAGAAAGACTGAGAATAATTGAAATATGCGTCAAGCTCAAAAATTAAAGAAAAACAAAAACTGGTAATAAATTTATAAAGATAAAGCCATAATACATTGTTGTGGGTTAGAAAACAACAAAAATTATATTCATTTTTTTTTTAGAAAACAGAATTGATGGAAGAAACAAAAAAATGAGATTTCGTTAGTAAATTTTATCAGAGAAGAGATAAAACAATTAAAAAGCAGCAAAATTCAGTCCTTTAAAACAGATTCTAAAATTATAAGAAAATTCTGTGTGTAATGGATGCTAATGAACTCAAAAATCTCTTTTATTTTAATGGATATATAAATTGCCAAAGCTGGCTTATGTAGAATAAAATCCGAATAGACTAATAACTTTGAAAAAACACTTAAAACTCAGTCATTTAAAACTAGTACATAAAATGGCACTAGCGCAAAATATTTTAAAAGGTAAACCTTTAAGAATTAAATAATTCTTGTTCTGTTATTTTTTAGAGCACAGAAAGAAATGGAACATTTTATAATTAGTTTTATAGCTAGTGTCAAAATGTTATAAAGGTACTCAAAAATAAAACCACAAAACCAATAATTTGAAAAAAATATGTATGTAGATAAATAAATTACATATTAGCAAATCAGACCCTATATTTCACGACTTGAAAACCAGACTGCTCTGTAAGGTTACTCAGGACAGAATGGTTACCATTTAGTGAACAATTTTATCAAATGGGACAGATAGGATTCATGTCAGTTATGCAAAGGCAATTCAGCTTTAGGAAATGTATTAAAGCAAATTAGTACCTTAACAAGATAAGAAAAAACCCTATGATAATTTCTACAGAAAGCAAGCGTGCATTTGATAAAACAAATATCCTTTCCCCATTTAAAACAAAGTAATTTTCAAATTGGAATGAGAAGGATACTCCTAAATGCCATCCACTTGGGAATCACAGGCGACAGGTCTTTAACAATGGGGCTCCCCAACAAGCACAAAATAGCATCCGAAGGGGAGTCCACAGCCAAAGTCTCCCAGACCCCCAAAGCCGAGCCTGCCTGTCAAGGCGCCAGTTTAAATAAGAACTGATTCCCTTACTAGTCCTCACTCCCGATCTCCAAACCTGATGGTTTAGAAACTGCCTCACAAGGCGGTGTGGAGGCAGATGGGATAGGGTGGGGGTGGGAGTGTCATGTAAGGTAGAAATAAAGAGTAGATGTGGAAGGCTTCGTGCTCAAACAGATTCATGTTGCGACGAGTGGGTAGGTTAACTCTAAATCAAGTCTGGAGTTTCGTTTAGTATCTTGGACTTTAAATTCCAATTTCTGGGTTGAGATTCTTTGGAACTTACAGTGACTGTAGTTATTTTAATCTAAGAATGAGGAGAAAAATTGTGTGTCTGCTGGAGTTTTCATTGAAGAGCAGCGGAAAATTACTTCCTCGATACATTTTAAAGGGATTTGAGTTTTAATTCTATCATCAGTTAATTGCCTTGTTTACATTTATTTTCAATTCCACGTAAACATTTGAATCTGCTTGTCGAATATCTTTTCTTTAATTTTAGAATCCCAAAAGAGATGCATTTAATTTATAAATTGACCTGTGGTGAAGTGATATTTTCGCATTAATCTTTTCTAGCCAGGTGTTTTTTAAAAATACTATTCAGTGCTTTTCTAATTTATTTCCCATGACTATGAATATTTTTGTTAGGATTATTCCTAGGTATTTTTAACTCATTTTTATAGCCATAAGAATATCACATTTTTCCCTTATAATTTCCAAGTAACAGTTATTACGTATTGGAATTTATTGCAATTTTATGTTGGTTTTCAGTCCAGACACCTAACAAAATTTGTTATTCTTTTGTTAATTTTATCATCGAAATAATTAAATGGTCTGCAAATACCATTTTTTGTTTTCCAATATTTATGCCTCTTATTCTTTGATTTTATTCTGTGAATTGTGTGACTTCGTAGATTCACTTTATGGGAGTGAAGAGGTTTCTTTCTATTGTTAGCTTACTGCAGAGTGGTGTGTGTGTGTGTGTGTGTGTGTGTGT
>NW_011888809.1:7935047-7938385 GCF_000151845.1 Pteropus vampyrus
GTTTTTCTTTGACTATTTTGAGGCAAGATTGTTAGAGGTCTAAAAATCCATGGTTCATATCTTCTTAAGAACTACGATTTTCTTAAATACTTTCTCTTTCTGTTGTCTTGCTTAGAAATCCTCGCTTTAAATTGTCTCTTGCCTAAAGTTAATATTGCTACTTTGACCTTTGTACTCCAACGATGTGCCTGGGGTAGATAAAAGAGTCGCTTTTCGTTTCTGTTTTAGATGTGCCACTCATAAGCAGAATCCTAAGTATTTCATATTCATCGTAATTACGTCTGTTGAACTTATTTTGGCATTTATATTTTCTATTTTTTACATTTTCTTAGCTTTTTTATTTTTATTTCTCTGTCCTGCTTTTGTTTTAACTGATTGATTTTTCTTTGTTCATTTTGTTCTTCTAATATTTTAATGCTTGTACATCCTATTTAACTTTTTGTACTGAAAACCCTTAAATCCTTATACTACTTATTAACTCTGAGCCAGCTGCTACCCATATCCTTTACCTCAATGAGATAAAAACCTTTGTACAATGTCTCTCCCTTCCTCTCTCTAACCCTAGCATCCTTCTATATCAAGATACAGGTGGGTGTTAAAATATTTTTAAATTATGTAAAAAGAATCACTTTGGCCATAAGTTTTATTGGTCGCCGAGGTTTATGTGGTATGTTTTCGTTTATTATAGATTTTTTCTTTACTTTTTTGCAAAGCTACTTCTTTTCATCTGTCTTCTCTTTCTCAAATTTATCATTTATTTTGTCAGAATCAATGCTCTAATAAGTCTACTGGAAGGTTCTCTGAGTTGTCAGTTTTATGAGTTTTTGCATTGCCAAATATTTTTATTTTGTCCTATATGAATTTTAGTTCGAGTCAGTTCTAGGATTCTATTATCAAAATAATTTTTATCTCATAATTTTGAAAAAAACATGTTTCATTATTTTTAGCAATTGACATGGCCAAAGAAAATTAGGTGATAATCTAATCCTCAAGCCTCTGATGGTATTCTGATTACTTTTTTCTACCTCTAGAAACTTCGAAGAATTTCTCTCTTTTTTTTTTATTCTGAGCTTTTATCAGCACAGGTCTGTTTACATTTATCTCAAGTAACACTTTTTGGGTGTTTAGATTAAAAGACTGTCCGTTCCTTAGCTTCCAGAGAGTAAGATGTGACTTGTCTCTGTGACATTCCTGATTTCAATCGCCTGGAGAGGGGCAGTTTCTTGGGTAGGACCCACTGCAACTCTGAGAACTAGAATAATGTCAGAGGCCTCTGCTCCCCCAGTGCCCGAGGCTTCACTAACTTCCCTCTACATACCCAGGCTCTGTCCCACGCAGAGGAGGTTAGAGGCAGACTCCTCAAATGGCAGAGAAATTTTTATCCAAAAAGAGATTGAATAATCCTCAAGAGATTTGAGTTTTAATATCAGACTAAGCTTTATACCAGATAGAAATTTAGGTCCAAATAGTTTTGTCTCAAAGGCGTGTGTGTTTACATGTATGTGTTTAGCATGTGTGTATGTTTTGTTTTATTCTTGCTAACCAGCATGTAGAGATTGGGGAGTGAAGCCGTTTAATCATATATAAATAGAAAAAAAATATTACCGTTTTCTCTGCAGATCCAAGTTGCTGTGAGAGGTAACCACGTGACTTCCTCCTGCAGTGGCCTTTCAATAAATTGTAATGAGAAGAAAGATGAGTAGGAAGAAAAAGTAAAGTGAGATAAACTCCCAGGAAATTACTTAACCTGACATTTAACCGACTCCACGATCTGTCCCAACCTCCCTTCAAGTATCATTTCTCATTTTTTCCTTTAATCTACCCAATCCGTTTCCAGCGATAATTTCTTCCAAAATTAAATGTCTTGGACCATGTAGTACAGTTTCATAATTAGACAAATTGCTCTTTTATTTGAAGCAGGGTCATCCCATCCTGCCACCTGTCCTATGGCTGATCCAAAGCCCGTTTTTTTCTTCCTCTCTTTGTTCTGAGCTCTTAGTCTCTGAGTATCAAGGGCTGAGCCTCAGTGGGCACAAAGAATGGGAACTGAAAGTGGAGATGAGGAGAAACCGGAGCATCAGCCTGGCAGAGACTGGGGTCAGATAAGAACCAGCGGGTAGAAACAAAAAGAAAGGACCCCATACAAGTGACACAAAAATGGCCTTTGTGCAGAAGCGTCACTTCAGGAAGTGGAGGAACCAGCCTGCTTGTTTGCTTGTCAGCTTTCTCTACCCACGAGTATAAATATCAGGCTCCAGGATAACCCTGATTGGGGCGTCAGCAACATGCCTGTAAAGACGAGAAGAAATCTGGTTATGAAGCAAGTTTTGTAGAAAAATAACTCGAGAAATCTCCATGCTGTGTGCCTGGCGCTGTGCTAGGGGAGTCGACTGCAAGACAGTTTCGTCGGAAGGCACCGGTGCCATGGGACTGTGTGTGGTGGGGCAGCCGTGCACCGATCCACACGGATCACAGGAACCTGGAGTGCGTGCTGCTGTTGGTACAGAGATTTCTTACCCCAGCTCTGAGTTTCCATGAACCTTCTTCTGAATTATTATGAAAATCTGCCTACTTGGGCTAATGTTCTGCTGAAACCACCCTCTTCTACCACCTGTCCTTTCCCTCCGTGTCCCCATAGAACCACGTTTGCCCCTCTACTGGGTCCGTGGTATTTGGTCATAAGGACTGCAAGCAAGTTCTTGAGAATATTAATGTGGTTGCTTTAACACAGCTTTTGTGAAACCATCAAAATTTAAGTTGTTTTCCTTACCAAATAATGGCAGATCATTTTCACATTTAACATTTTATTTCATCCTTCAGTTTCATCTTTTCCTAGTAACTACCCATCCCTGAGCCTCCAGGGAACGTCTGAGGGTCAATATCAGGATCAAGGTGCACGTTTTGAGGACTGCAGGTCTACGGGCCTGGTCTGTGACTCTCTGCGTTCTGGCTCTGAGTGCACGGGCCATCTCTCCTTAGAGGCCAGAGCTCCATGTGCCACGCCTGGGCGAGCTGTGTCTGTGCCCTCACAGTGACACCCTGAACATCTTTTACAGCCTCTGCACAGAGGCATGAAATTGAATCATAAACCAGAGGTTCCATCCCACCGCCCAGTGAACTTGGCAGAGACAGAAGTGTTCGTTCGTCTTCTGTGATCGCCCACGTAGAGTCCCTCCTCCCATTCCCGGAATGGCCCCGTCATCCTCTCCCTCTCCCTCTATATGGGAGTTCTTGGCCAGTTGGCTCTGTCTTTCTGTCACAGCCTCACCAGACTCCACCTTCCTTCACCCCTCACCCTCACTAGCTCCGGCCACTGCAGCCTTCTCCTACATACCTTC
>NW_011888809.1:7939980-7946317 GCF_000151845.1 Pteropus vampyrus
ACACCTGTGGCCACAGTTCAAAGTGGAAGCACCGTGTCATCCTGTAGAGATGGACAGAGGACTTCACATGGGAGCCAAGTACACGTCACAGGCTGAGGCGTCTCCTGGGAATCAAATGAGTACCATCCAGAACAGGCCTCAGCTGGACAAGTCCTAAAGAATCAGGCACAGGATTCCCTGACCTCAAAGGCCAAAAGGAAAGTGTGGTGGAAAAATTAGCTGTGTCACCAGGCCAAGCCGACTTTTTGCTAAGTAGGTGGCATGATGTGAGTGTTGAGAACAAGCCAGCGTCAGACCAATGTTTCCTGCGCCCCCACAGAGTGTTTGGCGGCCCCCAGGAAATCCTTCCTTTCTACTCAGGGTTTGTGTGTCCCTTTCAGAATATATATGATCCCCATCCTCTGAAAAGTAAGACAATCTGAGTTAAAGCGGAAGACATCCCTATTACTCAAAATATGATAGAAATGTTGGACTAAAAATGAAAAAAAAAAAAAATTAGCTAACAATTGTAAATTTGTAGCCTAACTTGAGACCAGCAAAGGAAAATTCCAAAGTAAAAAAAGAAAGAAAAAATGAGAGGGCCCCTCGAAATTGGTAAGTGAAGTTAGACCTGAAAAGTGATACAGGGCAGTTGGACCCTGCTACAGGCTTTAACAGCTGGAACTAAGAACGGATCCCCTCACAGAAGGGGAAATTCAGCCCGCAGACTCGTATGGATGGGTGGCTGGAACTGAGTGACCTGAATTGACTCTGCAGCCACCAGCATTGTCATTTGTAGGGAAATCACTGCCCGCCTAATCCAGGAAAGCTGTAGTGAAGCGTCCTATCCATCTAAGCCAGTGGATGGAAATAGACATACCTACAAGCAATCAGAACGTAGGAAAGGGTCCAAATTTAAGCTACCTCAGGGAGTCAGGACTCCAGAGAAATAAATGAACATAAACCTTAGTCAGTACACTTATATTCATAAAGTCTCAGCAGATGCAAACAAGAAACTGTCAACCAAAGCAAGCCACATGGGTTTCTCGTGGAAAATATCCTCACAGACAACAAGATCATGGCCAAAATTATAAGCCATATGAGAAAATGAATGACCAGAAAGAAGAAGCAAGAGGAACAACATATAATCCTGGAGACATAAAACAATTTTTAAAAGACTATAAAAGAAGTATTTTTAAATGTTTGCAAAAATAAAGGAGTAAGAAGAAATCACAATGTAAGAAAAGGTCAGTATGAAAAAGAGAAAAATAAATTAGAAATATGAGTCAATAAAAAACTCATGACACCCCAAGCACAGAGGCATGCATTGTGTTCAAGTACACAGAAACCATTTCTACAAATTAACTATGTCTTAGGACATAAATGAAAATGTGTTCTTTCACCAAAATACAAGTAAAACTAAAATGAACTAAATGAGTATTTAAGAAAAAAAAATCAAAGCTGGAGACGTCCAGTTTCTTGTTCAATGTGTAAAGAACTTGGAAGTCTTCACTCTCGTCCTCAAAACAACAACAAAAAGCTGAACAAAGTGAAAATCAACAACCTTTCATAGATCCGTCGGAGAACTGAGGCCATAGGGCCTGAAAACGGGAAAGCCAGGTAGACATAGGGAGTCACAGATTACGTGAAGCAAAAGCCACACGTGGAGCCTGGTAGAAACACTTAAAGGTTAATCGACCAACTGCTGGAGACTAAATGAAGACAGTCTTGAGGGATAAAAATTTCTGGGAGCCTCGCTTTAGGTAGCGCTTCTCACTCACAGGAGCTTTACCTTCAGGAACCCACAGGGTTATCAGGGCAAAGGTTAAAGAAAATTCCCCTCGATCTGTCCACCTCAACTTTTAACATATTTTCCTGAAAGACCTTCTCACATAGTAAGTTGAAAGCCTGTCTTTTGCTTCCTTAACCTACTTCTCATATTATATGAGAATTTTTAATGTATTTTCATACCTGCTTCCCATCTGGGCAGTAAGCCCACAAAGCATCCTTCCTCGCATCCTTAGTATCCGTTGGAGGATCTGGCATAGAGTAAGAGCTAAATAAATTTTTAAATGTGGGAAAATATAAAAGTTATTCCAACTTCAGTGATGTTCAGTAGAAGAAAAATAAGGGCCAAAGAAAACCTGACCACCTGCAGGACATGAGCATCAAATTACCATGCACGACATTTTGGCAATAATCAAAAGCAAAATAGTCTGCTGTGTTTTTACTGCTACCCGAAATAATGATTTTTCATATAGCTTTTCACATCTGTCATTTCACTTGATTCTCTCAAAATTCCTGTAGGGGAGGCAGAGAAGACATTTATTATCCATGGTAAGCAAATGAAAACATTGAAACAAGAGAAGTTTACTGACCTGCCCCAAATCATACAATAAACAAAGCAGAGATGTTCCTGGAACAGGATTTAGGACAAGCTCTTCCCACCAGATCACTCTGCCTGTTTGGAACGGTGGTTTCAGATTCTTGTGTTCAGACTTGGCCTGGACCTGTCACTCACAGACTCATTCCACCTGAGGACAAGACCGGAAGCAGGCCAATTGAATCGTTTTGGGATTTATGAGAAATTGTGGAAGAAATCGGACAATTTATATACCGAAAATTAGCATCCTAGATACACGACAGGCTGAAAACTTTAGTGCTCAAATCAGAAGGTGGGAGAAGATTTGTTCAGCATCAGGGAGAGAAAAAAAACACTGGCCTGAAACCAGTGCTCCATGTTTTCAATCCCAGGGCTGCTGCCTCTTTGCCCTGTGACCTTGTGAAATCACCTTGCCTCTCTGGGCCTCAGTTTCTCCATCTGTCAAATGAATACATTGAATTATATTATCTCTAAGTCCCCTTCTGCTCTGAGATTCTTCTAAGATCTTGAAATGTCTAAATATATATAATAAAAGGTAATGTCCTAAGTATTTCTTTAAAAACCATATTAAATAGATTCATAGAAGTCTGGGTATTGATTGACTATAATGTGGAAGTCCGAAAACCAATTGCGTTTGTGTATAACAGCATAAAAATCGCTGTATTTTCTAAAATCTTCCATTTCCTTTCCCATTAACAGATGGGAAGCAGTTTGGTGGAGTTTATTGGATGGAGCAGCTGCCATCTGAGCAGTCACGCCACATGAGTGACACTAATGAGACAGGTGAAATATTCAAGAGCCCAGGATTCTCCCCAAGAAATAGCTGCACTCCGCCAGGGTCATAAAAGGCAGGCCTGTGAGTTAGTTTGCAGCTCTAAAAATAGACTGTATAAATAATATTTTTTATAATGATGATGACTATTATTTGCAGCTTGCCCCACCCTCCCAGGCAAATGTCCAGGGAAGAACAAAAAGATCCTAAGCATAATTAAAACAAAGAAAACACAGAGGTGCTGGCATATGAGGAAAGGAAGCATTTCCACATCAGAAGCCAAGAACTATTTGTTGGATTTGATTAATAATCGCCAATGTGGATTTTATTTTAAGATCACACAATTTTAAAAGCACATTATGGGTTTTGTTTTATCCACCATTTAAAAAAAAATGACCCGGAATCACTCTTCTATTAAAAAGGTCCTATGTTGTTCTTTCAGGTTTGACTATACTTTACTTTTCCAGAAAAAAACTGGAAAGGGCACTTTTTCTAATCTCTGGGTCTTGAGAGATTCCTTTTAAATCAGATCAACTCAGTGAATATTTACTAAGTGTATATTAGCTTGTCAAGCACTGGGAATACAGATGTGTACACACACACACACACACACACACACACACACATTCCAGGAGTTCAGGAAGTAATGGGCAGAATTAAAACATTATGCGATAAACTGTGCAAGTTACTGGGCCTGAGAATGATGACGATCAGAGTTCAGAAATGACTTTGTTTCAAGGTGATGTTTCTCCAAACTGGGAGGATAACTTGGGGTTTATCCATTTGATAATGGAAGGTGGGGCATTCCTGGAACAGGAAATAGCAAGTACAAAAAAAGAGATGAAGGATATAATATTTTACATTAAAGAGTGACAAGAAATGAAAGACAGATTGCAAATGGCCATATGAATTCTGCAGAGAATGAAAGAGTTTGTTCTGGGGAGGTGAGAAGCCATTGAAGGGTTTGAATACAGGGGCTGCCATGATCATATATGTCTCTCTGAAAGGCCATTGGGGCTTCAGGATGGACAGTGGATTGGATAGACTAACTATGACGGCAGGGGACCAATCAGGAATAACTTGAAATGACTCAGGTGAGAGCTGATAGGAGTTGATCTGGACAGTGGCTCAAGGGAGAATAACAAAAAGAAGATAAAGATGAGCTCTAAATATACCAAAGTTTCTGCTAGCATCACTCTTCTAAAGGCTATGTCAAGTTATTAAAGGGTCAAAAGGCAAACACAATACGCTGAAAACTATTAAAATGGCCATTTATGTGATTGTTACATATAGTAGTTATGTGAACTTAAACAGGAAACATTCACATATTACTAGCAGGACTTGTAAAGAAGCTCTATAGCGTCAACCATTCTGTTCGGTGGGAATTTTAACACTTAGTACCCAGTTGTTTCCAGCTCCCTAAATTAGACAAAATCTCTGGTAGCGAGAAAGAGAATCCTGGCCTATGCTAAATCAACCTGCCTTTTTGCTCACTGATAAATTATTGTAAAGCAAAGAAACTGTCTATAAAGAAAAATGAAGACTATCTGGTTGAGGAATAAAAGGCTTGGTTCTAAATCCAAGGAGATATACACATGTGTTTTATTTTTGTGGTTGTGGCTGGGACTCAGTTGATAACTTGCATAAGTTACACCAAGCCTTAATTTCTCTAGCTATAAAATGGGTACAGTCAGACATGACTCCCTACTTACCTGTTAGTGATGCTGCATAAATGGCTACACTATGCCTATAAAATGTTCTCAGCCTTTGCTCAGAGGCCCTTGTTTACGTGTCATTATTTCACTGATGGCGATTTTGCAGATGGTGTAAGCCTTGCGAGGTGGTGAAGTTGAACCCTAGAGGGGCTGACTCATTTTGTCAAAGGTGCCAAAAATCGATGTGATCAGCAATTTCTGGACTTACCTGGCCAGATGAAGATTGAGATCTACTGACCTATGAAAAAGTATCAGAGAGTTTAGCCTTAGAAGAGAATAAAAGTTATACATTGAAATCTTGCAACTTAGAGAAAGAGAGGGAGAATGAAAGAAGAAATAAGTTTATGATGCAAATAATTAAAGTCGCTTTTTCAATTTGGCAGCTGGGTCACGTCAGGCACTGTGCTAGGTATTCATTTATTATGTGCATATTCATGTTTCTGTCTGGCACATAGTAGGCACACAGTAAATGTCAGTTGCATAAACAACCCTTTATGGGAAGTTCTATTACCCCATATGTAATGGGGTAATAGAACTTCCCAAAGTTCTGCGTTCTTGTTTCTGCTCTCATACAGTCAACAATCAATCGCCCTTTTCGTGATCCATCTGGTGCCACATTTGTCACATTTTTGTGCTTTATGTTGGTGATCTCACTGTTTAAAGTGCCCCACAAACATCGTGCTGAAGTGCTGTCTAGCGTTTCTAAGTGTGAGAAGGCTATGATGTGCCTTATGGACAAAAAGCCTGAGATAGACAAGATTTGTTCCAAAGTCATGTGAGTTAAAGTGCTGTTGGCTGTGAGTTCAATGTTAATGAAGTAACTGTGTATTAAATAAGGTGGCTTTAAACAGAAACACGCATAAAACAAGGTTATGTACAGATCGGTTGATGAAAATATTGTGACCAGAGGCTCATAGGAACCGAACCATGTATTGCCACTAGGAACAATGGCTCAGGATTTGCTAGTTCAGTGTTTGTGATAACCTCATAAAACATAGCTTCTGGAAGTAACGAAAATCAACTGTATATAATCTGACCTGATTATCAGGGCTTGGTGAGTGCTATGGTAAAGGGGCGAGGCATTGCTATGGAAGCCTTGGAGAGTTGAAGGAGATATTAAAGAGCGGTTGCTTTTGAACAGGGATTTCTTTAAATGAGCAGATATTCCAAGACTGGACCAGGAAGAAAGGTCATTTAAGGCACAAGGTAACCACGTGCAAAGGAAGAGAAGTCTGAAAAAGCTGGACACTCTCAGTAACTAATGAAGTGACTTAAGTCAGGTCTCTTAAGTCACAGGCTTCAATTCAGCTGCAGGCGAGGATTTTCAGCCATTACCAAGTTTCTCTACATAGTTCGGGCTGTGATTTTTGCACCACAAAAGTATACATTGTGCCAGCTGTGAAAATTGACTCAATATTCATAATCAAATCTATTATGCTCCCTCTGAAGCCTGGCCATGTTTCCGTAGAAACCCCTAGTTACATAAAG
>NW_011888809.1:7947297-7956107 GCF_000151845.1 Pteropus vampyrus
CCATCTTTTGTGATCCTATTGTTCATTCAGTCAATATTATTGGGAACCAGTTTGTACCAAGTATTATTCTCAGTACTGGGGATGCTTCAGAGAATATGTTTTCAAAAGCAAGGGAGCAGAACTGGGTTCATGCAGAGCATCCCACAGCCCCTGGGCAAGGATGGTACTGCTCTCCTGATTATTCCTACTGCTGCCCCATTTCTCTCTCCAGCTCTTCTTCCCAAGAACCCTTAGCTTGTCATCAGTCTTTTTATTGGAGGCTCCAGTCTAGGCTGCCCAGCCTCCAGACACTCCCAGATCAGGTGCAGCTTTCTCGGGCTGATGTTCTGGTTCTCCACACTCAGCTTTGCTTTGTCCAGTGCCTTCAGCACCGCAGCCACACCAAACCCCTTCCCACAGGGCCTGCCCTTTGTCCTTCAATCTGGAGTGTCCTTGACTTCATTTCCCACCTATTGAAGTCTAGCTCATCCCTCAGGGTTCAGCTTAAAAGAATCTGCTCCCGACTTTCCTCAATCACAATGAATGCTTTCTCGTCCTGGGGATATACGACCAACATCTCTATTTTAATGTTCCCTATTCCTCCTTGTCATAAACTGGGCCGGCAACCTGTTTGTGTACTCCTCAAGGCCGGGGACATGTGTCCTTACTCCATCATTTAGGCTTTGCCAAAGCTCAAGAAATCTTTTTTAAAAAATAAATAAATGACGAGGATGTCCTTGAAACTAGAACAGTTCAGTTTAAATTTAATTTAACAAAGATATTAAGGTTTATTTTAGCAAATTTATATTGTGACTAAAAACCATCTGAAATTTTATCTCAACCTGCCTGCCCTCTCAATGATAGTTTAATTTCACTGTAATCTTTATTATACTAACCTCTAAACTTGTTATTAGTATTACTGATGAAGTCGAAAGCCTATTTCATCTGATTATTGTGTCTTAGGAAACGCTTAATTATTAAATTCCACACCGATAATTAGAAAACCTATTATTTCCCAATGGGCTAGGCAATATCATGCAGGTATCCCTCAATTATTGAAATAGTGGCTGTCTTTATGTGTGTGGAAATGAAATTTCATACATCGAATAGTCTCTTCTCACCAACTTAAGCTGTATTATTAGAGATAGATGGGCATAAAGTAAGGAGTCCTCTCGTCTGAAATGACAGCGTTTTATGGGGCGAATGGCACCTGTGGCTGATTCGTCCTTGCCCTTCCCAGAGCCCAGCCAGGTTCAAGGTGGACAGACTAAGTCAGACATTTTGGTGTGTACATATGTGTGTATATATGGGGATGGAGAAAGAAGGGTTTTTCTCATAGAGCCACCCAGAGATAAAATGGATCGTCTTTGCAGAGAAAAACGACAAGGGCCAGGCCAGGCATGGGGCGGGGGATGGCTTGGCAGACACAAGTGAAGGAGAGAAAGTGTTCATTCTTCATTCTGATCCGAAAGACCCCTACGGATGAGGAGACTATTTTATCCTAACCAGATTGCGCTCTTCTGGCTCCCATCCTAATTCTTGCCATAACTCAGAGCCAGTGCCGGGCTAGGCAGCTCGTGGACGATTTCCAGCCCCACGGATTGTCTGACCCTGAAGGAGGCCGGGATGGCATCAAGTCCTGTGTGGGGGACACTGGAGGTCAAAAAAGGGAGAGATTTGACCAAGGTCTCCTGAAGTTTCCTGTGCTTCGAGACCTGGGTGCCTTATGTTCCAGACCCCACACACTCCCACACTGACACAGCTCCTCCCAGAACGTGGCTTGGCCCATTGTAGGGGTTTAATAAATGTTTCATGATGCTCAAGCTCATTGACTGGGAAAGGAAGCAGGAGAAACCTGGGCCTGCAAGACCCCCCGCCCCCCACCCCCTCGCCAGCTCTGACTCACAACCTGTTTGGCACGGTGCAGCCCTCTCTGGTTTCCTGAATCTCTCTCTCTAATGCAAAAAGCCTTCATGGCAGATGTTTTAAAACAATGATTATGATAATGACACTGTAATCCCCTACCTTCCCTTTGCATCACAAGATTTTTTTTTTTTTTTTTTTTTTTTAGTGTTTTTACAGGCTTACTCTTTAGGGGTAGTTACATCTGGACTAACCATTTGTGAAGACTTTTTCTGGTGGTCTCAGCAGAGCCCACTCCAGCTGGAACCTTGCTGGCATTGTGAACGCAAAGGCTGGTTCACAGTCCAAAGTGGTTTAGGAGGGTGGGGAGGGTTGGGACCCTCTGGCTGGCACATGGGCCCTCATTTGAAGGTGGGCGTGAGCTTAAGAATTGACTGCAGGGCCTTTCATCCGATTTCGTTTGTTTTGTTTTGTTTTGTTTTTTTCTTCTTTTGAAGGGTAACAGTGGATGGGTATGGAGGAATTCGATATGTAGAAACAGCAAGGGCAGATCCGGGCTTCCTCTGGGAGGGCGAAGCCCAGTGGCCAAGGCCAAGAGAAGAGCAGGGGTTACCGCGTGCGGACGTGGTCAGCACCAGCTCCTGGGCTCGGAAGGGGACCAGGCTGGGCGAGGGCGTGGGTGGGGATCCCCGGGAGCCGGGCCGGGGGCGGGGCTGCGGGGCGGGGCTGCGGGGCGGGGCGGGGCTCCGGGGCCGTCTCGCAGGCTGCGGCGGCCGCGGGAGAGGCGTCCACAGCGGCGGCTGCTGGGGCAGCGGCGGCGGCTGGGGCAGCGGCGGACAGGCGGCCGAGCAGGGCTGCGGCGGCTCGGGTGAGCACGGCTAGGACGCGTCGGGGACGCGCCGGGGGTCTGCAGGGAAGTGGGCTCGGGAGGCGCCGGGTGAACCCTGCCATCCTTCCCCAGCTCCCGACTCCCTGGCAGCCCTGGGAGCGGGAGGGAGGGTGAGCGGAGGACCCAGTCTTTAGCCCTTCTCCAGCGATCGCCGTACAGACGGTCGTCTCTGCGCCCCATCGCTCCTTCTCCCCAGGACAGCCTCTTGATTGTGTTAAATCAACCCCCTTATCCCTTCACCGCCCCTGCGCCCCCACCCCCGCCCCCAGGTATCTTTAGCTCCAAAACCATTCTTCCAGGAGACCCCAGCCCTCTGCTTCCCCATTCGCACTAGCAGAGGCCCGGCTTCCCCACCGCTCTGTACAGCCCCAGAGGCAGAGGTGAGCCCTCTCCAGCACCTGCACACCTGAACCTGTCTGCTGCCACCTGCCCCAGAGATTCTTAGGCAGCAAGCTGCTGTGCCTAGGACCCAGGCATCCTTGCCATCCCTCTTCCTCGACCCCTCCCAATCTGGAGAAGGGGACTGACTTGATGGATCCTGAGCTTTGGGAACAATTTGACCCACTTCCCAAAAGGCTGGTTCCAGGCCAGTCGTGCTGTTTGGTGGAGACACCTGTCTTGTTTGCCAGCTGAAAAGCCAAGAAGCCTCTGTCAAAATGAGCCAGCTGGGCCCTGGGTCCTCCTCCAAGCTGCCCTGACTTGCTCCCTGTATCCCCAGAGACCAGGACCAAGAGCTTCATCATTCAAGAGCTCCAAAGCTATTTGCCAGCCCCGCCCCAGACCCCCAGAATTACCCTAGCCACTGTGCTGGGAGTGCAGGGTCTAGCACTGAAGGAGCCCCAGTTCCGGCCTGGTCTCTCCTCACACACTCTTCTTTTCTTGCCTGTTCCCTGGGGAACCCTGGGCAGGGTAGCCGGGCTGGTTTTCAGGGCCTTTGCCTCCCCCACTGCTCTGTGGCCCTCCTTCCTTTCCCTGTTTGAAACTTTTTCCTCTTTCACTAGTCGCCATCACTCTGGTTGGGCCTGGGCCGTCTGCACCGTGTTGAATCCCCTGGACATAGAAAGCTGGGCTGGGACCATGAAGGGCCAGGACTTGTGCTGGGCTGGCATGAGGAAACTGGCTGCTAGCCAGGTCAAGCTGGGCATCTGGGCCCGGGGACCAGGGCTTTAGGGTGGGTCGTTGGCTGTCACTGAGCTCCGAATGGGGTCCGAAGGCTCTCTTTGCTGAGAAGACAGGAGGCAGAACAGGGCTGTGTTTTCCTGCATGCTTCTGACTGTCTTGTGTTGCTATGGTGACAGTTTTGCCTCTCTTCCTCCTCCTGACTCTTCTGGGAGCTGGATTTTATTGGTCTGTTGTCCTGTCTTTTATGGCTTTAATTTCTCCTTTCTACTTGCTCTGAAATAAACAGTCATAAACATGGGCACTGGGCCCAGCCTGGGGGCTGGCAGGACTTCACCTCTTCCTGGCCCTGGGCTGCTGCGAGGGGAGAACAGGGGACAGAGGTGGGGACTGAGCTGCCCACACTCCCTCCGGCCCTCAACTCTGGGAAGGGTTGGTCACAGTGTCAGGCACACAGTGGGTAGCATCCTGCCTTGGTGCTAAAAACAGAGTCCAAGTGTGGTGGAGGAGCTCACCGATGTGTTTGCTTTCCATCTTCATGACTCTGAACACTGTGGGGTAGGGGCTGTCCCCACTTTGCAGATGATAAAACTAAGCTCAGGGTGAGCTGTTTCTCTAAGATCACACTGATTTTAGCGCATAGTCAGTGCTCAGTTTTTGTTGAATGAATGGAATGGTGCTGGAGCCAGCATCTCCCTCATTTTCTACCCTGTGGGTGAGCTTCCTGGCCCTGCTCCCCGAGGGACAGCCGAGCCTCCATGTTCTGGGAGGCCCGTCAGAAGGTGTTCTCCAGGTTTCCTGTTTCTCAGATATGCCACTGGACTCCCACGGAGGAGATCTGCCAGGCAACTGCCTTTCAGATCCTTTGTGCACCCTTGACCCCAAGTATTGGGACTCAAGTTGAGAGAAGAGTGAAGCCACTTGTGACTTCCTGTTTTTACTCAACACTGAGAAGCATTCAGTTTGATTTTACTCTTAGAGCCTAAATGCAACCGGATGAGTCAGGGACACTGAGAGCCAAGCAGTCCCTTCCAAGCCAGCCCTGGTTCGTACGTAGCTCACCAGGGCCATAGGGTCACTGACTGTCAGCTGTCAGTGACACTCTCCAGAGAAGTAGCCCCTGCTCTTCCCTTTTATTATTCCCTTCATTGCATAATCTCTTTTCTTCCCACTCCCTCACCTTTCTCTCTTCACACTGCCCATGCTCTAGACTTGTTAGTAAAGAGCATTATGGTAACATGAAAAGACCAGGCAATCAGCAGCCTCAAGGTCAAATGTTGGCTCCAAGGAAGTCAGTTCACACATACGGGCCTCAGTTTCATTCTTTAAAATGGGGTGACAGTATCTGTCCTAATGGCCACATTTCCTCGTTCTTGTGGGATGGAATGGAGTAGCTTATAAGGAGTGCTTTGAAAAGTTGAAAGCCTGAAGGACTCATAGTGTCCTCATTCTATTAGAAGGCCTCACTGTTAAAGAGACCCCAAACCACTGCCCAGAGATTGAGAGCTGATTTAGGAATCATCAAAGCATATAATCTCAGGTTTAGAGGTATTCTCTAGTCATTTTGTCCAGCCTTGATGTTGAATTTGTTTATTTATGCACCTTAGGTTAACTGAGCATCTGCTCTGCACCAAACACATTTTAGGGAAATGGGGATTAAAAAATCATAATAAAAAGAACACTCTTCTTGTTTTCAAAGAATATAGTCTGGCGGTGAAAGCGGACATGGAAGGAGATCCTTGTAATGTAGTCAGGGAGATTGTGTGATAAGCGAAAAGGCAGGGCAGGCAATGTGTGGCCCAGAGATGGCGACTTGACTAGGTCGGCCATTAAGATTGAATCAGGGAGCCTGTTCATTGTGGCTGAAATACAGCAGTCCTGCCCCCTGCCTGCTTGGCAAATCCTACTTCAGCCCTCACAGCGATGGGGTGATGGCTGCAGTCTCTCCCTCAGCTCTGGTGAGCAGGACAGGAGAGAGGCATGTGGCAGGGAGCCAGCCCTGCCTTCCTTGCTGACTTTTGACTCATCCACTCATAGTAGCTGCTGGTTTCCTATTTCATCTTGGTTAAAACCCTTTCTCAGGCAATTGGAAAGAAAGTGGATTTTGGAGTCAGACCTGAATTCAAACTCTACTGTTGTTATGTTCTACCTGTGGGACTCTGAAGGAGTAACTTCTTGTATCTGTACAATGGCAATAATGATACTTGTCTTCTAAGAAGCAAATGATCTTATGTATTTATAGAGTTTGGCATGGTGCCTACCTCACAGTCGACTTCTGTTATTTAGTTATATTGATTAGAAAAAAATTCTCAGTTACTGGGCCTCTGGGTCCTCTTAGAACTGTGGTGGGAAGCACTCGAGACTAATTCTGGTCTTCAGAGATTCATTTATTATCTGGGAAGCTTAAAAATTGCCCATGCTGAGGTTCCTCACACTGCTGGGTAATCTTTGAGTGATCTGTCACCAGATAAGCTATGTTCTACAACACCAGGACACTGTGCAAATTACCAAGGCTTTTGTTTTCTCAATGAGGAACACGTTTGCAATGACAACAAATGCCCGGAGTTTCAAAAACATGTTACCATTGGTGAGAATGCCTTAATTTGATATAGACCCATGTGTTTATTTTCGTTTTTGTTGCCTTTGCCTTTGGTGTCAAACCCCAAAATTCATCGCTAAGACCCATGTCCAGTAGCTTACTGCCTATGTGTTCTCGTAGGTGCTTCAGGTCTTATGTTCAAGTCATTAATGCATTTTGAGTTAATTTTTGTATAGAGACTAAGACGGTGGTTCCGTTTCGTTCTCTTGCATGTGGCTGTCCAGTTTTCCCAGCACCATTTACTGAAGAGTCTGTCTTTTCCCCATTGTATAATCGTGGCTCCTCCTTCAGAAAACACTTTAAAATGAGTGCTTCATATTTTTTATTCGGAGCATGTTTAACTCTCTTTCATTTTTTAAAGTTACCATATATGTGTGCTTATGTTTTCTCAAATCATCCATGTAACTTTTGGGCATTCGTTTTATCATCCTCTTTTTATACTTGAGGAAACTGGGAAAGGTGAGATCGCTTCCACAGAGCCCAGCAGTTAGTGGCAAAGCCAGCATTGAAATCTGGGTCCTGTTTGTTCTTTGTGCCATAATATACAGTCTTGTCATTTCCTTGGCTGGTGTGTCAGTGACCTAAAATACTTGTGTTTGAAGAATGCGGGCAGATTTTAACGGGGGTGGAACTGGTCAGTGTTGTAACTGAGACTCATAGTAAATATTTAGAGACTTTATTAGGGTTTTGCTCTCAGCACAGCATTAACAAGCCTTTCTGCAACTGGCCAAGGCTTCTTTACTCGAAGTGATGAATAGAAGAGTTGACATGTATTCGTTAAGAGGAAATGTTTGATAATGCTAAACGTCGCTTCCTTTGCACACACACACACAAAAATGGATTGCCAGTTTGTCACAGAAATTAATTGAACAGATTTTATAACTGAACGTGTGCATGGAAAACATGACAGCTACATTCCGGGGCCACAGGGACAAAAACAAGAAGGCCAGAAAATGTGGGCGGATGTCTCCTCAAATGCAAGTTTGATTTGGATTCAGGAAGTATAACTCCTCTCTAGGAAGACAGAGCCATTGAAAAGCATTATAGAATTGCTCACTAACCTTTCTCCGGGAATTTAGAAGCCTAATTTGCCTGGTTTACACACCCACCATCCCAGCGAATCCCAGTTCTGGAAACGGGCGCCATGGTTGCCAGCGGTGCGCTTCCCGGGCCCGCCTCGGCACCGCAGACAGATGCGTTTCTATTTGCAATTATCTTGGGCCTGCGTCTGGTGTCTGCTTATTTAACGACTTCCCTTTCTAATAAAAATTCTGTATGGCATGGATAATTAGATCTTTAAAATGAAACTGGGGAATACAGTGTCCCCAAAGAGTTTAATGACAGTTTATGATGAATCGAGCATAAAAATGAGATCATTCATTCATTCAGTTAACAAATATGTGCAGGGTGGGTTCTTACCCTGTGCTGCACAGGATAGGACGCGGTGATCAATATGGCGTTGTCCCTGCCCTCAGGTAGCTCTCACTCCACAGGGAGGCAGAGGAGAAAGCAGGTGTCACAGTGGAGCTTGGCCAGCGTCATTCAGAGGGCAGTGTGCTGGGAGGAAGCAGAAATGTAATTGTTTCAGCTCAGTGTGACAGCCCATTTTCTTACACATGGGTGTTACCTATGGAGCACCTGAATTACACCTGACATGTCGCAGGGAGAGGAAGCATGGGACAGAAAAGCACCTGGCCTGGACGGCTAACGGCCCAGGCTCAGCCCTCAGCTCTGCTCCTCTCTGCCTGGGTGGGAATGGAGCACATCTCTGTACTTCATTTTCACTGCTGATAAAATGGGAAGATTGGATGTGATAACTTACACAGGCCCTTCCACTTGTAGCCTATGATTCTAAAGGAGCCTGGGCTCCTTTCTCTAGTGACAGGTGAAGAAGTAAAAGCCGGCAGCTTCAGACAGCAGGGGTGCCGAGACAGAGGTAAGGAAGGGGAAAGCCAAGAGGTAAGGAAGGGAAAAGCCATTTTCGACAAATCTCTCAGGGAGCAGAGAAACTTTGCTATCCCTCCCAGAAAGGGAGCCACATTGTGACTGAGCATCTGATAAATGATTGAAAGTCAGAGCCAGTGACAAAAGGGACAGCATTACTCAGCAGAGGCGGGAAGAGAGTCACCAGCTTACTGCCCTGTTCCCGGGCCTCCACTGGCGTGGAGACAGAGGGCTCGACCTCACAGATGCCTTGGTTACTGTGGCGTGCTCTTGTTTGAAGTTAATGCCCTATAAAAAATCATTTGGTTTGATGATGTCCAAGTTTTAGAATAAATTAAAATGCACTGTCATTTTAGGATTATGGGGAACAGTGATAAACACACTGTTCTCAGCACACCATCAAGTGCCTTTATTCCC
>NW_011888809.1:7957312-7965482 GCF_000151845.1 Pteropus vampyrus
GACTGACTGACTGACTGAAACCAAAATCAAAGCCTTTCCCAAGGCCCAGACAGGAATTCAGCCTTGTGAAAGTTACAACTGGTTTACAACTCTTTGAAATCCAGAGAGGCGAGAGGTTCACCTAGAAGTTCTGTGAGGGTACCTGGCTTCAGGCGACCTTGCGTCTATAAGCAAACAGACCTGGGCTGGAATCCTGGCTCTCCCCTTGGGCAAATTCTTTAGGCTTGCTAAGCTTTCTAATTTGTGAACTAAAGTTAATATTTGTGACTCAGGAGGAATATTACAAAGAGTAAATGAATTAAACATATGTCGGTCTTTCTTTTTGCCTAGTCTTAGAAGAAAATGTCGTTGAAAACTTTGCCGGTTCCTTTAGGATCCTCTTGATCCGTTCGTTGTTTGGGGTGGAAAATGACAGAGAACTTCTTTCTCTGACAGACACCAACTTGGATCGCCCCTGACAAAGCCCCCCACTTCTGCTCCTCTGGACTTATGTTTCTAGCGTGTGAGCCTTCATTTCACACTTGAAATGAACCTGGCTATGAAGTTTACTAGAGTGTAACGAGGATAATGATTCCAGTCAGCATCCAGCATTGCACTTACTCTATGATCTATTTGCCTACCCGAAATCTTTTTCTTAAGGTGTAAATGTGTGTGTGTGTGTGCGTGCGTGCGCATGTGCGCGTGCACACACGCAAGTGTGCATAAACGCATGTGTGTTTTTTGCACTGTGAGGTTTCAAATCTAGGCCTTTGAGTAGCTTCAGAATTAAGGGCTGTAAGCTCTTTTTTGACATTACCTTATTTACAAGTCCAAAATCGAAAATGCTCTGAAAAGTTCAAGTGTTTTTCATAGCTTATTTGGAGGCAGAAGCTGGCCTGATCTTGCATGACATGTTTATAGACAAACCTCGGAGATAATGTGGGTTCAGTTCCATATCACCTTAATAAAGCGAATATCGCGATGAAGCAAGTCACATAAACTTTTTGGTCTCCTGGTGCATATAAAATTTTGTTTACACTATACCATAGTCTGTTAAGTGTGCAATTCATTATGTCTAAAAAGGATGTAATACTTCAATTAAAAAATACTTTATTTCTAAACAAACATAGCCATCATCTGAGCCTTCAGCAAATCATAATCTTTGTGTTGGGAGAGAGCCTTGCCTCAGAGTTGACAGCTGCTGACTGATGGGGTGGTGGTTGCTGAAGGTTGGGGTGGCTGTGACAATTTTTTAAAATAAGATGACAATGAAGTTTGCCACATCTATCAACTCTTGCTTTCATGAACAATTTCTCTGTAGCATGCAATGCTGTTTGATGGCATTTTATCCACAGAGGCGCTTCTTTCAATACTGGAGTCTGTCCTCTCAAACCCTGTAGCTACTTTATCAACTTTTATGTAATATTCGAAATCCTTCGTTGTCATTTCAGCAGTCTTCACGGCATCCTCACCAGAGTAGATTCCATCTCAGTAAACTACTTTTTTTGCTCATCCACAAGAAGCAATTCCTTATCCATATTCATTAAAATTTTATCACAGGATTATAGCAATTTAGTCATATCTCCAGGCTCTGCTTCTAATTCTAGTTATCTTGGTATTTCCACATCTGCATTTACTTCTTCTACCGAAGTCTCAGACTTCTCAAAGTCAGGCATGAGGATTTGAATCAAATTCTTCCCAACTCTTGTTAATATTGATCTTTTGACCTTTTGCCATAAATCACCAATGCTCTTAATGGCAACTGGAATGGTGAATCCTTTCCAGAGGTTTTTAATTTACTTTGGCCAGATCCATCAGAGGAATAACTATGGCAGCTATAGCCTTAGGAAATGAATTTATTAAATAATAAGACTCGAAAGTTGAAACTGCTTCCTTAATCCATGGGCTGCAGAATGGATGCTGTGTTAGCAGGCATTAAAATCACATTAATTTCATTGTACGTCTCCATCAGAGCTCTCGGATGACCTGGTACACTGTTAAACAGAAGTAATATTTTGAAAGGAATCTTTTTTTCTGAGCAGTAGGTCTCAACAGTGACTTAAAATATTCCGTAAACCATGCGGTAAATAGATGTGCTGCCATCCAGGCTTTGTTGTTCCACTTATAGAGCACAGGCAGAGTAGATTTAGCATAGTTCTTAAGGGTCCTAGGATTTTTCAGAATGGTAAAAGAGCATTGACTATAACTTAGCGTCACCAACTGCATTAGCCCCTAATGAGAGAGTCAGCCTGTCCTTTGAAGCTTTGAAGCCAGGCATTGATGTCTCCTCTCTAGCTATGAAAGTCCTAGATGGCATCTTCTTCCAATATAAGGCTATTTTGTCTACATTGAAAATCTGTTTTTTGTGTAGCCATTTTCATTAATTGCCTTAGTTAGATCTTCTAGATAAATTCCTGCAGTTTCTACATGAGCAATGGGCTACTTCACCTTTCACTTTTATATTATAGAGATGGCTTCTTTCCTTAAACCTCATGAACTAACTTTTGCTAGCTTCAGACTTCTCTTCTGCAGCTTCCTCTCCTCTCTGTCTTCAAAGAATTGAAGTGAGTTAGGACCTTGGTCTGGATTAGGCTTTCATTTAAGGGAATGTTGTGGCTGGTTTGATCTTCTATCCAGACAACTAAAACTTTCTTCACTTTAGTAGCTAGGCTGTTTCTCTTTCTTGTCATTTGTGTGTTTACTGGAGTAGTACTTTTAATTTCCTTCAAAAACTTTTCCTTTGTATTCACAGCTTGGCTAACTGGCACAAGAAATCTAGCTTTCAGTCTATCTCAGTTTTCAACATGCTTCCCTCACTAAGCTTAATCCTTCCTAGCTTTCGATTTAAAGTAAGAGACCTGTATTTCTTCCTTTTACTTGAACACTTAGAGGCCAGGATTATTAATTGGCCTGATTTCAATATGGTTACGTGTCAGGGAATAGGGAGTCCCAAGGGGAGGGAGAGAGACGAGGAAATAGCTGGTTGGTGGAACAGTCAGAACACACATAACATTTATCGATTTACAAACAATTACGAAGGTAACATGAAAGATCACTGATCACAGTTTACCATAACGAATATAACAATAATGAAAGAATTTGAAATATTTCAAAAATTGCCAAAATGTGACACACAAACAAAGTGAGCAAATCCAGTTGGAAAATGGTACCCATAGACTTGCTCATTGTGGGTTTACCACAAATCTTCAATGTGTAAAAAATACTATATCTTGGAAACAAGATAAAGTGAAGCACAATAAAACAAGGTATGTCTGTATAGTTTTTATTTATTTCATTCGGGATGAATAATTTATCATCAGAAAATGAGTTCCCCAGACCCTGCCAGAGGTTATACGTAGCATGGTATATATACTATATTACCTTGTGAAAATCTGAACATTTCTGATGCACATCTGAGCAAAGAGTTTCAGAAGAGGGTTTAAGGACCTTTCTTTCTAAAAGCCCACAGGAGCTTCCAGCATCTCTGGGGTTGGGAACTTGGGAAGGCATGGGTGTGGCCCTCGAGTGTCCTTCCTTTGAATACCACATGGTGTGGTGACATGGTTCATCTGGTGCTCATCAAAAGCCTTAATGGTGGGTTTTATATTTCATCAATTTACATAATAGGAAGTGAATTAAATCACCATGCTCAGCACAACATAACAAGAACAAAAACTTGTAAAATCGTGGTTTCCAAAGTTTCATTGAGACAAAGAAATTAAAAAAAAAAAATTCTTTAGAACTAAAAATAAGTTGGAAATTTTTGATCTAGTGTGGTTTAAGACCAGGTTTCATCGTTAGCCATTGCGGGGAAAGTAGAAGGGAGTTTTTAAACCCTACTCATCATTTTAGCCCCGTGAAGAGGAAGCAGGGCTTGAAGGGTGAGCATGGGGAAGTGAAACGCCCTGTGCGGGGTGTGAGGAGGTCTTGGTTCTTGAGTCTGCTCTTGACTTATTGAGTGAGCTTGGGCACATCACTTCCCTTCTCTGGGCCCTAGGAACTCGCTTCTAAGTAAATGGATTCTTGATTTTTATCTCTCTCCGAGAGTCTAGGAGTAGAGGCTGGGGTCCCACAAGAGAGTGAAGAGGGCTGAGCAGCCTGCCTGGCCGCATTTTTGTTGCTTCCTTCCAGCCTCCAGGCAGACTGGAGGGTATGAAAAGATTTTTCCTGTGCTCTGCATTGGCTTCCTCCTGGCTATTTCTTTACCTCCGCCCATAACACTGGTTTTCTGATGCCCGAGGCTGGTTTGGCCCCAGTTGGTGTCCAGCAAGGGCTCACTGAATGCATCACCAAGCCTTTCAGGTGACCATTTGCCCTGCTGGTGATGGCGGTCACTAGCAGTGGCCCTGCAGTATCGTGGCGGTAGTTAAGGCTGAGGTAGACATTGTTGAGGGGCCATCAGGAAGGAGAGTGAAAGTTCCCTATTGTTGACCAGTGCAGGGCTTACCCAAGGAAGTAGAATAGGTCCTTGCTTGGCCTGTGTCTTAGGTATTAAAAGGTAGAACATTTAGGTAAATGGGTGGGGAGACCGACTTCCTTCTCTCTCTGTCTCATTCTCTTTTTCTTTATTTCTTTGTCTTTTGAATTTAGGCTTAATATAACATTCAGATTTTTGCCAGGCGCAAAGTTTAACATGTCCTCCAGAATCTATAGAGGTTTAGCAAGCCGGTGGTTTGGCCTCTCTGAGCTCCCACCCTGCTCACCGAGGAGGTTCTCACTTAGCAGTCACTCATGGTAGGAACCAGGGGCCTGACCGCAGACAGGGGCTTTCTGCGATGGAGAAGTGACCTTAAACTTTAGGATCCGAAGGCCTTCACTTTGCACAGAGCGTTGGAGCCACTCAGGAGTGGTAAAGTTGGTTGACACCAGGGCACACTGAGATGAGGACACGTCCGAGGATGGCTGGTCCTTGTACATGAGAGAGGGCTGGACTCATGCGTGTGTGTGTGTGTGTGTGTGTGTGTGTGTGTGGTGTGAGTGGATATTTGTGAATATGAGTAATGTCTGGGATGTGGGTGTGTGAGTATGTGAATGAGTGTGTACATGGGTGCCTGTGTGTTGTGTAAATATGCAGACATGCGTCGGTGCGTGTGTGAGAGAGCGTGTGTGATTGCACGGGCGTGCATGTTTTGGGGACCCTTTCAGATCCTAGTAGGTGCTCTCAAGGCCATGGCCCTGCCAGTCGTCCTCTGGACAAGGCTGCCCCCCCAGCCCCAGCCCTGGCCTTCGTGTTCAGGGGTGGAAGTGACCGCTGCGGTGCTGTCACGGAGCTGAGAAGCCTCTTGGCCTTCAGGGACCAGTGAGCACCAAGCAAGGCAATTCTGAGGCTACCTGTCAGGAAGCAACTAAATAATGTTTTCTTAGGGAGAAATGTCTAATCCTGCTGCTTCAGAAACACAGAACCCCGTCATCTTACTCTATACGTATTTGTAAAGATTCGACTCATTTGAGCATGCTACTTTAAACATAAATGAAAGTAAAACTGAATACGGGCTCTTAAAAAATAAAGGACCAGGAATAAATTTAGGTTTATTTACTAACCAGCTGGGGGAAGGTTGGGAAAGATTACGAAAAAGATAAGAAATGGTAAGAAAAAGAGTAACACTGAAGGGAGACCGCGTGGCAGCTGCCTTCGCCCTGCGACATGTGACGTGCTTTAGTGTCCTCGATGTGCTTTAGTGTCCTCCCTCGAGCTCACTAGAGGTGAGACAGGCAGAGAAACCGAGCGGGGGGTTAGGGACCCTTGCACAGTTTTGCTTACTAAAGTTCGGGTCAAGGAATCTTCACGGGCGGTGGAAAGAGCACTGTCCAGGGAGTCCCCTGGACAGTCAAGGTCTACCACCGATGCACTTAGCTTTTGTCAGCCTCCTCCCGTCTCCGAGCCTTCGTTCCTCCATTTCTGAAGAGCAGCTTCGACTAGATGACGTCCGAAGCCATTCCTGGCTTGCCCGGGCAAGCCTGGCCCCGGACTCTGGGCCCAAGGCTCTCAGGGAGAGGGACAGGACGGTTGGCGCCGGTGCGCATGGGCTGCTCCGTGAATGTCCCGTTTCTTCCTCCCATTAGGCCACCTCTGCGTCAAGGCTCCATCTCTCCTTCCCTCTCAGTCTGTTTACACAGCAACCTGCTGGTGAACTTGTGGGTTGTATAAATTTGTCCGTCCAACCTCAAATTTAGGAAATAATTTGAGTCCCTCATATAAACTAAAATAGCTCCAGTGTGCTTGCTAGTTTGTGCTATATGCACATGTGTTTTT
This sequence comes from Pteropus vampyrus, assembly GCF_000151845.1. Classification (NCBI taxonomy): domain Eukaryota; kingdom Metazoa; phylum Chordata; class Mammalia; order Chiroptera; family Pteropodidae; genus Pteropus; species Pteropus vampyrus. The sequence goes on from NW_011888809.1 coordinate 7,963,545, forward strand.
TCTGCCCAGTGATTCATAGGTTACCCAGGACCAACGTGGTCCCTCATTTTTCAAAGTAGATCCCAATTTTTAACTAAATTAACAACAATGAATCATGCTCTTCAGCTTGCCTCATGCATCTATCACTTCTGTTTTGCTCGTCCGTTTGGATACATTTCTCACCATACGGACAACCTTGTAAGGTAGATACATTTATCGCTCTTTTGAAGATGGAGATGCTGAAGCTAAGAAAGTTTTAAAAACTTGTTTTAAGACCGAGGATTGAAAAATGGGCCCCAGGATTTTGGTTTAAGTCAGCCAGGCCCACAAAGTCCTACGATTTCTCACACACGACGTGGGTCAAACTGCTTCCAGGCCACAGTTTTTATTTTTTTTTTTTTAGGATAATATCTTTTTTTTTTTTTTTTTTAATCTGCCATGACTTTACTTACACCTCAAAAAATACACTCATCGCTGGATTTCTTTGCTTTTCCAGAATGGAGTCCCATGAACCTTCCTACCTGGATGTAAACTTCATGCAAATCATAAATTTCCATTTGACCAGCTTTTAGCATGTACTTCTAAAGGGTCAGACACTGTTCTGGAAACTCTCCCACGTGTCATGTAATGGGAGGAGATGTTATAGACTTCATTTTGTAGGAAGCAAAACTAACACCGAGAGAGATGCAATTGTTCACCCGAAGGCAGATAGCATAAGAAAGGCTGTGGCTTGCTTTGTGAATTAACAGTGCAGGGTGTAGATCTGACAGGTGCTTGGGATCTTACCATTGGCCCAGGACTGAAGCTCCCCACTCCTCCGTTTTGAACTGTGAGATCAAGTCCAGCTGACCTGCCCAGCTCACACCCTCGCTGTACCCGGCTTCCTTCTCTGCCGCTGCAGTCAGACCTCGACCCGCTGGTCGTGGAGGAAGCACAGTTCCTCTTGTCTTTTCTACCTTGAATCAGCCGTGCTGTCCTTGGCTCATTTTATGTGGCCCAAAGTCCTATTTTAGTTTCATGGCTCATCACAGACTTGCACATATTATGCATGAGCTTCATACTACAGAAGAGAAAATGGTCATGTGACTTACCCAAGATCACACATGAGGTACACGTTCTCTTCCCAAAAGGCTCTTTCTTTATCCAAAGACGTCCTTGAGGTTCACTTCTGATGTTACATTTTCCTGGAAACCTCTCCTAACGCACACCAAATGTATCCATCCGTTTATCCATCCATCCATCCATCCACCCATCCGTTCATCTACTCGCTCGAGAAATATTTACAGAGCAAATATTTACAAATATTGACCGTGAGGCAGGCACTTTGTCTCTGGGTCAGCTGCTGGAGATTCAGACAAAACTCAAAAAAAAAAAAAAAAAAGAAAAGAAAAGAAAAATCCCGTGAAGTTTATATTCTGTTAGCGTAAGATGGATCATAACTCTATAAAGAAATAAAATGTATCTTATGTTAGATGGTGATATGTTTCCTGAAGAAAAATGAAGCCGAGATGGGTGTACAGACAAAGGAGCGGGTGGGCAGGGGGCGTTTGGGTGAAAGAATTGCTCTTTTGAGTAGGGTGGTCAGGGAAGGCCTCGCTAGAAGGTGACTGGAAGTGAAAACTGAAGGAAGGGGAGGAAGAAACCACATGCCAGCTACACGTTCTGGCAGAGTTAGCGAGCATGACCCAGGGGCGGGGTGTGCTTGGCCGGCCGCAGAGCGACCAGTGGACAGTGGCAGACGGTGAGGTCGGGGAGATAGGCATGGGCCGGCCTGTGATTTCGGTGTCTTCCCCCGTGCCCTCTGACTGAGCACCTTTACTGTATTTTTAGGGTCCTTTTCACTGGTCTCTCCCCTACTGGCCCGGGCACCCCGGAGGGGCCACCGCCCTTGTCATTAGTTTTCATATCCCCAGCACCAAGCTCCAGGCCTGGGGACAGGGGAGTTCAGCTTTTATGATA
>NW_011888809.1:7966462-7973588 GCF_000151845.1 Pteropus vampyrus
TCTCACCTTCATGTTTGTGCCCAGTCCAGGTCCTGCCTGCTCAGGACAAAAGGGCCCTGAGAGTGACTCACAGCAGTTGCTATGAGTTGGGACAAGTAGCTCGGTAGGATTGGAGCATTGAGGGGAGTGAGTAGCAATCAGTGGACACTGAAGCTGGAGGCCATCCCCAAGTCTGTGGGAAGCCATTAGGGAATTTTAACAAGGCAAGGCAGGGATGATGTTGGGTTTTCAACCAGAGGTATGTGTGTGTCCAAGTGCATATGACATAGTTATAAAATTGTGTAGTTGGGGCAGGAAATAATTCCTTTTTAACTGGTATGTTGGGTGGTGGGTTTATGTGGAAATAATAAAAAAGGAAAAAGAAAAGCTGTGTTATAATTATCCAATGGCTGTTTTTTTTGAGACTCGACTGTGCCGGGTGCTTGCACAGGTGACTCGGCCCTCATGGAGTCTGCATTCTACCCGGGCTTGCTGGAACACTACTTCAAAGCACTTGGAATAAGAACGTGCAAATGTTCTGACTTCAGATGAATGTTGCAAACGTTTAAAAGTAGAGGCAAAAAATTCAGAATGCCTGATATTCAAAGAACGGAGAGACATTCTGTACCTGCCAGTGATCTGTTTAAAGAAAGTCATGCATTCTTTCTGGGCCTTCATCACCTGTGGGGTTGATCTTCTGTCCCCACGCCCTCCCTTTCAGGGCTAATATGAAGATAACAAGCTTTGAAAAAAAGTTAAAAGCTCTGTACAAATTGCAAGGTGTTACTAGCATGCCTAGGAGGGACCTCTGTCAGCACCATGGTACCTGGCGAGAGGTTTGGATGAAGTCTAACATTTGTCCACAGCTCTGTTTTTATCACCTTTGCTTCTTTTGGTGTCTCCAACGGTCTGCTGGGGCTTTCTTCCAGGTTTCAGAAGCACTTTTCTTGATTGTCCATTAGTGCCTAGTTTCTGCAATTCAGTGCAAGGCTTTCCAAACACGACCGTGTATATGTATGGGGTTGATTGTGTTTTTGTTGTTGCTGATATTACGTTAATAGAAGAAAAAGCCCAGGATTGTCGCTCAGGATGTGGAAAGCCTTGGGGGTGATATGAAAATGGCATCTGTGGGCATAAGGGGGAGGGAGGTGTCAGAAGTCAGGCTGGCCTGATCAGGGTACGAAACCAGCAGTGTGAATTGTCATGAAAAGCAACATGCAGGGTGTCAACTCTCTCAACTCCCCCGCCCCACCAAAAAAAAAATAGTTGTTGAAAATCGAGCTTTCTGCTGAAAAGATCAGCTGCTACAGAATGCCTTCCATATATGTCAGCAAGCTGGGACAGAGAGCAGAGAGCCGCCTGAAACGTGTCTAAATAAATGATTAAGGTGACTCATTCACTCCTGTCGAAAGGAGCTTTTTAAAAAAGTGAAAGTAAGAAGGAAAGAAGACAATGAAGAAAAAGAGCAGTACGGTTTGAATGTAAAACAATAGGTCCTGTGAGCCACTGTCCTGAATCACTACCTCCCAGACTCAGTTTGAAGGTCAGGGTCTCTTTATGTGTGAACTTCCTGGTGAAACGACACACCGTCCTCAGTGCTGACTTTAGGCGTGTGGTGGGCATTCTGGGCATATTTATCCTGTAGCTGCTGCAGGGCTGCTGTGTTCAGCTCAGGAAGCCTCCCGATGGCCAGAGAGCAGCCACTGTCCCTGAGAAGTTTCATTCTGTCCACGTGCAGCCTCTCGGGCTTCGGGGGGGAAGAGCTGAGGCAGGCGCCTGTTCATTCGATGGAGATGGAGGCTCTGTCAGTCTCTGTCAGTTCTGCCTTCCCTTTACTGTGGATCTCTCATTCTTGTGCTACATCATCCCTGATATCAGGAACTGGCCCAGACAGAGAGACCAATGAAACCTTTATGACTTGCTAGTGTTTTAATCAATCTTCAGTTGGCAAAAGAGATTTTTTTTTACACTACAGATGAGTCAGTCTTATTTTTAATCGCACTCGGCTATGGAAAAGCGTATGGTTTTGTTCCCATTGTTTTCATCTCTTTGCTATTTGATTCGGGGCCGTCACTTAACCACTGTTGGGTTTTGGGGACCTCGTCATAAAATGGACATGATTTCTTCTTTGCTGACCTCAACATAATACCTGTGAATGTGAAATAATTCAATCTAGGGAAATGTGGTGTATTAGTCAGTTTTGCTGCAGTAAGAAATGATCCCCAAATTTCAGTGGTTGGTAGCAATAAGCATCTTGCTTATGTCACATGTCAGGGGATGCAGGTTGGCTTCTGTGACACTGCTCCATATTTCTTCCCATTCTGGGACCTGGGCTGAAGGGGCTGCTGCTTCTTGGTTGTGTCATGCTCATGACAGAGGGGAGAAAGGGAGCAAGGTGGCAGAAACTTGAGATATTTCTTGAAGCTTCTGCTTTACTCACATTCCATTTGCTAAACAGGGCAAATGGCCATGCACTGTATCAACTGGGTCCCCCTCCTCTGGGAGGGGAGGTGGTTCTTGCAAGTCTCACAGCAACCAGAAAAGCTGGATAATCTTCTTACAATTGAGAAAATCTTGCAGCCTGACCCATACAGTGAAAACCTATTAAACAAGATCTGAAATTATGTTCTTAGTAAAACAATATTCAGTGACACAGTAGGAGTTGAGCTTAAATCTGGTGTTGATATTTTCGTCAACTAGACTACACTATACTAGCCAACATTCAGTTATACTGGAATGTAGCCGCTTCGTGTTGGAAGAAATCTTGTATCATTTACCCCCATATGTCGGGGTGAAACCTAAGATTATGCTTGGCAAATAGTAGGTATTTGATACAATATTAGTTATTCTGAAGAACTACATTAGGTCACAGCTGCTTCAATACTCTAGGAACCCAATAGTCAAATATAATTAAAGATTCCACAGTCTGTTTAAGATGAGAAAATTTGGCAAAGCATGTATTTTAACTTTGTGGTAGATAAACAGGTTTACCAACTTATTTCTTAAATTCAAATATAATGATATTTCTGAAGCCTCCCCCTACCCTTGTGTCGGAACTGATTACACCAAAGAACTCTTATGGTGCATACTCAAGGTCCCCAGCATTGTTGACGGTCACCATCCTGTCGGGGACAATGATAACAGTGCTTTTAAACGTTGTTGCGTCTTTCTTTCTGGCTTTCCAAAGCACTTATTCTTCTTCATATCTTTTGTTGTTGTTTTTGCTCCTATCCTGTCTTACTGTAAACAGTGGTAGCCTCTTACATTTAGAGAAATGAAAACCAAGTCACCACGATGTGTGAGTGGGACCGAAGACCATGTAGGGGGTGTCAGCTACTGCTCAACTCACCTGCTGTGTGACTGTGGGCTAGTTATTCAACCTCTCTGTTCACATCTGCAAAATATGGATAATAAGCATCTTTCACCTGGGGGTGCCGTGAGAACTTAATGGGGTGATGCATGTGAAGCGTTCGGAGCCATGCTGGGCACCTAGTGAGTGCTCAGTGCATTCAAGAACCGTCTTAGTGCAGAGGGAGGGCAGCAGGTGATGAGGCGGAGAGCAGCACATCTCTCTGCTCCAAAAGAATCACCCTCCACGTTGCTGGTCTTTTGAGAAGGGAAAGCAAAAGTAGAAATGAGTTCCTGGATTGAGTGGGGATGTGGGACTCCGTGCCCTGAGGGACTGAGGCGGATAGCCAGGGAGGAGGGGCCTCTGAGCAGATGCAGCCACACTCCTGTCTGGAACAGTCTCATGACATGGTGCAGAGACTGGAGAACTGTTCAGGTTCAGGGTCCTTGTCACTGCCGTCCTTGAGCCTGGGCAGTCAGGGGACCCAGTGGGCTTTCTGGCTGGGCAAGACTTCTAGTCAGTCCCAGCCGTGGGCCTCAAACTGCTGTGATGGTGATTTGGACAGCAGTTTCCCAAAGCCATGCTCGTCTGAGGCGTAAGGGACATTCACAGCGACAGTGTCTGCCTTTCTCCCTGGCCTCTGGTTATGTGTCAGGTGACGGCCTTCGTCAGGCAGTGCCAGGCTAGTCTGTCAAAGATGTGTGGCCGTGATATGTGAAGTGCAGCTCAGGAAACACATTCAAAGCCATGTGTCAGCAAGAGGGTCAGGGGATTCCAGGAGGACATTTAAAATGCAAAGCACCCCCATGCAGTCGAAAGCACCTTCCTTGCGATCAGAATCTTCTGGGGTCCTTGCAACGGTCATCATGCACTTCCCTCTCAGACCCTGAGCAGACAATGTTCTAAGAGGCCAGTATGAGCTGCAATATGAACTTGGAAATCATAAAATGTCATTCTGCATTTTATTCTGGAATTTTCCTTTTCTCTAACACATTTAATTTGAGTCATTTCCTTCTGAGCATCCAGGCATTTCAATATCCATTTCAACATCCAACTCTTTTGTCACCAGGATTCACAGGTTTTAGCAAGACAAAATAGCCCATTTAAAATGCTGTGTTTTAGTAGTAACAGGGAAAATATAAACCTTATTTACATGTTAATAACTTTTCCCTCCTGGCAGCACTGGTGGGTAGAACGTTCTGTGTGCAGCTCTGAGGGTGAGTGTGCAAGGGCCCAAGGAGACTGATTTTGGGGTTGATCCCACCTACATCGTGTCTCTTCCTCTCCACGACAATCATGAGAGTTGCACGTTATTAACGAGGGAATTAAGTCTCAGGGGCAGGAGTGTTTGGTCCAGGTGATAAGAGCTGGTGAGTGGAGGGCCCGGGACTTGAACCCGCCAGTGTCTGGCCCAGCGCGTGGGTTTTTGGTGCTGTGTAGGAGAGCGGCCGGTTTGTGTGATGATCGGACCCAGCTTCCTGTGGGCACATTATCTCCCCAGCTGCTTGGGCTAGAGCGGGTGAGGATTTTGTTTATGGAAACCTTTATAATGTGGCACAAACTATTTATGTGAGGGTGGTCCAGGTGGTCAGGAGAGGTGGCCTCCCATACGGGGTCTCTCTGCGCCCGACCTGGCAGTGGTTTGGGGTGTGGGGAGAGTTCGGGGTTAAGACAGCCTGGGCTCCCCGGTGGGTGAGTTCTCCCCAACCATATACTGCTCTCAGCTTCTACCTAAGACTAAATGTCTACCCTTTTAACCTGTGAGCACGTGCAACGAGGCTGTGATGACGGGGCTTAGTTCATTCATTTCCTCCCTCGTTCTGTCAACAAATATTTATTGAACACCTACTATGTTCCTGACCCTGAACAAAACAAAGCCCCAATTTTCATCTTTTGCATGTGTGCGTGCACACACACGCACACACACACACACACACACACACACACACACACACAGTGTCAGGCAGTGCTGAGTACAGTGAGAGGTAACGCTGGGTGATGGGGTAAAGAAGGAGTGAGATTCATTCGTAAATGGGTGGTTCGGAGAAAGCCGTCTGGTGAGCAGGCATTGGAAGGAGTGGGAGACGAGCCTTGCTGACATCCACAGGAAGAGTGTGGATCGTACAAGGCAGGAGAAGGAAGCAGGGGGGGACCCCGAGGTGACAATGTGCTTTGCTGATTCGATGGCACAAGAAGAGGGTCGGTGGCATGTTTTGGAGGGTAAATGAGACCAGAGGGGTCAGGGGCCAGGTGGAGGCCCGGCAGGCCTGTAGGGCCTCGTGGAGTGGGTGTCTAACATGGAGAAAGGGACCTAAATTTACTGAGCACCCGGTGTGCATGAAGTTCTGTCTTGGCTCTAATCTTTTTAAGAACTCTGCAAGAGTAGCTGGTACAGGTGGTGCCGTGTCAGGGCAAGAGTCCGGGTCCACGTGCTAGGCTGACCAAACAGGCAGATTCGATGAGATCATCTAGACTAGGGATTTTCAAAATCTTCTAGGTCTTGGCCACGAGGAAAATAGTCATTGTTATACAGCACACAGAAGAAACGGGTGAAGCTGCTTGTGGCCACGGGAGTATGGCCTGGAGGACTCCGGCCACCCTGACCCCACTAGCTGTCCCTCTAGATGGAGGACATAACCATCTTTGCCGCGTGGTTGGGAAAGAAAAACAGAATTAGTCCAAGCCATCTGTTTTATAGATGGAAATACTGAGGCCTGAGAGGGAAAATCCGAAAAACCAGAGCTCTCTGTCACTGCCTGAGACCTTCTTGCACACTTGTGGTGGCATTGCCGTTTTAGTCACTCTGAATTTCTGAATTATTCATTGGCCCTTTGCCAAAAATTATCCGAGACAGCTGACGTGCGTGTGTGTGTGTGTGTGTGTGTGTGCGCGTGCGCGCATGTATATATACACATGACCCCTTCTCAACAAGCTTATGAGGATGTAGGGACAAGTCTTTGTCATATTCTGACTCTCCGAGTCTGACCCTCCAGAGCATTTTCTTCGTGACATCTTAGAACTATTACTACTTCTCACCTTATAGTAGAGTCATCGCTGACCATAGTCCTTCTTCCTTGCCAATAATACGGCCCCTTTGAAAGCGGAGCTGGGCGTGCTTCATGTCATAGAGTGGCGTTTACTTGACAGGCATTCAATTCGGATGAGCGTTTTTGAAGGCCAATCGCCTATCGGTCACCGTGCGAGGTCTGTTATTACAGGAGCTCCTTTAATCCTCAGCAGCCATGTGCGGTGGGCGTGGCATACTAGCTTCATTTTATTATATGAGGAAACTGAAGCTCAAAGAGAGGGAGGTACATGTTCAAAGCTGTTTGAGTCGAAGCCGAGACCTCTGGCTCCAAACCTCACACTCTGCTCCAGTGCAGGTTACATCCTTGCTTGCCTTAACTAATGTTTGCCGAGTAAATATACAAGCCAAGAAGAGATGAGTTAATTAATTTAGAAGCTAGTAAATGCCAGACATAAGTCATGGGTGATTTTTGTGAGTGGTTGTGAAAGCACCTTGTGTTGGAAACATGAGAAGAATGTTGAATCTCACGGATGTGTTCTGCTCGCATCTGCCAGTTGTCCCCTGGAATGTCTGCAAGTTCAATTGAAATATGACTTTCAGGACAAAGAACACTTTAACTGTCCCAAGTCTTTTCCTCCTGATTTCTATAAAAACAAGAATTCATACTTTTTCATTTTGATGTTAATCAATTTTCTTGATTAGTCTTGCCTTTATCAGGTAAATCCAATCAGCTGCTGACCAATAGGCTTAGTGGTTTTATGACTGTGAGA
>NW_011888809.1:7973638-7981184 GCF_000151845.1 Pteropus vampyrus
GCGTGCAGACAGGCTGTGAGCATCCTGCTTTATTTTTCTGCTCTACTTTCTTCTTATTTCCCATAGCAATAATTGACCCCCTTCCATGTAAAAGACCCCCCAAAGGTAAAAGGAAGCAAACACAGGAATGCTGATTTCATCTTCCCTGTGATTATCCAAGTGTGGCCTCTGAGGAAGTTGCTTCTCCAGCCCAGTTAATTCCTGATTCTAATCAGAGCCCGTAAGCCCCTAATCACGCTTCTGAGTTGGGTAATGGCCAGTCTCTCCACAAACGTCTGCCAAGAAAACACACTTAGAGGAAGCTTTGGATAGACAACAATAGTTAAGCCGCAGCACCCGCTTGACAGATGCATCTTGAATAGCCTAGTAGGAGGCTCCAGCTCACCGGGAGACATGGCAGGGAGCGCCTGTGGGGGAACGAGTCATCTGACGCTAGAACTCGATGAGGTCAGGCTTCAAAGAGTCTCACAGATTTTCTCCATAGCCTGTGTGGCACGCCGTGTGATGATTCCTTTTAGAGGGATGCAGACACTGAGGCTTCCGTGACTCAGCCCGTCCCCTAAAAGGGCTGATCTTAGAGTAAACTTTTTCTGATTTCACTCGTAAACTCTCTGGCAGGGTGACACTACAACTAAATAGGATGTTTCGCCATGCCCCAAACCAGCCCTCTGCCTCAGATCAAACCACGGCAACAGAGTAGAGAAGGCGAAGATGCTGGCACAGAGAGTCAAGAAGAAGGGCGTACATCAGCACAGGCCTGCAGGTGGATGAACTTGACCTGGAAGCATCAAATTCTTACCCAATGTCTGCTAGAAGCCAGACACCGCACTAGGCACTGGGGCGGAGTTAGGGTGGATGCATGTTTCTGCCTCAAGGACAAGTCTAGTAAAGAGTTGTTTCTCAGAATATATTCTTATAGTGTGGGACCGGTCTTGGCAAGAGACATTCAGAATGCATTCATTCACTTCATTCATTTCACGTATAATTTTAAATTATTTGTCTGGGTCAGCAGGACTGACAGCCCGGTCTTGAAAACGTATTTACAGGATGTCGAATTGTGGGAGAATATAGATAGAACTAGAGATATTGTCTTCGTAATATTTTAGAAAAAAAATTGTGAAAAATGTGTAATGTAAATAAAATGGCAGAGGGAATGTTTATACACAATTATTTACCAACTTTGGTGTGTTTCATTTCCATTTTGACTGTATGTCTTTTTTACAAAAATGTATAGTTGTCCATTGAAGTCCCTCGGAACTTTCCTTGACTTGTCTAGACAAGCTGAAAACTACTCAACTCTGCTTCTTCAGCGGTATAATTCAGGCAGGTGCTTGGTATCTTAAGACAATAGAGACGGTTATAGCCTCAGGCCTTTGCTTTGTACATTTCTCCTGCCTGGAGACACCTTTCATTTGCCTTACTCTGTGGCTAAATGCTATTTATTTTTTGAGCTGTAGTTCAGAGAGCGTAGGCTAAAGTCATCCATTCAAGCATTGGCAAATATTCATTGAGTGCCTACTTTATGCCATGTGTAGTTCTAGGCACTGGGGATATGATACTTCAGTGGAAAGAAATTAGATAATAAATAGTAATGGTAATAACTGATAGTGACTCAGGTAAAGGCAATAAAGTGTTATTTATTAACTTCTAGTGTATTAGAAGTTTAGCAGAGCAATGGAGAAAATGGAGCCGAAGAAAGGGACATATTTTGATCTGTGCTGAATATATTTCCAAGATAAAGCTACATTTCCCCCAAAGGATTGGATGTGGGCATTAATAAATAAAGAGGAGGCTAAGATGACTCAATATTTTGTTCTAAGAAACTGGAAGGTTGGAATTGCCATTAGCTTAGATGAGAAACACTGGATGAAGCAGGATTGGGAGGGGAGATGAGTTCAATTTGAGGCCACGTTAAGTTTGCAGAAGGCATCCTAGTGCAGATTTTGAGTAAGCTGTGGGTTATTGCAGGCGAGGGAGAGGGCAAAGCTGGAAATATGAATTTGAGATCTATCAAAATGTGGAGGATACTGAAAGCCATAAAACTGGGTGAGATCACCAAAGAAGTGAGTCTTGGTAGAGAAGGGAGACACTGAAGACCTGAGTCCCAGGGGAGGCCACTGCTAAGAATTTTGGGACAAAGAGAAGGTACTAGTCAAGGAGACCAAGAAGGAGCAGACGTTACCTAAGAGGAAAAATAAGAGACTGCAATTTCTTGAGCTCAAGTAACTAAGACTTTCTAGATGGGATGAGGACTCAATTATGTCAGAATTGCTGATGATGAGGTAAAAGGTGAAGCCTGAGAACCGACTGTTGGATTGAGCATCGTGTCGTCCGAGGCCATGGAGGTGGGACAGCTTGGAAAGGAGGCACCGAGCTGGAGGGGACCCCGTGGGAAGGAGAAAGAAGGCTGAAGCTGGAATTTTGGCCAGGACCCAACGAGAGTGCCTTGAAATCATCCGCTGGGCTTTATTTCTTAGCCAGTGGCAACATTGTTGAGAGCTTCTGAGCCACGAAGTGTCGCAGTAGCAGTCATCGCTGTGCTCCTTCAGGAAGAGTCATCTGGCTGCCCGTGCAAAAAACTGTCCCAGAGAAAGATAATACGGCCTAAATTAGGGCAGCCGCTGTGGGAGGAGAGGGGAGGGGCAAAGAGAAACTGCAGAAGCCGAATCCAAAGGACAGAGCTCTCCCGCGCGCAGGTGCCTGGAGAGTAGCTTCAGCTCAGAACCCTCCCTGAAAAACCACACAAGCCTTTTGAAGTGCAGTGGCTCAGGCCACTGTGTGTGCGTGTGTTCCTGCTTTCGAACTTGTCACCTCCACCCCCATCCTCTTCCAACCTGTGAATGTTCAAGCTGTCACCTCATTAATGAACTGAAGCTGCTTATTTTTAGAACTCTGTGATTAACATGGTTTCTGCATCTGAGAAATAAAGAAACTGTCTGCATTTCAGTACTCTCCACCTGCATGTGCCCGCTTCAAAGCGGCGGCTGTGGAGATGTGAGCCCCGTGAGTTCTGGCGAAGGCTCGTCTGCGCCACCTCCAAGCGCCAATGTCCGAGCATATATTGCTATGTGGTCTGATTCATTGCATGTGACCTGATCAGCTGCCCACAGCATTTTCAGGAATTGTTGGGCAAAAGCAGTTCTCAAAGCCCAGGGAGGCAATTCATGGTGCCACCCCGACCAGCAGTGCCATAGGAAATGCCAAGTGACCCAGATGGGGCTTAGGCAGCCTGCCTGCTCATCTCCTACGGAAAATCCAGCCCCGGAGGCATGGCCTTTGCAGCAGAGGATGGAAACCCAGGCGCTGTTCTCTGATTCTCTCAGCATCGGCTCGGGTGGGCTGAGGCAGGCCAGGTAGTGGCACCCAGGGGGCTCATCACTGATTTCGGTGAGATCGGAACCCCAGGCTGTGGGGGAAGGGCCTGGCCTGCAGTCAGCCCCAGCATCCCAATTTATGTGGCTGAGCAGGGGGAACAGCCTTTGCGGTGAGGATGGCTTCCTCCTGAATTTGCCCATAAAAGGATAAAAGTACTGCTATCTGGTCGGCAATGGGTAGTAGGGTTGCTGATGATAAATTTTTGAAAAGTGTGGATTTTTCCCCCTTTGTGCAAGGAGTGTGTGTGTGCGTGTGCGTGTGCGTGTGTGCGCGTGTGCGCGCGTGTGTTCCTGCTTTCGCACAGTTCACAGCCTGCATGTGCTAACAGATGGATTCAGCCTCATCTTTTATCTAATGTTACAGAAGATAAAACTGAAACTGGATGACATGCTGCGTCTTCAATTTAAGAGAGAAAAAAAATTAAAAAGCTCGTTAAGGGAAGCCCTTATGGTAGAAAAGAGCGGTCCAAAACATTGTCTGGCTTTCTTCAAAAGGCAAATACGGAAGATCCATTTCAGAGTGATCGTCTCCTTCCTCCTTCCTGACATCTCCAAAATATATGATCTCCGTGTCAGAAGTAGGCCAGGCTTTAAGGCTATCATGAATTATATATCAAGAGACATCATTACCCAGGAGTCTTGAACGAATGCCCCATGATTTAAATTTTACAGACGTTTGGTCCCCCAGTGGCAGCAATTTCTGTTTCTGCATTCTTCCTGAGATGGAAAAGCAAAGTGTTTTACAAAATGCGGGAGGAGGCGTTATGCTAATAAAGGCGACCGAGATGGTTGGAAGGAAGCTTTTCATCCCCCATGCTGGCCTGTGGTCCAGGTTCTTCTGCAGGGGAGTTGGCGTGAAAAGCTTTGTGTTGCCTGATTTCTGCAGAGGTCAGATGTCCACAGAGCCAGGCTCACGCTGGGAGGAAACAGATCAGTTGGGCTTTTCTGTGCCCTCCCTCCACAGCAAGGACCTCGTCCTTTCATCCGAATATCAGATATGATTTACTGACCTGTGCGTTCACTAGGATTCAAGAAGGGCTTTGTGAAAATAATGCTTCTATCTGAAGGTGGAAACATGAACTAGATAAATAGGAAAGGTAGGGTTTGGGCAATTTTTTTTTTTTTTTTTTTGTCTCTTTATAGCTGTTGCATGGATCACAGAGTTAGCCCAGAGCACAGGCTCCCAGCACAAGACGGTCCGGGCACAGCACTGGGTCGGGCCTTCCCGACAGAACACCCACGCTGCAGGAAGTGGTCTTCTCAGCATCCGCTTTATTCTTCTGGGATAGATATTTTACAGTTCTGACCTCTCCTTTATACTGTTTTGTGAGAAGCCAGGTATAATTCTTCATATAGGCTTCTCATTTTTTTTAAAAAAATCTTTAATAATCCTTTCATGAACTATGTCACTTTATTTTTATAATGCTTCTGGGATATGGAGGGCACATCCTGTTTTCCCCATTTCAGAGATGAAATGATTGAAAGCCAGAGTAAAGGATTAACTCGACTAAGGTCACCATCACTAGGATAGGGAGATGTATTTGTGACATCACTCTGTCACTGTCAAATAATAAAAAGCTAAACACGGAAAACAAGCGGACACCCTCTGATCCAGCTTCCATTTAGAGTGTAGATTCCTTTATGAGGCTTTACCAGCCCCCTACGTTTGGGCCCAGCCCCTGCCTCCCGTTTTGGCCCAGGCTTCTTCCCCGCCTCATGTACCTTTTCCTCACACTCCAGCCCTACCCCCTTTCACTTCACGTAGTTCTTACTTCCAGAGTTTGCTCACGCCTGTCCCTTCTTGCTGCCCTTGACCTCTGCCTGAGCACCCTCCTTCCCCGCTGCCACGCTCACGTCCCTGTTTGCTCAGCTGAGTCCTCCGTGGATTCCAGATTCAGCTCAGGCATCCATCCACCTTTCCACGAAGCCTTACTCGGCCAGATTCCCACCGAGCCGGTGGAATCAGCCTACGCTTCCCATCACGGCGACTGCCACGATCTGACTAAGAACGGTTCAACTTAGCATTTTTCAACTTTGCGATGGGGCGAAAGCGCTATGCGCAATAAATTCCATGAGATAGTCAACGCTTTACTACAACGTAGGCTTTGCGTTAATGTTGTTGCCCAATTGCAGCCTAATATAAGTGTTCCGAACGCATTTGCGGTAGGCTCGGGTAAGGTGGGTTAGGTTTATGAATGCCATTTCAACTTATATTTTTAAGTTACAGCGGGTTTATCAGGATGTAACCCCGTTGCAGATCTATTTTAGTTGTCGTTTCATGTATTTGTTTTTTCCAGTGGCTCACAAGCTACTGGCAACACACGAGTGAAGCGTCATGCTTGGTTCTCAGAATCTTCATCCGCAGAGTGGAAGAAACTTGGAAAGTGAGTGGTGGGCTGCACGGTCGGCCTTGGTGGGACACTTGGTGGGACACTTCCCTCCGGATGCTGTCCTTCTGGATATACCCCAAACAAGGTCTCAGCCCACTAGGTAGGCTTTGGTGAGTGACCTGTGCGCCGTTCAGGTGTGTGGCTGCATTCAGACTCCGAGATGAGGTCGTAGCCACTGCCCCATTCACCATCTCCATGGGCCCAAGCCCTCGGCATGCTCTGAGCCTTTGTGTCTGCATCAGAAAAATGAGAGAGAGATGTTAGATGGAGTTATTTTTGAATAATGAGAAATTATTTTGGAAAGTATTTGGCACATAAAGGATATTCAGAAATATTAGCCGTTATTAGTATATAGAAAGTCAAAATTGCAATCCAATAAATCAGGAAATTATTCATAATATGGCAAAACCATTTTGCCATTATGAAGAAGTTATCATATTGTTGCTTTAGATTATACAACTTTCAGTGAAGGAATTTGTTTAAAGTACAAGCATCAGAATCAAAGAAATCCATTCATGGGTTGGCCTTAAGCACATTGCTTTTCTTCTCTCTTCTCTCCGTTATGGACACAATGAGACAGACACGTAACACTAAGACAGTGTTGCCCACTGGATGTGAGGACTGAACGAAGGTGAAGGATGGAAGAGGCCACCTCAGCCAAGGATAGCGCTGGTTCTCACAAAGTGGTATTTTGAAATTTATTTTCCTGAAGCTGTCCTACTTCATTCTGTGGCTGCAGGTCTTACCCAGATAGTAATGAGCTTGTTCCTGAGCTCCGAGTAAGCCTTGGAGTTGAGAATTTAAAATCCTGAACAAAAACATTCTCTGGGCACCACATTTGACTTAGAATCAGTGAGAAACTCAAAGCAGGCCGGGGCAGCCCGCTACCACCCAGGCCACTGCCCTCACCCACCGTGTGAAGGGAGTGGGCAGTTACCCAGGTGGCTTCTAGCTCCAGCATTCTGTGAGTCTAATTTATAGTTGAGTGAGATGTCATTCATAGACCAGAAAGGGCAAAATTATCTTCATTATTCTGCTCCCAGTTCTGGCGCCTGAGAAGCCCCCGGGTCCTGCCACATGTAGAATTAGCTCCGAACACTGGGGCTTTTAATTAAAGGACTTCGTGAGTCAGATGGTTTGTGGAAGAGTCAGATCTTCAGGGAGACACCGAGGGGGTCCACTGTCCTGTCATCTCCTCTTTGAGAAATCAACTACCACTCCCAGTGCGAGGATGGGGAATTGGGAGCCTCGCGAGACTTCCAGGAGGGGCTTGTGCTTAAGCATCCCTCACTGCCACGCTGACCTCGGGGCCCAGGGCCAGTCAGTATGTTGCATGTCGTGGCTTTTTCCTTTGTGAGTGTTCGAGCTGAGCCTGGCTCGTCCGATTCTGATATGTTCTGCACAGTCTCCACAACGCCTGGAAAGTTTCTTACCCAGTGCCGTTTCCGCTTTGGGTGGTTTGTGCTAAATGTATTTTCAATCCCAAGTGGTACAAGGGATAAAAGGATTGTCGACAAAAAAGTGATTTCTGAATGTGTCGGAAGCGGGGCTGCCTGCTGTGTGTTTTTAACAATTGCCTCCCCAGAGAAGGGTTTGAAAACCTCACCTTTCGAGATGTTTCAACTCATATTAGAAAGTGACTTAGATAAAATCACTCTTCTGACCACTGCCGCTGTGATCCCCAGGCTGGTAATTATTTGTCTAACCCAAGTCTCCAGGGCTGGGATGTCACACCATTTCTTCCCGTTACCCTCTCAAAGGAGGTGATATCGCACTTGTCAG
>NW_011888809.1:7982434-7992636 GCF_000151845.1 Pteropus vampyrus
TGGTAATTATTTGTCTAACCCAAGTCTCCAGGGCTGGGATGTCACACCATTTCTTCCCGTTACCCTCTCAAAGGAGGTGATATCGCACTTGTCAGATTCTTCTACCTAGTGTCACTGTGTGTGTGTGTAGGAGGGGTGCCACACTGGAATGCGGGCCTGCTCGACAGAGTGCCTTATGGTTTCTACCCGACCCACTTGCTTCTCCCGCAAACCATTACTGAGCACCTACTGTGCACCCGGTACCAGGTTAGTCTTGCGTGGTCACCATCTCACTCAAGCGTCACGATGTTCTGCACTGTTGGCCTTCAGGGCTCCCGTGAACTCACCCAGGTTCCTTTATTTTTCTCCTGGATGCAGATGTGTTCGAGAAACTTGAATTGACCACTGTGTTTGAATATCATTAGATCAGGGTTTCTCTCCCTAGGCTCCACTGACATCTTGGGCAAAATAAGTCTTTGTTGTAGGGACTCTTTCAAGCATTGTAGATGTTTACAGTATCCATGAATGTCAACAGCGTCACACACTTCAGTTCTGACAACCAAAAATGTCTGCAGATACTGCCAAATATGTCCTTATAACTATACATTTACCAAAATGCCCTATATCTACTGTCTTAGTTTATATAGTTATGTGTAAGGAAAGCAAGGATTTCTGTTCCCTTTTTACAGTTAAGGTAACTGAGGGCCAGAAAGGGAGGAAACTTACCCACCAAACAGTGCGTTGGGGACAGAGCTGTAGCTGCAATTTAAATCTCCCGTCTTCCCAACCCAGTGTCCCTCTCGTGGATTCAGTTAGTGGTATGCTGGTAAGTACTGATTAACTGATCCTCTGGGAAAAACAAAAACAAAACACACATGATTTAGAGTGTTTGACAATTTCAGAGTGTAAATATTCCCACCATGGCTGGTTTCTACTTGTAAGACTGAAGCTGGGAAGATAATGTATAATTGGCTCTGGTAAGCCAGTGTCGACGAGCTCCGGGATGCCACTGGATCTATGCGTGCTTTGCTCAGATATCTGTCTCGCTCCCTCTGGACCTCTTCCGCCCATCCTCCTTCCTTCATAAACACACACACTTATTACTGTGAGGTGTGATGGAGAAACTTTAGCCTGGTAGGAATTTTCGACCATCTGTCGGGATAAGCTGTTTGAGTGGCGTTTCCTCTTCCCGCTTCTGTTAAGTAAACATTTCTTTTTCAAAACCTTTGCACCCAGGGGTGGGGCAGGAACCGTAGGATGGCTCTGGTCTTCGAGCAGAATCCTCAGGGAGCTCATCAGTAGACTCTGGACAGACTGAACTCCTGGGCAGGAACTACGGGCTGTCGCTCAGTATCGGGAGTGTAGAGTATGCAGTCCTTGGAGGCGCAGGTAGTGACGGCCAGCAGGCTTTTGAATATGCTGTGCCACAGTGCAGGGAAAGGCTTGGCTGGCGTTTCAGTCCAGTTATGAGCTGTGACTTCTGTAAGCCTTAGCCTCCACGTGTGTGAAAGGGGAAACAATAACCCCTTCCTCACTGTTGACATGTAGAGCAAACACCCTGTCCTGTGTCTGAGCGTCAGATACCAAGTCTCGCAGTTGGTTGTTTGGTAGATTGACTGGTTGTCATGATATTGAAAACTCATCAAGTACTAAGCTGATCTTGTGTTTTTCACCAAAGGCCGTGGTTCTGGGCCACATGTTCCTATCCATCTTCCCTATAGTCCAATATTGTACCTGGGGGAGCCTGGGACTGTGGGAAGAACTCTCCTCTGCTTCTCAGGAGACCTGGTTTCTGGTCCCACCTTTGGTACCCCCTCGTTCCATAACCTCGAGAAGTTGTCCAGTGTGACTAGAATGTGGGTAGCCCCAGACGAGGGGGCACTTGGATTTGATCCTGGAGGTAGTGGGAAGTGCCAGAAGGGTTTTAAGCAGAGGAGACACATCAGCAGATGTGTGCCTTCGAAAATTCTTTCTGCAGAGCCAAAGTCCAGGCAGGATGACACCAGTTAGGAGGTTAGAGCAGCAGACCAGTCAAAAAGTGATGAGGCGACCCACGGGTGTTAGATGCTGAGTGGTACAGATGGAGATTGCTATGAGAATTCAGAGCAAAGAGAGGTCAGTGTGGACTGGGCTGTGAGAGTAACATCAGAGAGGACTTCATGGAGGTGAGGCTGCGGCTGGCCTTGATGGATGCAGATGTACAGAGGTATAAGTCCGCAGAACTGGGAAAGAAAACACAAAGCTGCAGTGAGTCACATTGGGTTAAATTGAGAGTTTATATAAAGGATGGTTCTCAGTCAGTATGGACCCATTCACGGAGGGACTAGAAAGCTAGGCTTATGGACTTTGTTGGAAGCTGGCGGTTCTCACAGGAAAAGTGTGCTTCCTGTGGTTGGTTGGTGTGTGTGTGTGTGTGTGTGTGTGTGTGTGTGTGTGTGTGTGGCATTCTCCTATCCACAGCTACCACCTCTCTTTTCTCCATGGTGAGGTGTAGGGTGGCTGGGACCCCGGTGAGGGGGAAGGCGATTCGCCCCCTGCAGCCCCGTGCTGTGAGGGAAGGCAGAATGCCCTTGAGTCTCGAGGATGAATGCCTCCCTGAATGCTGATCGTGACCCCCGATTTGCCTGGCAGCGGGGACCCAGGCGCAGGAGCAGCTGTGCTATTGTCTCAAGACGAGGCGTTCTCCAGCGTTTGTCGCGAGGCCAGGGTGACTGCCCCCAGCCGTGTAGATAAGCCGGCTGCCAGCTGTCACGGGTATCTTCTCGATTCTTCTTCCTGCTGTCGATTGTGACTCTCCCCTCTTGCTGAGAGTAATGGAAACTCCCCGTTTTTCCTCCCAGGCCTCCTTTGCGAACGTGGTATCTGGCTCTGTCCACAGAGGTGGAGGATGGCTAGCCTGGTAGTGTCTGAGTGAAATGGGATTTGTACTTTCTGGGAAGTGTTATAAAGTAGTTTGCTGGAAAATGATATGAGCTAGATAGCGTTACCTCTGAGGCTCGCGAGAGAAAACTGAGGCTCAGAGGCATAAGGCAACTCACCCGAGGCTGCGCATCCAAGAATTAGTAGGGTGAGAACTAGGAACCAGGTACCTGTGGGCTTCAGCATATTCCTGTTGGATTTGGGTTGGGGCATTCTGCAGGAGAGGCTCCATTTTCATGTTTTTTATTTGTTTGTTCTTTTTGTTTTTAGCAGAAGCCTGCCTTGTGAGAAAATTACTTTTCTAAATAGCACCGTATACCACAGATTAAGCTCTTACAGAAGCACTTCCTTGAAGGGTTGTTCTAAGCATTGAGGGTCCCAAGTTCCAAAGTCCACTTCATTATGCAAATGGCAGTGAGTGACTTGCCCAATGTCTTAGAGAGATTTAGGGTCAAAGCAGAAACGAGAGCCCAAGTCACTTGCTTCTCAACCCACAGAACTTCCTCCTGGCCTCATAGTGTAAGTGGGGTGTCTATAGAACACCCACCATAAGCCACTCAAGCCACATTTGTTGATGGTGCTGTAAGCCAGGGGCTGCTGGGAAGCTCACAGGTGGTTTGTGGTACTCGGGTGGTGTTTGTCGTGGGAGACCCGTGTAGTTTTGGGGTACATGGGTGCTGCAAGTTTCTGTAGACTTGCTGGAGCATACCAGAGTCATCAGGAACTTGGGTGACAAGTGACTCCTGCCGGATTGGCAGTCGGTTTGTGCTCAGTGGAGTCTGGCCATGGCACTATTTCTTAGTTTCAGACTCCTACGCAACACTGGCCTTGAACTTCTTAACAGTTATTTAACTCTGACATTCCAGGTCAGCTTTGCCCCATTTATTTAAGGGCGGTCATATTTGGTGAAGTTCAAACACATGCCAAGTACTGCACTGGCCACTTTTAATATGTTGGGTAATCCTAAGAACCCTGAAATGGAGCTTTTGTTTCCATTTTAGAGACGGGACAGCCAAGGTTCAAAGAAGCTGCAGTTCACAGACGTTGGGCTTGAGACCCCAGGCTCTTTCCCCAGCTTCATCTTCCCACTAATACTTACAACAGCACTCGATATATTAGCATACTGTTGGGCATCACAGTCAGCATCGGGCTTGTAAAGTCCTCCGCAACATGACACTGGCCTTTTTTTCTACTTTATCCCTGCCACCTCTTACCTCCATCCCCAGCCACTTTGAGCGGTTCATTGTCCTCAAGGAAGCCAAATTTTTTCAAATTCAGTCCTCAACACAGTCCTCATTCGTGCAGGAGTCTGGGCTTGTCACGATATCCTATAAAGATAAACGAAACACTCCCTCTCCTCGTAAGGAACTTTCCATCAGTGGCAGAGATAAAGCATGAGCATAAACAGCTACAGTGCTTTAGAAGAGAAAGCTCACTGGACCTTCAGAGTGGCCCAAAGAGCCTTGCTGTTGCGTATCATTGAAAGATCTGCATGTGACGGACTTTGTTTCTGGAGATCAGAGAGAAGATGTGAGGAACTAAAGGTCACATGGCCCAGCCAAGGCCAAATTGGAGGCAGACCCACGTTCCCTCGCCTCATTGTGAAGCACTCATGCTACATCAGAGCGTGCCCCTAGCTTGTGTCACTGGCGATGGGCAGACAAGACCTCTGCAGCCTGAGCTGTGTTTATTTCTGTCTCTTTTTTTTTTAATTAATTTTTCGATTACAATTAACATACAATATTATATTTGTTTCAGGTGTACAACATAGTGATTAGACATTTAAATACCTATAAGTGATCACCCCCATAAGTCTAGTACCCACCTAATACCATACATAGTTATTACAGTATTATTGACTATATTCCCTAGGCTGTACTTTACATCCCCATGACTATTACTGTAACTGGCAATTTGTACTTCTTAATCTCTGTCACATTGCCACCTGTGTGATGGAGACAAGGTGGTGTCAGCTGCTGATGCCTTAAACCGGCTAAGTCGTTAAGGCCACGCTCCTGTGGTTGCAGCCCTGAGAAGTGGGGAAGGAAGATGAAAATGCCCAGGTTGTCTGAGATTTAATTGTACCGATGCTTGGCATTGTCAGAAAGAGGCGGCTGATCTCATTTGGATTGTAAAGTCTCTCTCCCTCCTCATCCACCCCCCTGACCCCCGGAGAAGGACCGGATGTAACCAACACTGTGAAATAATGTCTTGAAGAAGCGGGATCCACCTGGCAGTTTTGTTTAGTTGAAAACCTCGGTGGAGGTTTCTGAAGTCATCAGCAAGTTTGATGAGCGTCCTCCCGCCATTGACACAGGGGTGCTCACCTTAATTGCCGTTTAGGTGCAACCAAGGTCAATGTCGATGTTAAACCACAGCCCTTGTCAAATGGAGCAAATGCGAGCTCGGGAGCAGAGACCTGAGCTCTTGTTCTGATTCTGCTACCACTGGCCACTAGCCTCCCACCCGTGTCGCCATCTGCGAGTGATGGGCTGGCCCCATCATTGCTGCAGAGCACTGTGGTTAGAGCGAGGGCTGTGACCTTGAACTTGGATTCAAATGAGTGCTTCACTACCAAGTCGCTGTTAACCATGGGCGGGTCACTCAGCTGTCCAGGTCTTTCTCTGCAAGATGTGGCTGAGGGGAGGGCTACTTTCGGTAGGATCGACATGACCGCCGAGGGAAGCCGGCACAGTGCCCGGTGCACAGTCAGCGCACAGTGAAGGAGAGTGATATTCTCCTGTCCTATCCACTTGCAGACCTCTGACACGGACTGCCCGAGCCCAGGCCACCCTTGTCGGTCACCCTCAGGTCTCTAGACGGCTCCCGCCATGGGTTCCCAGCATGAGAGGCCACAAGCTGAGATGGAAGTAGCCCCGTCACTGGGGAGAACTGTGTTCCTGTCCTGGCTTCTCCACCCACTTGCCGAGTGGCTTCAGACAAGTCCTTATTTTCTCTAGAACTCGAGTGTCCCTGAATAACACCAGTAATGTTAATAGTAGAAGTGACGATAACACTCATAGCCATAGTGGGTTGAATGGTGCCCCCCGCCCCCGCCCGCCGCCAGAGATGAGTCCATGTCCTAACCTCCCAAAACCTGTGAATGCCACCTAATTTAGAAAACAAGTTTTACCTATTTATCAAATATCATCACTTGCAGAAGCCCCTATACCAAATAGATAAAGAGCCCAGCTGGCTCCGTGATTGCTGGAGGGCAGCCCGGCGCCCTGCCCCTGGGCCCCTGAGCCTCTCTGGCTCCTCAGACTGGTGAGCTTCTCTGGAGCTGCTGGAAAAACACTGGGCCGAAAGTCCGGTGATGCTCTGGGATCAGATAAATGCCAAAGCGGTCTCTGCAGCAGGTGGATAAAGGCCGGTTGCTCTTTTACTAGCATTCGACTTTACCTGGGTTGGTGTGTGAGTTTGACTCAAGACTGGTTTCCTAATTTCAAAAGAACAGCAGGTCCCTTTCTCTTTTTGGTCTTAGGAAGGAAGAGTCTTAGGGAAAGAGTAAGGCCGAAGGAGGCCTTAAGTGCTGCCCAGGTCCTCACCCCACCCCCGCCTCCCCCGGGCCGGTGGGGTGAAAGGAAAAACCCCCAGCCAAAGGGCCCCAGCTGGCACCTTCCAGGCAAGGTCAGTGCCTGCTGGCCCTGGAGAAAGGCCTGTCCCAGCCACAGGGTGAGGAAACGGGGTCTAGCGTCCCGTAAGTGGCCTGTACAGTCACCGGGGGATCTGGGCCGCAGCAGCTGCTTCCCACACTGGTCGCCCGTACAGCTGCCTGAGGTGGCCTTAGTAGAAGAGCCACCAAGCCCTCACGTGCGGGGAACCAGCTGGTCATCGGAACAGCTGTGCTTTCAGGTCGTGGGTGCCAGGGCACAGGGGCCCCAGCGGTCCTTTAAAAATATATGGCTACAGCTAGTCACACCCTTACTTCTCACATCATAGCCTGACTGCTTTATAACCAAGTTGCATCAGCCTGTTTTATAGAAAAGGCCTGCGAGCCCAATGGATTTAGAAGACATCCCGGTGAGCAAAGAATGAATTGGTGCAAAGGAGTATTTGCGTGGGTTAGAAAGCGGAGGATTGTCTGGGAGAGTTTTCTACCTACACAATGGGGCATAAAAATAACTGGCCTCATTGGACCGTGGGTTGTATCAGGGTGACCATATGTCCTGAGTATCTGGGACAGTTCTGGTTTCTGCCTGCTGTCCCAGGGTTGTTAATGGCCCCTTTTTCAAACTGAGAAGTATCCAGTTTGGGTAATAAACCACATGGTCACCCTAGTTATAAGTGACCATGGACACACACTTAATATAGATGTAACGCAGGTGATATATTTAAGTAAGAACCTGTACCACGTGCTTCGACGGCTCAAAAGTTGGCTGTGGGTTAGCACCGTTGCACCACGATGGGGAAGGCAAGTCAGCCTCTCGCAGCATATGTGGGTTACAGGTGGTGACATCATGGGACAGAATGTCCCATAAACAACGCTTCAAATCTTTTCTCATAGCCGCCTAGCCTTTTGACCTTTAGTGAATTACTTAGCATATCTCGGCTATAAGCTGGGAATAATCGTACGGCCCTCCCTGAGTTGGCGTGATCACTAAACAGGCTATGTAAAGCATCTAGCTTATTTTCTGACACATAATAGGCTGCTAACAAATGGTGAGCATTTTTTATTTTATTATTATTATTATTATTATTACTATTATATTATTTCGTGACTATTATTATTTTGGCTTTCATCGCTTCATCTCTGAAAGGCTGAGGGATGATCCCTGTCCTGCTCCACTCCCCAAGGTCCTCATGAGGCTGAACCAGAGCCCCTTGTCCCTAGAAGCATGTGCAGTGTTTGAGGTGGGGACTTTGGGCAGCATCTCACTTGCCCGCCTGCTGAGCAGGTCCCTCCTCCACTGACGTGGGAACTGGGTTCCCAAGACTTCATCCCTTCCACCCGCCCTGATGTCTCTGGTCCTCCCTCTGCCGCCTCCCCAGCCTAGCCTACTTCCTCTTCCCAAGAGAGCTGCTGTGTAAACACCGAGGCCAGGATGTCATTTACTGGCACTGACTGTCTCTGAGGGGCTGCCGCCCTCGGAGGGTTAAGGACCAAATTCCTGGTCCCGTCTGGGCAGTGCCTCTCAATATCCTCAGCTGGAGAGCTGCCTTCTGCCTCTGCCTTTTGAATGGAGGTGCCATCTGTTCCTAGTGCTCTTACCTTATTCCCTGTTCCTTCCCCCTGGTTTGCCCTTCTGCCTGCCTCACCCCGTGTTTTTCTTTTAATGTAACTGCTCGGAGAGGGAGCGTGACATAGGGATCTGAATTCAAATCTTGGCTCTACCACTCGAAAGCTGAATACCTTGGACCAGTGTCTCGCTTTCCTCCTTGGTAAAAGGGAGCGAGAACAGAGTCTACCTGGTGTGGATACGGCGAGGTTTGAGGGAGGTAGATGTACAGTGAATGGGAGCTGGGTTGTTATCTAAAATCCTGCCTGTTTGCGCGTAGCTCTTTATGTTGACCCGTGTTATCTATCTTGCCTTGTCTTCGGTTTGCCCCTGCCCTATCTTCCCACTTCCAGAACTTTCAAAAGTGGAAGACACACAGCTCTTCTAAGCTACTCCTCAACCCCTGCACTGCATGGGGCTGGGGTAGGGGCACATGGTGTCGAGCAAAGGTCCCAGGTCAGTGCATGTTAGAGATGTCTGTTCTAGTCCCGATTCTGCTGTGCGACTCTGGATAAGTCATTTCGTGTCTCTGGGTTTCAGCTTCCCCATTTTTAAGATGGAATAATTACCCCTCTGGTTTGTACCTCTCCTAACATGACCACAGAGGACAACATAACGAAAAGCATTTTGCTGGCTGCCAGGTGCCGTAGAAGTGCAGACTCCGACGGCCTCAGGTGGTGTCACTGTCCTCCATGTGGCAGGGGCACCGTGACAACAGCAGCTCTGGCCATCCACAACTGTTGGCAACGGAAGCAAATAAGCCTCAATGCTGTGTGAGGTTGTGCTGCGTGCGGGGGCCCGAGATGGGAGTCGTAAGTGTCTTTCCCCACTTGACCTCTGTTCTCCCTGGTGGACATCTGGCCCATGAGTGACTCAAACAGGAAATCACTAGCCATTACTTCAAAAAGCTTGAACTCCTTTCAAAGATGTGCTTGCTTTATGTCTCTCTGTGTTTGTTTGGATGGTGGGGGAATAATTTACAAAATCGGGGGCAGATCCTCCCTGGTAGGAACTCTGTGATCACGTCTTTCAGATGGGAGAAAGTGGGACATGGTGACGGCTGGATTAGGATCCAAGTTATGCAAATTCTCGTCGCTGGACCAGAGCCAGATTGGCGACATAAAAGCTCTCCAGAAGCTTTGGCCCCTTCTCAAGACTGGGGGGCTGTATTTTTTTGTTAGCTTCTCCAGTGGCACAGCCAGTTTAGGAATCCCCTGGAGCGGGGGGCACTGAGGGCTCGCCTGTTGAGAGCCTGTACATTACCTGCCCTCCTCCTGGCTCCCGTCAGGATGCTGCAAATTAATATTGGTATTAGTATTAAAGTACGATTAGGTTATTATTAGAGTTTTCTATTTGTGTGGTGGTTCAGCTTACCAGGTGAACATCATCCTGATGACGCTCACTGGGAGTTAGGGAACTTTTATAAGTATCTTATGAACAAGTAGAGTGGACAAAATGGATAGGAAAAGATTCTGGAAGTACCTTAGGCTCATGGCCTGGAGGAGACTCACCATCCCTCCTGCCTGACTCTTCGTTTCGTGGAAGAAGAAAGGAAGAATCTTGCTAGGACATGATTTTCCAAGTGTTTGAGAAGCAAAGTTGCGGGGTGGGGGGCAGGACGGGAGAGCACTGCCTGATACCCAATCACTTTAGCACCTTCTCCCCTGTTTTCAGGTCCTTCGGGGGCGCACCCCACCTCTCAGCCACAGCCAAGAGGTGAGAGATATTCTTACTACAGGACTCTCCTTTAGAAATTCACCTTGCTAGGTGTCCGCACCCGAGTGCCCGTGGGAAACGGTGCCCTTTCCCCCGGCTGTGCCCTGTGGTGGGAAAGCAGGGGCACCCACCCCACATCTCTCTCTGCTGCCGCTGTGACCTGCTTTCCCAAAATGCAGAGCCAGCCCCACAAACGTGGGCTCAGAAATCACTTTCTCATCAGGCCAAGGGCTCTTTAGAGTTGCTGTGTTTTCTCTATCATTTCCTTCCCTCCTCCCCCTTCTCTTCCTGTTTTTTCTTCCTCTTTCCCCACCCCCACCCCCATCTCTCCAGCCATGTTCCTTGTTGTCTGAGAACAGGAACAGAGCG
>NW_011888809.1:7993596-7996269 GCF_000151845.1 Pteropus vampyrus
GCTCCTGGGTCATGCTGTCCCATAAAAATATTTTTCTAAGAGAAAACAGGGAGGACCGTCCCAACCACATGCCTGAGGTGAACTGTTTTACTAATTTAGCTCCCTGGGGTAAAACTACAAAAATGACAAAAACAGCAATCTGGAAAAAGTGCCACCTCCCTTTTAAAAAATCTGTTAAAAAAAAATAATAAAAGCCCATTCAGAGTCAGTGACCAGTTGTTCGAGAAGTCAGCCTGACCATGTAGCTGCTTTTTAAAAAATTCCAAAGACCAAAGAGTCAGACACCCATTCTAATCTGGATTCTCCTCCCAAGTTGTCAAATCCTTGAATGAGCCTTAATTTCCTCAGCTACAAATGAAACCATGAGACACAGTTATCTCATTGATTTCTTCCAGCCCTGGCGATCTGTGGTTCTGGGACTCCGCTTCCATTTGAAAAATGTGTCATTACCAAAGAACAGGAAAGGGCCTCTCCCAGTAACATGACTTGCATTCCCTTTTAGCAGATTGTCACTCACATAAGGACAGAGAAACCACAGGACTCACGGGAGCCACAGCCCTGATTTTGAGAGCCAGACTTGTCTTGGCTTGACAGCTGCTCAGCTGGTTCATTCCATCAGCCTGGATCTGGTGAACCTGAATCACAAGCGGTATCTCCAGGTAAGAAATAGCTGACTTAAGCAATAACGAAAGCACAGTTGATAACCACCATTTTTAAGGTGGGGAGCGTGCGACGTGCATGCTTATGGAATAATTGAAAGTATTAAGGATGGTCATTTCATCAGATTTATCATCAGTGATTGGAATCCATGCCTCTTAACACCACATACATCTAAAAGGAAAAAAAAAAAAGTGTGTAATTAATAATTGACATGCATTTCAAGGTCGCTGTAATTTTGAAGTGGTTAACGGTCCCCGGGTTCCATAAGTGCATTCTGAGTGGAAGTGTTGCTATCTTGAGACTTTTGAGTGTTTAGGCATGAAATAGAATAGCTTAGAACTATGTGCGGGAGAGCATATTAGCGCTGGAGTTTTAGGTTGCTTCTTCCTTGCAGAATCCATTTTTGGTTTAGGCCCAATCGGGGTTCCTTTCTGCCCATCCTGGTCATTTCAGTTTAGACGAGCAAGGGGAGGCATTTTTAAGCAGCCAGCCTGGGGTGGAATTTAGGTCTCACACCGAGGTCTCACTGGCATCTTACTCGCTATAACATGTTTAGAGACGAATTTGGTTTATAAAGTTGTCATCTGAGACACTTGTGTTATCCAAGCTGCAGGTCACTATTCCCCTCGCCCTGTTCCCTCACAGCCAACACGTACCTTCCCTCGTCTCTCACCTCCTCCCAATCAATTAGGGACACTTTATCTACAAGGAGTAGGTCACATCTACTTGAACTTCTTTGCTGAGATCTGACGTGAGCTGACATCCCTTCTCGATGACTAAGGCTCTACTGAGGGTTAAGCTCCCTGGACTCAGGGACCGAAATCATGAAGGCGATGCCACTATGCTGAGATGGCCACACACCTGTTACCCTTCGCTAGTTGCCGGTATCACCTGCTGTCCTCCCTCCCGAAGCTCTTTCCTTTTACATCCAGATGTCTTGAGTTTCCTTGAAAACTAGAACCAGAAGCCTTTTATAAAGCTGAGCACCACCCAGAAGGCAAGACCAGGCGATGGTTAAGGGATTTTCCGATTCTGAGCTCCTAGCATCGTTGTATCCCGAACTGGTTCCTCTTATCAGATTCTCATTCTCTGGGGAAAGATGTTCACTTTGTGCCACCTTTCTTTCTTCCTTTTATGGTTTCTTTCCCTAGAGTGGTCCCTCAGCTGCGGCCTACTTCAGAAGAAGGAGCTGAGTTTCAGAATTAGATAGACCTGACTTCGTGTCTCAGTTCTGCTATTTATTAGTTGAGTGATTTTGCCCGGGTCATTTTAAAGTCCTGATCTGTTTCCCCACAGGATGCTCTGTGTTGTAGGCTTGTGATGAGAATCAAAGACGATGATGCATTAGTGTAGTTTCTTGTTTATTTCGGACCTTAAAAAATGTTAGTTTCTTTCCTTGTTCAACCTTATTTAGAGCTGTCGAAATACAGCTTTTATTCCCTATAAGGTTCCATTTGAGCCTTGGACCTAAAATCGAGAGTCAGGCCTGGTGTACAGACACGTACGTCCCAATCAGTTGCAGAAGAAAGAGCTGTTAACAGCCTTTTTATTTCTGAGCTCGTCTTCAGTAGCAGCCTTCCTCTTGCCTGGGCTGTGGCTCGGGTGCCCTTTGCAGCCCAGCCACCTGGAAGGCTTGCTCTGTGATGCCTGACTTCAGGGCCCATCCTTCTCCTAGACTCTTGTCTCCATCCTTTGTCCCACGAGGTGTTAGCTAAAAACATAATGCCTCACAGCAGCTAGACGTTCTCGCCTAGTAGAGTATTAGCCCTTCACTCAAAAACCTGTCCTGGACACTGAGCACTGAGACCCTGGAGATGAATGAGCCTTGGCCCCATCCCGGAAGCCCACAGGCCAGCACTAGTTCAAATTGTTCTAATTTGGTCATAGTGGAACCAATTTGCCAGAGTGGGACTTTTCCACTAGAACCTCCCACAGGTCACTTCTACCAGTTCTTCTGGAATTCACCCACCTCTAGACCATTGCCAACTTTGCCTACAGGATAGAGGGAGGACC
>NW_011888809.1:7996319-7998837 GCF_000151845.1 Pteropus vampyrus
CAGTTTAGACGAGCAAGGGGAGGCATTTTTAAGCAGCCAGCCTGGGGTGGAATTTAGGTCTCACACCGAGGTCTCACTGGCATCTTACTCGCTATAACATGTTTAGAGACGAATTTGGTTTATAAAGTTGTCATCTGAGACACTTGTGTTATCCAAGCTGCAGGTCACTATTCCCCTCGCCCTGTTCCCTCACGGCCAACACGTACCTTCCCTCGTCTCTCACCTCCTCCCAATCAATTAGGGACACTTTATCTACAAGGAGTAGGTCACATCTACTTGAACTTCTTTGCTGAGATCTGACGTGAGCTGACATCCCTTCTCGATGACTAAGGCTCTACTGAGGGTTAAGCTCCCTGGACTCAGGGACCGAAATCATGAAGGCGATGCCACTATGCTGAGATGGCCACACACCTGTTACCCTTCGCTAGTTGCCGGTATCACCTGCTGTCCTCCCTCCCGAAGCTCTTTCCTTTTACATCCAGATGTCTTGAGTTTCCTTGAAAACTAGAACCAGAAGCCTTTTATAAAGCTGAGCACCACCCAGAAGGCAAGACCAGGCGATGGTTAAGGGATTTTCCGATTCTGAGCTCCTAGCATCGTTGTATCCCGAACTGGTTCCTCTTATCAGATTCTCATTCTCTGGGGAAAGATGTTCACTTTGTGCCACCTTTCTTTCTTCCTTTTATGGTTTCTTTCCCTAGAGTGGTCCCTCAGCTGCGGCCTACTTCAGAAGAAGGAGCTGAGTTTCAGAATTAGATAGACCTGACTTCGTGTCTCAGTTCTGCTATTTATTAGTTGAGTGATTTTGCCCGGGTCATTTTAAAGTCCTGATCTGTTTCCCCACAGGATGCTCTGTGTTGTAGGCTTGTGATGAGAATCAAAGACGATGATGCATTAGTGTAGTTTCTTGTTTATTTCGGACCTTAAAAAATGTTAGTTTCTTTCCTTGTTCAACCTTATTTAGAGCTGTCGAAATACAGCTTTTATTCCCTATAAGGTTCCATTTGAGCCTTGGACCTAAAATCGAGAGTCAGGCCTGGTGTACAGACACGTACGTCCCAATCAGTTGCAGAAGAAAGAGCTGTTAACAGCCTTTTTATTTCTGAGCTCGTCTTCAGTAGCAGCCTTCCTCTTGCCTGGGCTGTGGCTCGGGTGCCCTTTGCAGCCCAGCCACCTGGAAGGCTTGCTCTGTGATGCCTGACTTCAGGGCCCATCCTTCTCCTAGACTCTTGTCTCCATCCTTTGTCCCACGAGGTGTTAGCTAAAAACATAATGCCTCACAGCAGCTAGACGTTCTCGCCTAGTAGAGTATTAGCCCTTCACTCAAAAACCTGTCCTGGACACTGAGCACTGAGACCCTGGAGATGAATGAGCCTTGGCCCCATCCCGGAAGCCCACAGGCCAGCACTAGTTCAAATTGTTCTAATTTGGTCATAGTGGAACCAATTTGCCAGAGTGGGACTTTTCCACTAGAACCTCCCACAGGTCACTTCTACCAGTTCTTCTGGAATTCACCCACCTCTAGACCATTGCCAACTTTGCCTACAGGATAGAGGGAGGACCCGTCCATTCGGCGAACATTTGAGTACCTATCATATGTCAGCGTCAGTGCTGGATGCTGGGGATAAATGGTGACTAGAGGTAGCCCCTGCCCTCAGGTCATTTGTGGTTTTACTGTGAGACCTGCTAGTGACTAGAGAACACGCACACATCAGTGCTGGGTAAGAGTGGGTGTGAGGGAGCACAGAGAAGCGTAAGCAAGGGCTGCCCCGTGGAAGAACCGTGTGTACCACTCACCGTAGCGCCGGAGTGTGAGGCGAGGCAAGTCCGAGACAGAAGCTGGACATTTCAATGTCAGGCAAGAGATTTGAGTCTGTCCTGAGGACAGCTCAGAGCTGAGGACAGTTCTTTAAGCAAAGATTGATGGCTTGATGAGATTGGAGTTTTACGAAGCAAAGGGTCTAAATTTATTTGACCCCTGGTTCTTCAGAGTGCTCATTTTACACCCATTCCTTGTAATATTAAAGATCACGGTTTCCTCAGCTGTAAAATAGGTTAATACAGATGAATGAGAAGAGATGGTTGTCACGAGTGGATGAATCCACAGCCCTTTCCACCACCGACCGCCCTCGTGAATGCTAAATATTGACAAGGTTTCACGTGATGCCTTGGTACACAGGTTGCTATGAAACAGTTAAAATATGAGTCTTGTTTCTGAAGGGAGAGAGTGGCTGGCAAAAGCCCAACCTATTCTACTAGAAATTATGGAAATGAGGTCTCGATATATATTTTCCTAGTCAGAAAATGAATGGGTAATATCCATCTCTTAATCTTCTCTCTATCGAATATTAAAATAAGAGTGTTCTCTTTAGAAATAGACACATTCATTAAACAGGTAATACCTGAGCACCTACCGTGTGCCAGACCCTCTGCTGAGCCTGGGAACATCAAGACAAATCAAACGTGGTCAGCCCCTTGCGGCGTTCACAAGCTGGCGCCAAAGAGAGAGGAGCCACCA
>NW_011888809.1:8000542-8005512 GCF_000151845.1 Pteropus vampyrus
AGAGATTTGGTGCTGGTTACAAAGGAGAAAACAAGCTTAGAGAGAGGGAGGAGCTTGTCCAAGCGCCCCAGCTATGAGGTAGCCAGGATCCACACACTTTTCTAATTGTCTTCCCTTGCACCGTACATGCCACGTCACCTAATCTAGGAATAGGTGACCCCTCTGGTAAGCTGATGAAGAGCATCCCTTGGATGCGGTCCTCACCTGGATCTCCAAAGTGCAGAACGGGGCAGCGCGGTGGCATCCTGTTATGGAGTCGGGGATGTGCGGATCTAGAGATCTCCTCCAGAGTCTCCTCCCATGCTCCCAGGGACGGGGAACTCACTACCTCACAAGGCTGCTGGTTCCGGTTCTAGGCATTGGGCACCTTGCCCTCCTTACAGAGCCATCCCTGAACCTAACCATGTCTCATTTCTACCTGGCTTCAATGTCTCAGCAAAAACTGGCTTAAAGGGCGAGCGCTTTGCTCTGATTGAAGCCGTGGTGACACAGGCAGCCTAATGACACGTCCTCATATATGAGGGCATTGCACTTGATAGTCCAGGGCTTTCATTTCTGAACTTGTCCCAAGGACAGTCTTTGAATCCTGCAGAATCCCCACATGGTCCCCCAGGATCCCAGCGTGGGGCTTACATTAGCATCACTACCACTAGGAAGTGCCTCTGGGAGGTGAGAGACTAGACCCCTCGCCTCTTCGTGGAAGGCCAGGCCTCCGTCGGCCCCAGAGCACGCAACAGCCCATCCAGTTCATGGAGTGAAGGAGGCTCGGCCTGCACCTGCCCACCCCAGCCTGTGCTGTGAGCGCTGGTGTCACTGGTGCCCTTGTTTTGTGCCTTTGTTCTAGATCTCTCTAGCTTTCCTGCAGCTCTGTCTTCGCTCCTCTGGCTTGGAAAATAGGAGAATCAGCTTGGGGTGTTTGACTTAGCCCTGAGGGCGAGCCTGCCTTTCTCTGTTCTCGCCTTGTAAGCTGCCAGCCCAGCGGCTCCAGGATGGAGACTTCCCCTGAAGTAGGCAGGAAGGAATCCATTGATCATGACCAGGCTGCAAACTGGCAGAGGAATTCTGCAAAATTCTTAATACCAAAAGCCAGCTTGGAAAGTGTTTCCTCTGAGGACCCCCGCTTAGCCGGCAGTGCCCCTCGCCAAAAACAAAACAAAACAAAAAACCCTTCTTCTTCGCCTGACTCTGCTACTGATCAAGGAAGGAGAGTGGTGATCTCGATCACCTTCAGCGGCCATAACGTGGGAGTCAAGGAGCCTGGACATGTGACAACATTTGCAAAGGCACATGTCCCCAGTTTTATGGAATGCCACATGGCAAGCATTTTGCATTGGAGTGACCCTTAGGTGAGGTTTGTTTAATTGCGATCACCGTGAAATGCTGCAGAGTTGCAGTTGGGCGCACAGTCGGGGCCACGCTTCCTGGGCTGCATCTTCCTCTGCCGCGTACAGGCGAGTGAGCCGGGGGCAGCCGGGGCA
The DNA here is from genome assembly GCF_000151845.1 of Pteropus vampyrus. Lineage (NCBI taxonomy): Eukaryota > Metazoa > Chordata > Mammalia > Chiroptera > Pteropodidae > Pteropus > Pteropus vampyrus. The sequence continues at coordinate 8,002,021 of NW_011888809.1, forward strand.
CCTGTTGCACCTCCCGTTCCCCAGATTCCTCATCCGCAAAATGAGAAAGCCAGTAGTGCCTGGCGTGTCGGGCTGCTCTGACCACCAGATGAGCTAGGATGCGTCCGCGCACAGAGTGGTGCCTGGGACGTAAGAAGGACTCCATAAGTGTCGGTGATTTTTATTTGGATCTAATGCCTCTGTTGAATTTTCTGTTAAAAGTGAGTTCGTTTCTGGGACGTGTTGTGCGTTTAGTCATTTAATGGCTGTCGATGGAGCATCTCCTGTGTGCAGAACTAGTCTCAGACGATGAAGGTTCAAAGGTGAAGTCAGCCACAGAGATAAACACAATCGGACGTCACTGGTGTGTGACAGCATTAGGAAAACCAGAGCATTTCAGGAGACCAGAGGCTTCTCAGAGCAGAGGAGTTAGGTTTCGGTGCTTAAAGCTCTGCTTTAAGCTTCTCACTGTAAAATGCCTCAGGGCACTAGGTGGGGACCCTTCCACTTTGCCGGGTTCCAGTGCCCAGGGAGGAAGAGGACTCCGGATGTGGACATGGAGGACCCCACTGTGCAGGACAGAGCAGGCCCGCTGCTCCCGGCTGAGTGAGCACAGGCCCGTCTGTGTGCGGCCTGGGAGGCCCGGCCCGGCCTGGGCTCCTTGAAGGCCCGACAAAGACTTGCTTGTTCTCCCCCTGACATCAGACCTCGCCCTCGGGACTTTGCTGTCTTTCTGGGGCAAGATCTCACACAGTGATAATAGAATGGAAGGGAAGGGAGGGATGAGTGAAGACTGGCTCAGGCGTCGCCATGCCAACTCGTTCCCCAGCGGAGGGTGGGAAGATGGCCCCTGCCACGTGCAGCCTGCACACCTCCCCGGTCACACTCCGGCTCACACTCCAGGATGGAGCCGAGTTGCTGAGCTCCCGGTCAGAGCAAAATGGGAGCTGCCGGTATTGAGAGACGCTAGTAATGAACAGTAATAGTGAGTAACGGACAATAAATTACAGGTCAAATTAATGAATTGCAGACAATGTGTTGATTGTTTTCTGTTTTTTAAAGTTTTTCTTAAGTGAGTATTGCATTTAAACAGTTGGATTTTCTAGTTAACAAAGACTTGTAGACAGAATTTTGCCTTGGAAATTTCATAAAAGCTTAGAGGGATCTGCGAGATTGTCTGGTCTAAGTTCTGTGTGATCCTTATTCCATGGGTAAACTGAGGCTGGGAGAGTGGGAAACAGCATTGAAAATGGGAAGAATGAAGCCTTTACAGCCACAGTCTCAGGCTCCAGCATTGGGACACCATACACCAAACACTCAGCACAGGCCTGGCCCACAGTGAGGGCTCAATAAATGTTACCTGGTTACTTTCTGATCTTTCATTTGAGCCAAGAGGGGTCAATATATGAACTCACTCATAAAGCAAAATGCATATTAAGCCAGTACAAGGGGACTCCTGATTTCTTTCATCCTAAAACAACCATTCACTTGCAGATACAGGATGAAAAGGGGACTTGACTCTGGAACTTCACATGCTTAGTGTACAGGGCAATGGTTCTCAAACTTATGTCCAAGGCCATACACTAGCAAGTAGAAGGTGAGCCGGTGTCTCCCGGGCACCAAATGACCCGAGATGATTTTGTTTAGCTGGTTTCTCAGATGGCATGAACTTGAGCAACAGCCCAGACCTTATGTTGAAATAAGTTTGCTATCTTCGAGTAGAATGAAGAGCTAACCTAAACAGTACTTGATCTGTTGTGAGGCCTTTGGGCCCTATAGCAGTTGAAGGGCAAAGCTTTCAAATTTAAAGTCGTTTGTGGTTGCAGACACCAGCCTGGGAACCCCGGCTGCAGAGTAAAGTTCACATCAGGACAGCACATGGTTTAGTCATCAAGAGCAGGGCTGGGCTTACACATAAATTCGGAGATAAACTTGGTGAGTTTGTTTGTTTGGTTCAATTGTGGTCTTGGTTGATCAGTCCAAACAGGGAAGTCGCATGGTGACTTTGCTGCCTTCTCTGTGTATTGTGAGTTTCCTGCAGGGATGTAAATGCCGGCCTTCGGGACCCTGTCTATCTCCGAGCCCTGGGGTTGGCGTTCAGACTGGTGATGGGGCATCTCCCACTCTCTCATTTTCTACTTCCGGAGTGTTTCCCAGTTCCAAAATATAACTTTAAGTGAAAGTTTCTCCAAAGCGAGTGATAGAAACTCATTTTGATGAGTTTAGAATTGGATTTTAGCCTTTTTTTCTTTCTTTTTTTTAATCTCTGGAGTCAAGTTGATTCCGCCACAAGACAGATGTTTCCCCCGGTGGCAGATGTGAGTTAAGAAATTAGTGGAAAGGGCTAGGGGGCACAATTACTAAGCCAAATGGCTGAACCTATTAATTTTTCCATTCTAAATGTGGTGGCTCCTTTTCTAGCAAATTGGTTAAGAGCAATGCTTTTGAAATGACCGAACAGGAATTGAGTTACTTACATTGGGTGCTACGGCTTTGGGTTTGAAAAAATTTTACTACTGAGAAGAATAACACGTAGAAAATATTTGGGGTGTTGAAATTGACCCCTCTGCTTTGTCCTTTTTACAAACTTCTGTTTTTGTTCTAAGTGCCTACCCAGACCCGGCCTGGTGTTTTTAATGCGAGATAATATCGCCCCTTAGTGGAGAAAGGGCTTAACTGCAAGCTCTTGCATTTGCCCAAGGAAAAGTGGTTTGAGCAGAAATATATCACTTTAGTAACTCTTAAAACTAAACTGCTTCTCTCCTTTTGAGGATTGTCGTGAGGATTAAAGGAGATAATTTGTGGGCAGTGCTTAACAGTGCAGGGCTGACAATCAAGAGTGGTTGTTATTGTGCTTATCTGATGAGGAGGTTTTTTTTTTGGAAGCAGAGGAATGAGTAATCTTTCAAGTCTTCCGAATTTCAGTGTCAGGGCCCTCTGTGTCAGCTCTGATAGGTGTTAGGAGCGGTGGCTGAAGAGTAGCGTGTCCTCACCTGGGACAGGACTCTGAGAGTACCACTTCTGGAATAGCGCCGAAGTCCTCGGCCATATGCATTCTCACTGTGCAGCAAATTTGATTTAAGGAACATCCACGAAATGTGATTCCACTCTCCCCCCTCCCTCCACCTGGTGAGGAGACACTGCCATTTTGCCACATCTGTCCCTGGCATTGGCCTTCTCCCAGCTGGGCCTCCAGAACTGCCTGGCAGGGTCAGAGGCTGGAGCCCATGCTGAGACAGTGTCACAGGCTTCTCTTTGTGAAGATGAGCCGCTGGCCATCTCATCCTAGTGGCAGGGGGCAGGCCGTGCTCAAATCCTGCTTTCTTTCAGAAGTGAATTTGGGTATCACTTAAGCCATATTTTGCTTTGGGGATGACTCTTTTCTTTTCTTTTAATTTTTAAAAATACCGTGAATCCCTATGAGTCTGTTCTTTCATATGCCTGAAACTAGTTATATCTTCATTAGGTGGGAGAATGGAGAAAATAACTTTCCTTCCTTCCTCCCTCTTTCCC
>NW_011888809.1:8005982-8011085 GCF_000151845.1 Pteropus vampyrus
GCAGAAAACGACCTTTAGAGCAGCTTTAAAAGCCACATGGGAAAACTGGTCCCACTACTTCATCACAACCAGAAGACTGGGATCTGCCAACAGGTCTCAAGGCTGAGTCCATGACAGCTGTCACTCCGAAGGCCCCTCCACCCACCCCTCTGAGAGTGCGATCTCAGCAGTGAGGGGCCGGGGGTCCCTTCCTCGTAGCTCCCAGGCCTCACTGTCAGCCAGAGAGTCACTGGCGGTTTCTCTCTCTCTCCATCCTTCTCCGCAGCCCCCTCTCCAGGAAACCCCGCTGGATTATTCTAGACCCAACGAGCCACCTCTTTCCTCTCTTGCATTCTCTTCCCAGAACACTGTCTCTTTACCAGGATCAGTCCTCACTAGAGCCAGACCTTCTGTACAGCCATCTTTGAACACGGCTTCTTGCCCTGGGCATGCTCCCAGGCCGCCGCAGAGACCACGCCTTATTTAGCTCTGGTCTCTCGGAAGAGCAGATGTTTATGGACTTGACTGTTCACCAACTTTCTACACTCTGTTAAGGGCTGTGCTGGGTATAGATAGTGGAGCGACAATCGAAACCTGCCCTCAACAAGCTTAACAGACAAGTATGAATATTATATATCTGATAGAAATCTATATAGGATATACAGGGTATATGTATTAGGGCCATAGAAAGGAAGAGGTCAGTTCTAACTTGGGAGCAAATGCAAGGGTGAGGAGGGGTGTTCGATGTGGGTGGAGGTGAGGGATCAGCTGAATCAAATCGGATATGAAGTGAAATGGGTAGATAGATAACCTGACAGAGCCGATATAATTTTGCCAACTAAACAGAATCTTCGTTATGCTGGCAATTTCTAGAAATTTTGAAAAAGCTTATTACTTATTTCCACTAAATGCAGCCATTTCCTGGGCAATGCAAGTGGACTTCCAAAGCTTCGGGATCTGTATTAAGAGCATTGTTTCATCATCTCAAGGAATTTTTTGAAAGCCGATGGACATAACATTGGTGTTTGCAAATTATCTTCAGCTTAATGCCTAGTTAGCATTTTACTATTATTACAATTGCAGTGTGAGTTGATTTCAACTGAGGTGAGTCCTCATTGCTTCTTGAATTCCAAAGACAAAGGGTCTAAATTACAAAACATCATAGGAGGCCTTTGAATATACATGATAGATTAAGCCGGGCTGTCCAAGCATTGCCAAATATAGGTACTTTGGGGCCCACATTATTAAATATGTGAAAATTATTTATAGTTGGCATATTTGTTCATTTCATGACACTGGATGCTTCAGAAGTACACGAGGGCTTGAGGACAATGTCTCTTTAGTAGTTTAAGCATTCCACCTGATTTCTGAATCACTGCTTTGTCACAGAAATAAACTATCAGTCCTCGATGGCAGCAGGGGCCAGTTTTGATACAGCCTGGCACATTCAAAAGTGCTGGGACTCTCACCACCATCTGTCCTGGAGCATTTGAATCCAAAGATCTTCAAGGGACAAATCCCAGGATCCCCTGCCGACGTGCTGTTAGTGAGCCGTTCCGTTTCTTAAATGGAAGTTGCGTCCCGTTTCTAACGTGGCTCATGGTTTGGCATTAGGCCGTGAATACATAGTTGGCAATGGTTGAATATTCTCACTGCGTAAACCTCTAGGCGACTGGACCAGGAGGGGTTTCTATACTATCTAGCCAGTCCTGGTGCCTTACAGATGATGAGGATGAGACTCCGAGCGAGAGGGTGACCTTCCCCAAGGTCTTGTCGCAAATAAGTGGCTCAGAGGAGATTAGGACACAGAGCTGGTGACTCTGTGCACTGGGCAGCGCTACAGAGGCATTGCAGACATTGGTATCTTCATGTCCTTTGGGTCCAGGGTCGGACATTAACCGTCTGACCCTCCTGAAGGGCTGAGCTGCAGTCCTGCCCAGGACAGGACGGTCCCTGCTCCTGCTGTCTCAGCTCCGAGTTCCTATCTAATCAGTCCTCATGACTTTCTCTCCCTGTACTGGTCCCTAAAACACACTTTGCATTTTTTAGTTTCATGCTGTCTCTCATTAAAGCCACGCTCCTCGACCATCCCCCAGAATGACTGTTTCTCCTCCATTCTGATCCAGATGAGCATGTGGCTGGAATATCAGGTGACAGGAGAGCCTCTCCCCACATGCAATATGGAGGGAGAAGCTTGTGTTTGTTGAAAGAGAAGCTCCAGAGGGTCATGCCATGTTCAGGAATGAATGACTTCACCGTTCCACGTGTGTGTGTGGAGGTCCAGCTGTGTGTCAAGCTCCTAGGAGCTGAGAGCACATATGTCAATGGCGATACAGGTTAGAGAGAGAAAGAGAGAGAGAAAGAGAGAGAGAGAGAGAGAGAGAGCGAGCGCGCGCGCATAAGGATGGGTAACATACTGCTTTGGACAGGGCGGTCAGGTTGGGCACCACTGAAAAGTAAACCCTGAACAAAGATCTAAAGAGAAACCGTGTAGATATTTTTGGGGGAAACATCACAGGCAGAAGGACTAACGGTGTAGAGGACCCTACGGCAGAAGCATATGCGATAAGTTCAAGAAAGAAAACGTGAGGAGGTCAGAGTAGCCCAGCGAAGGAAAGAGAAGTGGAGGAGATGAACTACCTTGGGCCTTGTCGATGATCATAAAGATCTTGTGTTTTGCTCTGAGTGAAACAGGAAGTCATCGAAAGGATTTAAGCAGAAGGAGGACATGATGCAACTTGTAATTGCTGCACAGTGACTGACTGGAGGGCGGGGCGTGGGCAAGAGGAGAGCTGGGAGATCTGTTTAGGATAGGAGTACGCTACTCTGAGAAGGGATGTTGATGGCTTATAGCTTGATCTAGGGCCCTGATGGTGGCGGGTGTGGACATGATTGAATTTAAGCTATATCCTGAAAGAGCTGATGGAATTTGTTAGCTCGCATAGGGCGTGTGAGAGGAAGAGGGAAGTCAGGGATGACATCAATACTTTTGGGCTGAGCATCTGGAAACATGGAATTGCCATAATTGCCATGGACTCAGAGAACACTTGAGAAGGAACAGATTTTGAGGGGAGAAACCAAAACTTTACATTTTGAATATATTAAGTTTGAGGTGTCTATTAAAAGTCAAGTAATCGATTGGATATATGAGTCTGGAGTTCAAGCAAGGGATCAAGGTAATAGTTATAAATTTGGAAGTCATCAACATAGATACTCTAGAATGGTATTTAAAGTCCTCAGAAGTATTAATAATTATGTAAGATAGAGGAACTCTTCTTCATGGCCAAGGGGATAGAACTAAGATCAGTGGGTGGAACAATACAAATTACAATAATAGTAGTGATTATGGCAACTATCATTTTTGCATCTGGCTATTTACATATGTTGGCTCATTATTCCTAAAAACCACACTTGAAGGTTGAATTTATCCCTGTTTTACTCATGTTGAGGCTCAGACTCAGGGAGGTTAAGTAACGGTTGTTAAAGACATTGATTAAGACTGCCCAGCTAATTAATGTGTGAGCTGGAATTCAAACCCAAGTTCATGTTCTTGGCGCTACGCTGAGCAGTAGGAACCAGATCACAGCCCAGTCTAAGAAGTTCTATGGCATGGCCTTTCTTTCATCTTTGAGAAATAGACTTAGCTGAGACTTTGTGCCAGCCCACCCCGACCTTCAAGCCAAGCCCGTCCTGGAGATCGAGCATTTGCAATGCCAGGTGAAATCATGCTACCCATGCAAACACACAACACGCAATGTAAAGCAAGAAAGAACAATTTGAAAAGGAAAACAGTTTAGAGAGATGAGATGTCAGGAAGATAAAGTCACATTTCTGCTCGAGGCTGGCTACATTTGAAGCAAAGACGTTACCAACAGGCTCTTGTTGGTTTCTTTTGCTTGTTCCAGATGGCAAATGACGCATGCCTACACCGTGGAGTCAGGTGGGGGAGGGGGAATGCAGGCATTCAGTCCACACTGGCTGAATGGCAGGCACTCTGCTGTGTGTCTGTCATTTCCCTTCAGCCTGCCATAGTCAAATGCATGCAGTGGACTCCATCTAGGCAGGTAAGATCTGAAGGCAGGTAAGATCTGAGGGATTAGGTGAGGCGTCCAGGGGTCAACAGCTACGACATGCTACAGTTGGGATTTGAACTAAGCTTTGCAGACCCCAAAGCTCATGCCTGGTGCACTGTACTCCTTAAATAGGGGAAAGAAGGGCAGGGGCTGGGATCCTGACAGCACAGCATCTACTTTACCATCCGAGAATCCCAGCCTGCAGTCCTGTGAATGGCCAGCAGAGGGGACCGCGCACCCAGGTTTCTCCAGCCCGCTGCCTGAAGCCATGTTGAATGAGCAAATGTTTGCAGCAGACTCCGTGAGATCTAAATGTCTCCTTGGCAGGAAATCCGCGAGGAGCACTGCGGGGTTGTGCAAACAGCCTTACAATGTCCGCTTGTGTGTGTGCACTCGGCTTCGCCCGCGTCGCCCACAATGCTCTGGTTTTTTTTGGATAATGGGGCTCTGTGGAGCCATGTGCCTTGTCATGCAAAGGGAGTGACCTGCGTTTGTCATAAATGGGCTCTTGTATGATTAATAACCATGCGAAAGAGCCCGCAACAGCCGTTCAGCACTCGACTTCGCCTCTTCGCTGAGGCGGTGGTCTGAGCTGGCTTTCTTCTCTGGCTCCGAGTAGCCGTGCAGGATTGATTGCTGAAAGGGATACGACTTGTTTGCATTGCGGTTGCCGTTTTTTATATGTGAGATAGGACGCTAGCTGACCGCGTGCCAGACAGACACTGCTCTAGGTGCTTTTACCTGCGTTCTCTCGTTTCCTCAAGAACAATACTGCAAAGGAAGGATTGCGATCTGCATTTCAGGGATGAGGAACACTCAGATTGGAAAGCGTAGAACGACTTGCCCAAGGTCTCTACAGCCCACGTCGCTTCCACTACGTGACTCCTGTCCCTTTCAGTGTGGTCCTGGTCCACACACCTGGAAACGCCTCCCTCATCCAGCCTGGTGTCGGTGATTTTCAAATAAATGAGACATTTCTATCCCTGGGCTTCGGTGTGTTTACTGTACCTCCTGGAATTATATGCGAAGCACGTGGATCTGTGCATGTGGA
>NW_011888809.1:8011135-8016987 GCF_000151845.1 Pteropus vampyrus
GTCCTGGAGATCGAGCATTTGCAATGCCAGGTGAAATCATGCTACCCATGCAAACACACAACACGCAATGTAAAGCAAGAAAGAACAATTTGAAAAGGAAAACAGTTTAGAGAGATGAGATGTCAGGAAGATAAAGTCACATTTCTGCTCGAGGCTGGCTACATTTGAAGCAAAGACGTTACCAACAGGCTCTTGTTGGTTTCTTTTGCTTGTTCCAGATGGCAAATGACGCATGCCTACACCATGGAGTCAGGTGGGGGAGGGGGAATGCAGGCATTCAGTCCACACTGGCTGAATGGCAGGCACTCTGCTGTGTGTCTGTCATTTCCCTTCAGCCTGCCATAGTCAAATGCATGCAGTGGACTCCATCTAGGCAGGTAAGATCTGAAGGCAGGTAAGATCTGAGGGATTAGGTGAGGCGTCCAGGGGTCAACAGCTACGACATGCTACAGTTGGGATTTGAACTAAGCTTTGCAGACCCCAAAGCTCATGCCTGGTGCACTGTACTCCTTAAATAGGGGAAAGAAGGGCAGGGGCTGGGATCCTGACAGCACAGCATCTACTTTACCATCCGAGAATCCCAGCCTGCAGTCCTGTGAATGGCCAGCAGAGGGGACCGCGCACCCAGGTTTCTCCAGCCCGCTGCCTGAAGCCATGTTGAATGAGCAAATGTTTGCAGCAGACTCCGTGAGATCTAAATGTCTCCTTGGCAGGAAATCCGCGAGGAGCACTGCGGGGTTGTGCAAACAGCCTTACAATGTCCGCTTGTGTGTGTGCACTCGGCTTCGCCCGCGTCGCCCACAATGCTCTGGTTTTTTTTGGATAATGGGGCTCTGTGGAGCCATGTGCCTTGTCATGCAAAGGGAGTGACCTGCGTTTGTCATAAATGGGCTCTTGTATGATTAATAACCATGCGAAAGAGCCCGCAACAGCCGTTCAGCACTCGACTTCGCCTCTTCGCTGAGGCGGTGGTCTGAGCTGGCTTTCTTCTCTGGCTCCGAGTAGCCGTGCAGGATTGATTGCTGAAAGGGATACGACTTGTTTGCATTGCGGTTGCCGTTTTTTATATGTGAGATAGGACGCTAGCTGACCGCATGCCAGACAGACACTGCTCTAGGTGCTTTTACCTGCGTTCTCTCGTTTCCTCAAGAACAATACTGCAAAGGAAGGATTGCGATCTGCATTTCAGGGATGAGGAACACTCAGATTGGAAAGCGTAGAACGACTTGCCCAAGGTCTCTACAGCCCACGTCGCTTCCACTACGTGACTCCTGTCCCTTTCAGTGTGGTCCTGGTCCACACACCTGGAAACGCCTCCCTCATCCAGCCTGGTGTCGGTGATTTTCAAATAAATGAGACATTTCTATCCCTGGGCTTCGGTGTGTTTACTGTACCTCCTGGAATTATATGCGAAGCACGTGGATCTGTGCATGTGGATGTTTTTCTGAGAAGGCTGATTTCTTCTGATTCTCGAAGTCATCTGTGATCATTAAACAACAGAATCACACACCCCAAAATATCTCTGCAGGGTAAAGTTTTTTTTCTCCCACTTAGGTCTCTCACCAGTGACTCCTTTCTCTGCTCATCTCGTTTGCAGTTGACATTTTGTTGTCATTTCAATGACTACTTACCAAGCCGTTTCAAGAGACATAAATGGAGAACACTGAATGCGGGACCTGTGCTTGGTGCTTGGGTGGGGGAGGAGTGGTCGAGATGGGTGACTTCCAAAAATGAAAGAGACATAGCCCTTGAAAGAATTTACAGCAAGGAAGATTGTTAATTTGGGCCGAGGGGGTGGATAGGAGGTTTCCGGTTGGAAATACTATTTGATTTGGACCTTGAAAGATAGACAAGATCTCTCTAGGCAGAAGAGAAGGGAAGGGCTTTCTAGGCGAGGAGAACGGCATGAGCAAAAATACAGAAGCAAGAACAAGAGAGGCCAGAGCCCTTGGCACTGTGCGCAGTCTGGTGCAACCGAGGTACAGAACGTTCAGCGGAGCCGAAAGTCAGATGCGAGCGTCAGGGCAAGTTTTATGGCCCCGAATGCCTTGTGAAAATCGTACCATCGCCAATCCGAAAGGCAGCTAGGAACGTGTTTACGCTAAAGCACGCCTTCCTTCCCCAGGAAGGTACGCAGGTGGGCCCCCGTTTAAGAAAACTCAGCCTCCAAAAACTTAGACCCACAAATCAAGTCGCTCCCCGGCGCTGGGGCGGGTGGGATCCCTCAGGGGCTTTCACTTCCCAGAAGGACTCCTTCCAATAGCACCGTGCCTCCCTGTGCCTTGATCTGCTCGGTCGTATTTCACCACCTGACAGTGAACTATGGAGGCAGAGAAACTTCAAGCACAAATGTGCGATGCAGCTGCTCAGGGGATGAAAGGCAGGCAGAGATGAGGTGAAAGCCTTATTGTTATTTTTGTCTTGTTTTGTTTTTGTTTTGTTTTGTTTTGTTTTAGGTTATATTGTAAGATAACAGCAATGCAAGTGATTCAATTCGCCGGTGTTCATTTCTCACCTGCCATTTCCTGTGACATGCTCAGAGACCGCCGATCTGACGCGCGTAGTGTATTGGGCGTCAGATCGGCGGGAGGCGAGAGAGAGGTGAGGATAGAGTGACCGGAGGCGATGAGAAGAGATTGCAGCAAGGGAAGGACCGAGAGAAGAGTGGCCCGGAGGGCGACATGGAAAATTAAGTGATAGGGTTTGGCGAGAGGATAGATCTAAAGGGTGCAGGAGATGCAGAAAGCTCAGACGACACTCAGCTTTCTGGCTCAGATACTTGGACGGATGGTGATGCCTTGTGTTGAGGAGGGAGGAGGACATTTGGAGAGGGCAGAGCACGAGGATATTAAGGCCGCCCCCCTCCCCCCATTGCTATGCTTGCAGGAAATCCACTTAGGCCTATGGACCCGGAGTTGAGCACCGAGGTACGATTCGGGACTAGAGGTTGGGAAATTTTCATAGGGGTGAAAATTGGAGTCCAGAGGACAGTGGGAAGAGATGTAAAGAAAGACCCTTGGAGACTGACATTTAAAGGTCAGATGGAGGAAGGAGGAACTTAAGAGGGGGCGGGGCATTCAGAGAGATGAGGGGGAGCAAGGAGACGGAGACCCGCCAGTTCCCAGGGCGTGCACGCACGCCTCCGCTGCAGCGCCCCGCTTGTCCGTTTAAACACCTGACAAGGAATCCTGGGAGAAAGAGGTTTGTGATCCAAGAGATCCTACAGTCTGTTTAAATTGCGGGTGGTCAGAACACCCCAAACCGTGGGTAACTTCTCGGGGTTTCCTTTCATTTTCTAGACTGCAGTGAGGCCATACGAGAGAGGTGGAATAAGTAAGTTGTCTCACATCGCTCATAAGCAAGAGGCTAGCACGTGGGTCCCTGGGGGCGCTGGCTCTGCCGAGCCTCGTCCCCTTTGAGGTTACGTGGAACTGGCCTGGGCGGGCGGAGACTGCCAGCCCTGCGTCTAGGTGAGGGACAGACTTATTAAGCAGTTTCCTCAACCATGTTCTTGATTTCACAAGTGAAAGGGAACAAATTCACCAGTGACCTCCCAGCGGAGGGCTGGTCCGGAAGTAAGGCCCACTTTGATTGTTTCCATGTTCACCGGCATTTGAAATCGGGGGGCCCGTTGACTTTCATTCCCTAAAAAAGGACCTAATTTTGCCCTCATTTCTTGGAAACCTTTTGCCACTGTAATATTGATGTTTATGGGGAAATTAGCCTGATGAAGTAATAGTCTATTTTGGAAACCTTAACTCAGATATTGACAGGGTTATTTTCAACCTGAGCTAATTGTTCAGCTCCATAAGGGTCTCTCGATATTTTTTGAGAATTCCCGCGGACTGCCTCACAACTGGACTCTAGCAGTTTGTATTCCATGGGGAACGCCAAGCCCTTTTGAGGGACACCATGGTACTAATGATCGATGAGAATATTCAAGGCATTTTCCCATTTGAGTGCCATTACCTGTAGTGTTAAAACGTTTTGAAAACACATTTTAGCCATTAACTCATTTTTATTGTCAGATGAAAGTGCTTAATAGACTCACTGTGCTTCGGTTTCCCTCCTTCATCTTGAAATGAAATCATCTGTTGGATTCTTGTCAACACATTCGGCAACGGAACAGAAAACCTTATGACTTCACTGCAGAAGTGACAGATGCAGAAGGGGCTTCCAGCCCAGCCCAGACATCTAAAACCGCTGACCTGGTTTAGCAGATTCGGGCCCCCTGAATTTATAAGCTGCTTCATGTCATTGATGCACATCCCCCGCCCCACTCCCAGAAAAACAGGTGCTTGTTTCTATCGCTTAGGAAATGTGCCTTTACTTGAGTTGAGAAGTTTTTTTTTAAGCCACCTATTTTGCATATGTTGTATTATAGGCTGATGGCTAACTGGTTTTGCATATAAGGGGGTTCAGCGGTCACCAGGAGAAAGTGTGTCTGAGCCACACGAACACCAGTACATCAGGGCTGCACCTTTTCCTCCTGGGACTGCCCCCTGGACACTGCTGATGGTCCCTGCGAGGCAAGCCAGAGGGGTCGCTGGCTTTTCAGGGCGGTATGAGGAGTCTGCGAACCTCCGGTGTCACTGGCAGCAGCTGTCATCCTGGCTGCCATCAGGATCCCTCTAACTCTGAACCTCGCTGGTCAGGTTGAAAGGCAGATTGTCTTAATAGCCCTTCGAAAAATCACATCCAGCCCCAGGAACATCCCTAAAGCCAGACCTGGACTGCGTTACCCTCTTCTGCTGGGAAAATCTTGGGGCACTGTTGTTAGGCAGTCAGGCTTATGGTAAAATTAAGAAAGGCGGGTAGCGGGCCGCAGCTGGAAGCACTGGTCTGAGACCAGTGACAAGGTCCCTGCTACAGCTCCACTCTCAAGCCCGGGTTAGTCACTGACCATCTTAGCGGCTCCTAGACTTTTGAATTTCAAAAGCCAGTCCAACTTCAAAATAACCTCTGAGAATCCGGGATGCAACTATCACCATCATTTTGTAAAATAAATCAAATCACTGCAGCATACAAATGATTGAATAACTTTAGCTTTCTGCAGGGCATGGTGTGGCATAGCTTTTATTTCTTTCATTTTGCCACGGACTGACCGAGGCTTTGGAACCCCTGGTCAGAGCAATCTTAAGGGTTCCTTTTCCAGCGCTAACTGTGTGCCAGACCCTGTGCTAAGTGCTGGGGACACAATGAGGTGTAAAAGCCGCCCTGCTCAAGAAGGCCTCGCATTCAGAGAGAGATGCGAGAAAACGCGTAATTCTGGTCCATGCTGATAGGCGCTGTGGCATGGGAAACCCAGCGTGTCAGGAGGGCAGAGAGAAGCGGAGCTCACTCACGGGAGTGGGTCTTGTTTTATTTGCAGTGGAGTCGAAGGTGAGGGGCCACTCGAGGTTCCTTCCAAAGGCTCCGATCGTCAAACTCACACTTGAAAGGGAATTCTGAGAGGCAGTCGCCAAGCGCAGGGGCTTCGAGGTCAGATGGAACTGGATTCCAGACCCTGCTCAGCCACTCGTGGGCTTGAGCAAGTTTCTAAATCCCTAAAATTATTTCCTTCTCTCTCAAATAGGGGTTAATAAGAGTTCCTACCTCATATGATTCTTGCAAGAATTAAAATATGATACATGAAAAGCTCTCATCACTGCGGCCTAAAGAGCATTTAAAAATGTGAGCTGTCATTATAATTGTAAGCAGCAGGAGCAGCATGTGCAAAGGCCCTGAGTCAATACAGAGTGAGACCCCTTTAGAGATGTGCAGGGTGTGGCTAGAGTGTAGGGTGCAGGGTTATGAAGGGAGAGGGCATAGAGGAAAAGGGCAGAGGCCAGAGTCAGGTTTTCTGTGCCCAG
>NW_011888809.1:8017037-8018978 GCF_000151845.1 Pteropus vampyrus
AGGTTCCTTCCAAAGGCTCCGATCGTCAAACTCACACTTGAAAGGGAATTCTGAGAGGCAGTCGCCAAGCGCAGGGGCTTCGAGGTCAGATGGAACTGGATTCCAGACCCTGCTCAGCCACTCGTGGGCTTGAGCAAGTTTCTAAATCCCTAAAATTATTTCCTTCTCTCTCAAATTGGGGTTAATAAGAGTTCCTACCTCATATGGTTCTTGCAAAACTTAAAATATGATACATGAAAAAATAAAATATGATACAGTGATCTCATCACTGCGGCCTAAAGAGCATTTAAAAATGTGAGCTGTCATTATAATTGTAAGCAGCAGGAGCAGCATGTGCAAAGGCCCTGAGTCAATACAGAGTGAGACCCCTTTAGAGATGTGCAGGGTGTGGCTAGAGTGTAGGGTGCAGGGTTATGAAGGGAGAGGGCATAGAGGAAAAGGGCAGAGGCCAGAGTCAGGTTTTCTGTGCCCAGTGTATGCCTTTGGTTACATTATATCCTTCAGGCACCAGGCAGCCACCAAAGCAGATTAAACAAGAGAGTAACAGAATCAGATTTGTGTTTAGAAAGATGGCTCTGCCGGCGGTCTGGGGATGAGTGGCAGGGAGACACGACTGAGTCAGGAAGATCGGTTCAGAGGCTGCGTTCAGGACACCGGCTCTGCTGAGGGTCTACGCTGGGGTAACCCCGGAGGGGATGCAGAGAAGTACACACAGTTTGGACCACCAGTGGGGGTGGCCTCGTTAGGTAGCCCTTTAGCAGGTCCTGGCGAGACCCTACTAATAGGAAGCAGAAACGACCTCGTGGCAGCAATACACTACACCTTATATTTTTATGTCTTAAGAGACGGATTTGATGCCCCATTTACTTTTTGTGTTTGTGGACAAAGCATGAAATCGAGAGTCAGGACATATCCATCTGGTCCTTTCTTTGGCCCTAAGGTATTTTGGATCCCTGGGCGAGTGATTTTTTTTTTGTAAAATAAGAATTTTTAAAAGATGATCCCAGTTCCAATGTAACACGTAAAGTGGGACTACAGATCAGAAAATCCAGAACCCATCTCGAAGATATTGGGAAGGACACGTACTATACCTGCCCCCCAGTTCTGATCCGTAACACAGGTTCAGTAACTCCTTCTCTGCCTCTGACACATGCTCATGTAGAGGATAAACGCGGCCAAACGCATCTTTGACAAAGGCGCGATGTTATATAAACACGTATCATTGTTGTAGTTATGATTGGTCTGTGGTTTCTATGCGAATTATGTCGCTGAAAAATATGTGGTTCAAGCAGGACTTCTCAATTCCCAAAATATTGAGTAACGGATAGAGAATCAAAGTCTTTGATTTCTCAAAGTCTTCACACCAGGGAAGCTAAATGGTGTAGATTCCAGGAGCCATTGTCTCATTCAAAGAGCTAAGAAAACTCATCCCTTCTGCCCTTCTGCTAGACCCATTGAGTATTTATCATCTTAGACCTTAAGAAAAATATTACAAAAAAAAAAAAAAACCCATAGGGTTACTGTTTTATTTTTTTTCTCACCTTCTGTTCTATATTTTCAAAAGGCGGTATTGGCTTAGGAATTGTTCGTTCACATAGTCATAGCTGCAGAAGTCTTAGTGCTGTTCTCTATTCATGAAAATCAGGCATTGAAATTCTGGCATATGCAGGCAAAGGCCAGCTCTCACAATGCCTGCGCTCTGGGCCTGAGGCCTATTTATAGGAAACAAACAAATTTCCTCACAAACTGTGGCTACGTCTTTTTAACACAAGCTCTGGTTGATCTTATTTGGTTTTACACTCCGGGGCTACAGCTAATGCTATTATTTAATTTTTTTTCTTTGTGCGTGTGCTTTAATTCCCTAATTCCTCTTTTTTTTTTTTTTACAACTGGAAATGTCAGCGGAGAACCCCTTTCTTTAAGGGAGTAGTTGTTTTCCAC
>NW_011888809.1:8021068-8025908 GCF_000151845.1 Pteropus vampyrus
AAACGTCACAGCCTAAAAGTAAGCCTAAAGCAGACAACCTACTAGGCTTAAATAATAAGCATGCTCTACACATTATTGCTCGACCTCCTTTGTGTAAGTCTCCTCTTCCCCAGAGACTTCTCTTTTCCTCAACCGTTTCTGAGGTAAAGAAAAGGTTTTCCTTTTCTTTACTTTTTAATCACAAAAAGCTGTACTTCTTCAGTGTCACCCATTTGTTTTATTTTCTGAACACCAAATCGTGAAAGAGGCCCTTTCTTCTCCTTCGCTTTGGCTGTCGGAAGCTCAGGTCCCAGTTGATGAGCTGTCCTCAGCAGACGTGAAGGCTTTAGGCCTGGGTGACGTGTGATGCGCGTCCTACTTGCCTCTCCGCCTTCATCTTCCTTTTATTCTTCCCTTGCTCTCACTTTCATTATATATGTATTTGCATTCTCTAATAGTGCACAATAACTTAAGTTCTTTTATAGAATAAGATAAAATATTAAAAAATAATCGTCATCAATTATCTCGCTAGTAACGTACCGCATAGCAATGTATTTTGCAAGCCCTGAGGAGCTGTTTGAAAAGACTGGAGAGTCTCTGTCATGACGAAAGTGATTGGGGCTGTGGTGGAGGCCTCACGGGTGGGAGGCCTTTCCAAGTGGAGTCCTGGGTCCAGTTAAAAACCACCAAATTCTCTAGTGGGTGACCGATCTGTGTGATGTGAACTTACGTTGCAGACCTTAAACCAGAATGTGCTTGCATGAATTCTTGCCAGCCTTGGAAGGCAGCAGGATGCATCAACTTTTGCTATAAAGGAGATGAAATATTTCTGTACTTATTCAAGGAGCTTGTGTCGAAATGCCTGTTTTCTAGATTCCATAAGACTAGACTTGACCCCTAATGCTACGTTATGTCCCGCAGTCATTGTTCGGGGCAGTTTCTATTTGGGATGTGAAGTATCTAGAATACTGAGAGTTCTTTCATTGATCTTGGTTGATATTAGAATCATGTTCCGAAATATTTGACCATATCGGCCAACCAGCTTAAATAACCTTCGAACAGAAAGAATTCTGCGGCCAGCTAATATTTGGATGTATTTCCATGAGCGTTCCTTTTAGTCTGTTACTAATTTTAAAGGCTTGACATATTTCCCACCTAAGTATTCTGACAGTAAAATCATGCACAAGACAGAGTTTTAGGAGAAAGCTAAATGTACTCGGGTTTCTATGACACATTAATAGCGCAAAACTAGGGAAATTAAGAATATTTAGCTTCCATTAAGGCATTTTATCTAAAAATCGGGGCTGCTACTAAACAGGGGAATCGTCCTCCTACACGAAGTGCCTCCGGGTCTGAATGGGAATTATTCATTTAGTCAGAAACAGAGGCTTTCCCGCAGATCCAGGACGTTTGTGAAAGTTGCCCAGTGGCAGGGCTGGACTCTAGCAGTTCCGAATTTTAATTTGGCAGGACCTGCCCCATACAGGGTTTTGCCCAAAAGTATCTTCAAAGGAGATGAGCATAAAGGCAAAGGAGGAAAAGAAGAATGACAGAAGGAATAGGAAAGATTCTTTCAGAAGAGAGAAGCATGGCATTTGCCTCTCACTGTGTGTGTGTGTGTGTGTGTGTGTGTGTGTGTGTGTGTATGTGTGTGTGTGCGCGCGTGCGCGCCCAAATATTTATATACTTCGGAATGGGAAAGATTCTAAGAAGTATCCAGTTCAGCCTTCTGCCCAACATGTAACTCATTTTTACAATTTTTTAAGGGCTGATACAGCATATTTCTCCTTAAACACCGCTAGTGACAGGAAGTTCACTATTTCACAATCGACCTATTTCACAAGGCAAATAATTCAATATTCAGACAACTCTAATGGTTAGCAATGTTTTCATGACATTGAATGAAGATCTTCCTCATTATTTCTTCACCAGGCCTCGTTCTCTTCCCCAGAGTTGCATACAACCTCTCTAATTTACCTTTCATAGCAGGATCTTATGTAATTATTTGAAGGCTCTTGCCATAATGGTGGTGGTAGTGGTATTTATCATGATCATCATCATCAACAGTAATAGCACATAACATTTCTTGAGCACTTTCTATAAGGGCCGTGCTAAGCATTTTATATTGTTGTCTCATTAATCTTCACGACTTGACGCAAGAGCTCCATTTCAAAAGTCATTTTACAGATGGGAACACTGAGGCTTAGAGACTGAACTAGCTTGCCCTGGATGTCAGAGCTAGCAGCAAACAGAGCTAGGACTGAAAACAGGCCTCCCTAAGTGGTCCGTTTTCTAGCTTCACATCAGTGAATTACACCACAGATGACATCAGCAAGTGTATGAGTGTTTTCTCAGAGGAGGACTGTGGAGCCTGCATGACCTTGTGCACCCACGGGAGCTGCTCGTTATGTATTTTCATGCACAAAGTCATCTTTTTAGTGTGTTCTCTCACCGCATCTTTCTTAGAGTGGCATATTCTTTAAAAACTACTGTATCAGCATAAACACTGTTGGAAGCCGCGTGCATAGAAAATCTCAAGCTTAGAGTTTCCCTTTGACCGGTCTGGTGATTCTTCAGGTGGATCCTTCTCAAGCTGAGGTGTCTGAGTCATGGATTAGAAGAATCCCTTCCAAGAACAGGGAACCCAGCATTCGGTTGCAGCCCCATGGACATGGCGCTGAATGAATGGACAGGCAGCCTCCTGAAGAATATAGCTTAATGTCTGAGAGCAGAAAGCAATAGAAATTCTGCTGTTTACTTAAATAATAACTACACATGCTCTATTTTTTTTTTTTTTAGGTTGAGATTGCAGAAAATGTAACAAATTTGTATTTCTCTGTGGATCTGATTTATTCTTGCAAATGCCTTAGGCAGCAATTTCATTGAGAATGACTTCTTTGAATATTATACCTTCTTTTCATTTTTATACTTTGTGAAATATCCAGTCTCATTACCATTGAAATGTCAAATTATGAGAGCCTCTGCTTGCCTGGGAGTTATACTCTACAGACTAAAAGAGGCCCCTGGGGTTGTAAATCTGTGTTTTCTAAACTCTTTTTCTCAGGAACTTTTGAGAAACTTAACTTACTTGACAGATTTTTTTAAATAATACTCTCTCTGTTCTTGTATATTGACATGGTATGTTCCCACATCAATGAAACAGAAAGAAAACAAAACTCAAATATTAACCATAAAGATTGAGAGACTTGATGAAAGGGGAAAGGAAGCACGTTGTAGAATATATCTAAACTCTGCCTCTGCGCTACCTAAAATACCTGATTCTTTTCATGGAAACAGTTGCTAAGCTATAACTCATCTTCTGGGATGAAGATGCATTGTCTAGGGTCCTCATATGTAGCAATGGGTGTCCAGTGGTTTTTATGCAAGTTAGTCAAATATGTTGAACCTTTTAGACGTTTATTTTTCATACTGCTGATAATATTCGATTTTGTGTTTTCTCTCCTAGGGTTGCTGGCATGGGGAACCTGCTCAAAGTTCTTACCAGGGAAATTGAAAACTATCCACATTTTTTCCTGGATTTTGAAAGTAAGTTCCAAAAATTAAAAGAGAGTGATGAAAACTTTTCACTTTCTTTATAGCTTGCTGATAGGAAATTATAACATAAAAAATCTTATATGATACTTAAACATTCAAATGTCACTGTGATTTCTTTCTGAGTCTTCAAAAACCGTTTTCTGTCTTTACATTTTTATTTTTAAAAAAAGCTCAATAGAACATCTTTTTAAATATGTCTGTGGTTTCCTTTAATTTTAGAAGTGATCAATTTTTGTAAGTCATCATTATATATTTTTCCAAATAATTTTCATGACTTCCTATGTCATAGTCTAAAGAAAAATAGTATACACAGTGATTTCCATAGATTAATATTAAACAAATTATCGCTAGACGTGAAAGAAAAAGTGATCAGTACCAGAGATAAGGCTTACAGATGATTTATTTTTGAGTCATCTCTAACTGTTCTTTATATATTATTTGATAATACAAAACTATTTCAGGATTTTGAGATACACTCCTTTTATCTAAAAGCTTGTATTTCGTTTATCGAAAACTTTAAATATTTTTCTAAGATAAAATGTCTTATGAATCATGGCTAAATAAATACAGAGATTCTTATCTTGTTTATTTTCTTTATTGGATATATTTACAAATGAGTAACAGTCATGTTTAACAGACTCAACTCATGTTTCTACCTTTACTCCTATGTTCCTCTTTTTTTTTTTTTTTTAATTACAATTCTTTAATAGTGGGCACAGTTAAATGTCATTTTTCCCAGTATTCACATCTGTTGCAAACTTTAATCTGCTTTAAACTTTATTTTTTAAAGTTTTGTATCTATATTAAAAATAAGTTGGAATGCCTTACATATAGATTAAACTTCCTAACAGAGATGTATCTTTCCAGAACCATTGGTGGATCTAAAATAGCTACTTGAAAAGAAAAATTGACCCCAAAGCTCATGTGTTCTGGAAAAAAAAAAAAATTTAATCTAGATTATATTCAATGAAAA
Source organism: Pteropus vampyrus (assembly GCF_000151845.1). Classification (NCBI taxonomy): domain Eukaryota; kingdom Metazoa; phylum Chordata; class Mammalia; order Chiroptera; family Pteropodidae; genus Pteropus; species Pteropus vampyrus. Next base: position 8,025,576 of record NW_011888809.1, read on the forward strand.
ATACTTCTCTTCTGATTTAATTCGTTTTGCTGCTGTTGTGTTGTTCTCGTTTGGTTGGTTTGGGCTGAATTTGTAAAGAACCCATCTAGAAGCTCAAAACCAGACTGATTTGTACTTCAAAAGGGATGGGCTTCTTTACTGGTGTAACTTTTGCTACTCCTCTACAATATATGTATCTTCGTTGTCATTAAAATTTACTTATTTATTTTAATTAATTTATATATTTATGAATCGCTTCAAGAATTTTTACAAAATAAATTACCTATGATCCCACCATCCCGATTTTACTATTTGCATTTTCAGTTGGTTCTTTCCACTTCTTGTCACATCCAT
>NW_011888809.1:8026798-8044971 GCF_000151845.1 Pteropus vampyrus
AGATAGAAGTGCAGATAGGAGTAGGAAGGGCATGTTTGAAGAATGACAAGAGGCCCAATTTAGACAGAGGCCCAAAAGCTTATTGACTGAAGTAGAAGGCTGGCTTGAATTAGACCATGGAAAGTAGAAAAGCTCAGGACTGGACGTCCGTAACCAGGGGTCATCTCCAAAGAGCAGAGCTGAAATCACTGAGGGAATTCTAGGGGGCAGACAAGAGCTGAGCAGAAGGGAACTTCATGTGTGTTTATGCTTAAAGGGAGGTTGATTAGTTAGAGCATCCAGGACAGAGGCTAAGGAAGGAAGGAGGATGTCTCACTAAACTGCGATTCTTGATGGCAGAGCCTAGGCCCCACTCAGTTTTGTGACCCAGAATTTAACTGGTGTTCAACGTGGAGCACTGATCACTGAATGGGACTTAGTAACAGATGCTGGCTATGTGAAGGAACAGACAGAACAGGCTAGATCCAGGCAGCCAGGAGAGCACAGATGTCCATGAAGAATGGAGTGTAAGTGGACTCAAAAGCTGCAGATTGGTCAAGGATAGGCTTGAAAAGGGGATGACAAACTGGGAAGTGAGCTGCCCAGCTACTGGTAGCCATTGGGAGGACAGATTTCAGATTTATTGCTTTGAGTACAGAGGCTGGATTGCAAAGAGTTAAGGAGTAAGCAGTGGAGGGAGGGAGGCCGAACAGCATACAGCAACAGCTTAAATGAATTTGGCACCTCTGCTTTGAGTGTTGAATATTCTTTTTGAAGTCAGTGATGGAATATAATTAAACTGGGTCAAATAGATATAATTAAGCTGGGTCAAAATATAATACAAAATTAGACACATCTGCCCTCAGGTTTTCTGGTTGTGTAAGTCTCACTTAAATTCTTGTTTGACCTTTGCAGTGAGGTCTCTACTTGATGCTCACATTTCTGCAGAACCGCTTAACATCTTTTTCATTGTTGTTTTCTCATCCTACTACTTTTTTCTTTTTCTCTCTCTACTTCCTTGTCATGTCTGTTTCCTCTTTGAAATCTGAGAGACAGAGGGGGAATAAAATGCAACCTAATCTTTCATGAGTGATGGTTTTGGGGATGGTGTACTTGAAGATCTGTGCCCGAAAGTCTGCTGATAATTACTGAGTTGAATCCACAGTTATGGCACCCAAAGTGGGCAGCAGGCATTAGCTTTCCAGTGAAATAGTCCCGGTGATTCCTAGACTGAAATGATCACTATACACATCTGGTGAACCTCATTTCTCTATAGTTGTCTGACCCTTGTCCCAAAATTCTGATTCAGTGGTCTAGTCCCAAGAATCTGCTTTTGCCTCCATTCCCTGAGTGCTTCTAAAAACCTGAATTTGGAAACTGCATTTAACTCATGCATCTAAGTGATGCGTTAGCCCACCCTCCTGTTTGGGACAGGGGAGCTAGCCAAGCATCCTTCGTGTTCCAAGATCGGGAGCTGAGGTCTCAAGAATTGGTCACAGAGGGCCCCTTTTGGTTTTTGTGTCCCCATTTCCCCTTGCCGAGCAGGAAGTGGAGAACTAACTGTAAATCGGAGCTACAACTCTAGAGCGACACCCTCCCTCATTCCTTCACACAGTGTCTGTGTACCTTGGAGTGGAAGCTCTCTAAGATAGGGAGATGTTCAAGTAGATTAAAATCTACATGTCATTACATGTATCAGTAGTTCTTTCTCTTATGTTGTCATTGTTGAGTGCTCTTCCATTATATCATAGTTTGTGTATTCATTCTCCTGTTGACAAACACCTGGGCTATTTCCAGCTTTTTAGCTATTATGTATAAACCCTCTATGAACATTATTGTAGAATCTTTGTGGGCATCATTTCTCTTGGGTTAATATCTAGTAGTGGAATTGCTGGTTCAGTTATTGCAACTTTAAGAAACTGTCAGATAGTTTTCCAAATAGGATGTACTATTTTCCATTCCTATCGGCAAGACAGAGATTCAGGTGTTCCACCTCTTTTTCAGCATCTAGCATTGCTGTCGACCTTTTTCTTTTTAGCTATTCTAGTGCTTATGGGATGGTATCTCATTGTGGTTTTAATTTGCATTTCCGTGGTAACCGATAATGTTAAACATAAAACACTTTTCATGTGCTTATTGGTTATTTGTTTATCATTTCTAGGAACTGTTGTCTACTCAAGTCTTTTATTCATTTTTCATTATGTTCTTTTTCTTTGTATTATTAAGTTGTAAGAATTCCTTACCGTATTCTGTATACCTGTCTTCTGTAAGACATTTTCACTTGGTTAGTAGCTTGCATGTTTATTTTTTTAATGATGTCTTTTCTTGCACAGAAATTTTAACTTTCGATAAAGTACAATTTATCATTTTTTTCTTTTATACTGAGTATACACTATATCCTCTTTAAGAAATTTTGGCTAACCCCAAGGTCATAAAGATATTCTACTATGTTTCCTTCTGGAAGTTTTAGAATTTTAAGCTTTACATTTAGGCCAATAACTGATCATGAACTAATTTTTGAATATGTTACGAGGGAAGTGTTGGATTTGTTTATTTTTTTGTGTGACAAAAAAATTGTTTTAGCTCAGGTAGATTGCTTTAATGCCTTTATCAGAAATTACTTAACTGCAATGTATATGGAGCTACCTCTGGTCCTTCTATTCTCTCCCATGGCTTTATTGATCGTTTTCACCAATTAATGCCAAAATATAACAAGTGATAAATTTTAAAATTAGGAAGAATAAGTCCTTCAACTTCAGTGCTCTTTTTTAAGATTGATTTGACTATTCCAGCTCCCTTACTTTTCTAAATAAATTTCATAATTAGCTTTCAATTTCTACAAAAAAAATCTTGCTGGGATGTTGATTATAATTACATTTAATGTATAGATCAACTTAGAGACAATTAGCATCTAAATAATATTGATTCTTCGTATCTATGGATGTGGTATATCTTTCCATTTGTTTACATATTCTTTAATTTCACTCAGCAAAATTTTATTGTTTTTAGAGGTCTTGTATATATTTTGTTAAATATAACCCTAAGCAGTTTCTAATTTGACTATAACAGCTTTTTTATGCTTAGCATTTGCACGGTATATGTTTTCCCATCCTATCTGTACTTTTATCTTTACAGTGTGTTCTTATAAACAACACAGTTAGCCCTAGCTTTTCATCCAAGCTGATAATATCTACTTTTTAATTGGAGTGTTTGGTCCATTTGCATTTGATTATTGTATGTACATTTAATTAATGTTTTTATTTGAGTCTATCTTGGTGTTGATTTGCATTTGTTATATTTGCTCTTTGTTTCTCTCAATGATTTTCTGCCTTTTGATGAAATCAAATAATGTGTTGATATTCTCTTGTGTCTTTTCTGTTGACTTTTTAGTTATGCCTCTTAGTGCTTATTTTAGATATTTTAATATGCATCTTTAATTTGTTATAATTTATCTTCGAGATATATTCCCGACTTCACGAAAAATTTAAAACTCTTGTCACAGTATACTTTCAATCACCACTCTTCCACCCTTTGTATGTTTGTTATGTTTTGCTTCTACATATGCTATAAACTCCTCATTGCAATATTTTTTTCTTTAATTTGTCAGTAACCTTTTAGGTGTATGTACATGTGTGTGTACTTTTAATAAGTCTTATATTTACTCATTCTGGTGTTCTCCATTCCTTCTTACATAACTAGGTCTCTGTGGTATCATTTCACTGCAGCTTAAAGAACTTCCCTGAAGAGAGGATTTGGATGGCATCTTATGCTTTATCATTATATGTCTTATCTGGTGCCCAGCACAAGGATGGGCATGAAGAATGGGATTAGGAACTTTGATTTTTTGATCGATGCTAATTCAGTAACTATCTGCAGAGCATCTCCTGCATCGTAGCATCAAGCAGGAATAGCAAGGGTGGAGGTGAATAGCAGGGAGGTATGGAGGATGACATAGGGCATATAAATATAGAAACATCAGAAGAACATGACTCTACTTCAAAAAATACAGTTTATTTGGGAGATAAGATGCAAGTACATTGAAGAGATAACAGTGTAGGCAGTAGAGGAGTTTGTATTAGAACAGAGAGCGAGTGATAGGCTAGCCAGAAGACGTATAGGCTTTAGCCTGGGCTGAAGACACATTTCGTAGAAGGTAGTGACTGAGAAATGATTTTCTTCTAAGCCAAACAGACCTTTATGAGCATAATAGGAATGCCGAGGACAATAACGGTGTGGAGGGAGCCGGTGTTATGAAGCCTCTAAACCACTGGACTCTCAGAAAGGCTCTGACTATTTTGACCTGTTAGGCCTATGGTCTCCTATTCTTTTAAACAAATCACGTCAGATTAGCTGATCCGCTGGGATTTTCTTTTCTTTTGGGGTGGGGGGGTGTTGACACAGACCACTTCTTGCCACTACTGATCTCTTCTTTCATCTGTTCCTCTCTGGTACCTTCACATCTGCTAAGGTTGCTGAGAGGACACCAGATAAACTTGGGAGAGGAGAGAGGGAAAATAAAAGACATCCTCTGCTTACTTTACAAATGAAAACAAACAAACAAACAAAAGCCCAACAGAGGAGAACAGACCTGGGAAGCAATTTATGAATTCCAACACAGGGACTCATTCACAGCAATTCCTTACATTTCTAGTTCTTTTGCTTTTTAAGTGCTTTTCATCTGTGTTAACATCTTCATTGCAACTCTACAGGTCGTTGTCCCTACAAGACCATACAGAGAGAAGATAAGGCACTTGTTAGCTTCCCTCCCACTACCAAGAATTAACGAAGCCCAGAGAGACTGATTGGTTTGCTTTGGGGTCTAATAGTCAGTGAGTGGCTAAACTGGCAACAGAACCTGGGTCTCAAGAACCTCTGTCTTTGGAGTTCCCTGTTCCCCCTGTGACATCACAGGGATCCCACTGCATGGGAATGAGGTGCCTTCAAAGCACCTCAACCCTTGCTGTGCTTTGCAATCCCTCACTGATTGTTCCATGGAAAAGGGCTCTGGTGCGGGATGACTGATGTTCCTATACAAATAAATATGTCATCTCAGTCACACTTATATTTTCCGATGGACCTTTGCAATTTTATGTCGTTTCTGTTAGCAGTTAGTATCATGCTATAAATCATTGCCATTTTGCATCCCCACATGTTAATAATAGATGGTTATTTATGTTTCTTAGTTTATCCTGAAAGGAAGAGAGGTGGCGCGAGGAAGCGGTTGGGAAGAAGAGCTATAGATTTAATTTATGGCTTTGGCAAATCCTTTTTGCTGGACCTTTCTTGGTGTTTATGCAACAGCTGGTGTGGTGAGGAGATAGCGATATATCCTATTGATGAAATGCCAGGGCTTACTTCAAAGCCAGAGACGTCTCCAAATAAATTGTGTCTTCTCCTTACATTATCTTCGGTTAATTTGTTTGATTCTCTGTCAGATTTTCCATACGGTCCCACATAGGTTGTTAGGAGAAGGTATGTATGTTCCTGCTGCTTGTAAAGACAGAGTGCATCCTTGGCTGATTTACAAAGATAAGAACCCTTTGATGTGACAGCCCTGCTCTGGTTTGAGCCCTGCTGTCACGCCCTGGGGTATGTTCATGGAAGATGTTCATTCCTGACAAACAAAACACATAGCCACCTTCCTCTTCATCCCCACGGTGGAATGCCAAGCATTCTGCTTTCAGTAAATATCAGAGTCCTCTATAGCAAAATCTCCACCTGACCCCGGTGACACCAAAATGCTGACAGTTACTATCCACTATCACTAACGAATTGAGCCAAAGGAGGATAAATAGATCTCTTGCAAAGAAAATGAATACTGTTTATCTCCCTTAATTGATGGGGGAATTTTTTTCACTAAAAATTTGAGGCACTTGGAATTCAGTGCGTTCTTGACAATGAATGCATGTATTCGAGGTCACAGTGCACGTGATACATGTTCACACTTTCCACAATAACAAGTACAGGACAGGGGTCTAAATCATTGCCCAGGGAATGGCCTGGATGGGTTCGTTTCAGGGCTCCCAGAAGTATTGGTTTCTGAAATTGCCTGTGTAAATCACAAGGATTTTAACAGCTTCATTGTTAGGCAGGAGCAGTGTGGCTTTATGTAACTGTTCTCCTCAAATTCTAAGGAAATCATTGGTGATGATTAGAAGTTTAGAATGTAATTCTTAGAAGAAACATCACCAAAGAATTCACAGGCTGCAACAGGAAGTAAACACCCATTTCCATCAGCAATTTTATTGGTGGGCATGTGTGTGTGTGCCTTTGACTTTGTGTTAAATCTTCGTGTTAAAATAGAAAAATAAAACCCATAATTCAGAATTTCTGTCGACTCAGCAAATACTTTAGGAGGTTGCTGACAGGTTAAGCTTAGTAACCTTTCCAATTACTAATTCTTCAAGGTCTTTTTCAAAATGTCTCTCCTTGACATCTGAGACACAATACATTTTAAAAACATGGTTACCAAACAAATGTGAATATGAAGAATTTCAAAAGTATAAACTCTAAAGCCTCTCAAAGGAATATTTCAGAAAGCAAAATGATAATAGCCTTAGGATTGGTGGAGTAAACATAAGTGCAGTTTTTCACTCAACAAATATCCTATCAGTGTGTTAACCTCTCTGAGGGAACACTGAGGCCATAGATAAATGAAGGTAATTTGAAAACACACGTGTTAATGAAAGTGTGAATAGCCACTTTGTTGAAAAATACACATATCTTAATGATAACGGTGAGAGATATAACAGCCATTAGAGGAGAAGTGATAGAACATCTAGAATTAATAAAATCTTCATTTTCTTCACTGTTTCCCAACACCCACATTCTCTGTCACCTGGTCAGTTTCCTCAGGTATTCGTTGATTTGTGACATGTTTATTGAGTGTCTTCGATTGGTAAGGCGTATGGGGGCATCTAGGACAAGAATACAGACTCTGCCTTCAAAGATCGCAGAAGTCAAAGACAAGCAGGAAAATTATCACAAAACATAGTGTGAGAAGTGTATTTAAAGCATTCATTCCACCATTTAACAAATTGTTCTTGAGCATCTATGTGTCAGGCACTTGCTGGAGATATAATATCAAAACAAATAAGACCAGAGTCCTATGGTCCAATGGATCAGATTCTCATTCATTAGTCCTGACTGATCATTTAGTTAGAAGATAAAAATAGGATGAATATGGACTTCCACATGGATATGGGCCCATTTCAAATGCCACTTGAGGGTTACACTGTCCTTTTCCCATTTTAAAGAAGAAACAGACGAACTAGAGCTTCTCCCAGTCAGCACTCTCTCTACCTTGAAAATTGATGCCACTTGAGACTTTAGTCTCCTGAGAATCTCACAGCTCCCTGGCCCAGAAAGCGAGGACCATGCTGCTGGCACCAAGAGCCCAATTATCAGCTGGAAGAAGAGGTGACTTCAGTTCCATGACAGGGGAAGGAGGGAAAAATAGAGCATGTAATAAGACTAACAAATTATGGAAGAAAATGAGCCAACTCATTTCTAAGTTACGATGAAAGGAGAAATGATGGATTGGATTTCTCCCACCTCGAGAAACATTTCAAATAGGACACTAGGATGTATGCCAAAAGAAACATTTTCCCAGGGAGGGAAGCGGGGCACTGAGGGTCCTATTTCACAGGTCATGCCAGCCGCCAGGAGAGTCACTGTATGTTGGAAGGTATTCACCACCCCCAACTCTGCTGCCTGTGGGAGAGAAGGGACAGCACACACTCCTCATGTTCCTTGTCCAACTCTTCGTGTTCTCGTAAATGTCAATGTTGATTTGTATCAGAAAGTGTCACTTCACCTGGGATGGAGAGAGAAGCTCACTTATCTGTAGCCAGTACCACGTGTAGGCCACTCTATCGGAAACTCTCTTATTTTTTGAAGTACTAAAAAAAAGACCTCTATTTTTAAAAAGTCGACTTTGAAATCTTTCTCCTTTTGTGTTTAAGTCGTCATCAAAAGGATGGGATTTGGGGTTTTGTTTTTCCAGCACACTCTTCTTCCAGCTTTAATTCTGTTTTGTTTAAAACTTATCAAGTGGTGACTTGCTGAGACAGAGCCATGTGACAGCCAAGATTAGAAGGCTTCCTTTTCTGGCCTCTAAGTGACTTCTTCTTTTACACATTACTTTATAATTATATTCAAACAAACAGACTTACCCCACGGAATCTTGGTCACAGACTCTACTTTTTTTTCTCCTTTTCAAATATATATCTCTTTAGGAAATTGTCTTTGTTTAGCTTGTGATTTTTTCAATGCATCCATCAAAAGGGGAAAGGATTTGAGTTAATGGGCGTTTGATTTTCGTTTGTTTTCTAGGATCTTTACTTTGCATTTTTTGTCATATGTTCTCTTCCCTGACTTTCTTCTTATTTGAAAATTGCCAGCATTACCCAGAAATTTTATTCCACTGAAATTTCAGTTTCAGTCTTCCTAACTTGTGGGTTTTTAGGTTTCTTTTGAAGACACCCATACCTCTTTGAGAAAAGTTTGGAAAAGCAGGAAAAGATAAGATATAAAGTGGTTAATATTGTGAATAATATTGTACCTGAGAACACTTACCAAGTGCCTATGGGAGACCGTGGAAGGTCACAAAAGATAACAAAGCAGTGTGTTTCTTTTGCCCTCTGTTCCCCAGACTGGATGCTATGCTCTGACCTGGCAGGTCTCTCTCCTCCAGGCCCAGCCTTGCTTTCAACAGCTGCCGAGCCTTTCTCATGTTCCTCATGGATGCGTTCCCTTCTCCTTCCATCTGACCAACTCAAGTCCCATCCCTTACATTAAGTAGATTCCGCTCCTCCCAGCCCGCACTCATTATTTTCTTCTTTCAACCCTGGTGTGTATTTATTTTAGTCCCTCCTCATTCCCTAGTTGAAATTTATCTCGTTCCTAGAGCTATGATTTGCAAAATTTCTGGGTAATCTACAGGATCTACGTTGTTTGTTCTTGTCTTTCTAAAGAGAATCACACCCTTCATTTCCCAAGGGATGTTACTACCAATTCTTAGGTCTAAGAAGGACCTGGTAAGTAAAATGGTCTAAAAATCCCCGTGGGCATCACTTCTCAAAGGTCTCGCCTTGGATTAGTGTGGTGCCCGCAAATGATTACAGAAGCAAGAGCAGCCACATCCGGCCTTCCAGTCGGGGTACTCCAATGCTCTGCCTTCCAAAGGCCCAGTCAGCTTGGTCAGTGCCTCGCTTAGTTATCACCTATCATATGAATTCTGCCTTTATGTCCCCAGAGTAACACTGCTCCCAGCGTTACTCAGAACTGAGATGTGAGCTGGAGAGTGTTAGACCAGGCATCACTCTATTCTGCCCTGTCGCTGGTGAGGTCTACAGAGAGAATTTCGTACCTTGAGACTTGGATTTTTGCAAATGGAATTTTAGGAGATGTGTCTATCCCTTGTCTTCATTACATTGCCTTTGTTTTAGGTGGAGATTAATTTTCTTACTAGCTCAGACAAATCATCTATTTTATAAGTATTATGAAATAAATCAAACCCAATATTTACCATGCTCAACTTCCACCCACCAGACCCCATGAAGTATACTTGAGAAAAAGAACATAAATTGGTTACAGAAATGTAATCAAGTGGGAATTCACTGAGGAGCTAAGGGGATGCTTCTGTGACTGTTAGAATATATTTTAATTTATGCAAGCTTAAATATGTCACCTGTTTTTGTGGGTGACATTCACAGTCAGCGCCAAAGACCAACAGTACAGGTGTCTTTATAATAAATTCTCTGCACTTGTTGAGTTCACATTCAATGAAAAATCTCAGTGTTTTCTGCATTGCACTCTAAAGGATAATTATCTAATCTTTTAAGCTTATTTTTTATATGGAAACATATAAGGAAGATGATTTTTTCATCTATCCTCAGACTCACAGATTTTCAATCCTAATAGAAAATATTCAATAGCTTCTTCTATTAAAAGTGGATTCAAAAGGACAATGTTTATATCTTTGATCACCCAGCGTCCGTCCCACTTGGCACATTAGTAGATATGCAAAAAGTATATTCTACACAAATAAATAAAGGAGCGCCTACAATGATTTCAACATGCTTGGTTTAATGTGAGCAGAAAGATTAATGACTGTTTTGAACTGAGTAGTGGGCAGACGTTGTATTAGTTTTCCTTTCCCAGCAGCTTATTATGTTAAAGGGTAAATACCAAACCTGCAGGAATAAAACAGGATTGTCTAGCAAGTGGACTGAACGCTGATCCTTCTTCCCAGCTGTTTGTCAACACAAACTCTCTGTGCCTTTTGCTTTCCCTTCTGCTCAGATGCCCAGCCCACAGAAGGAGAGAGGGAAATATGGAACCAGATCAGTGCTGTCCTCCAGGATTCCGAGAGCATCCTCGCAGACCTGCAGGCTTACAAGGGCGCGGGCCCAGAGATCCGAGACGTATGCCAATGACTATGCCGAGCTGACGACACCCTTGGAGGACACAGGAAACTCACACACGCACACACAAACTGCGAGATTAAGTTACAGACCTAGTATTTCCTAGTGTAGGAAGGAGAACGGGGCGGGGCATGTGCCCTTATAGAAGTGTATGAATGGCCTCTTTTATTCTAGTACATTAATCTGAGCACACAGTGCTGTGGACTATGTAAAATATTAGCATCCTCTTCCTAGCCATGCATGTGATATTGCAGGACTCACATTTAAACAATTATTTGTCAATCTATTACTTCATTTGAGGGAAATGTACATATAAAGTTTATGAACAGCAGTCAAAATATGAGTCATGAAGTCTGGGTTTACATGAACTTTCCAACATTTTGTAATAATTTTGACAGATTCCGCCAGCATCACAAACAGCAGTCATAAACTATCTCACTTTAAGTAGCTTGCAGATCTGTCATTTTGAACTGACTTATGCAATTAAAAAAATACATAAATACATGAAAAACAAAACAACAGCCAAAACAAAAAGGGAAATTGTCAGTATGGCTTTTGAGACTTCATAATGCCTTAAAGGCAAGAAACTTCACACTCCTTTTATTTAAAATAATTAGTTTTGTGGAGGCATCCACACACACACACACACACACGCACACACAAACACATATACACACGCACACACCCCTTACTGCCACTGCCATCATCCTTCTGGAAAAAAAGAAAAAAATAAAACACCACTAACATCATAATTCTCAAGCTGCTGAAACCCAGACAAAACAGCATTTCTATGAAAAGTAACACCCTGTTAAAAGGTTGTTTTTCTACTTAAGGGGTCATCATTAATTTAGGTAATTTAGATAACATCACAGACTGGCAGGGATGTAATACACATTATAGAGGAAGAAAAATATCTACAGAATCTGCACTTCATAATGAGCAATAGCGCTACTTTAGAACAATAAGTGGTGATAGAGGAGGGTTGAATTGCTTCCAATTAGATGTGTATTTTTTTACATTAAGGATAAGAGAAACAAGTAGATTGACACGGATCTAATTATAGAGTCGTTTGCGTTATATGCAAGTGTTAAAACCTCCGTTCTGATTGAGCATCTTGGAGAACAGACCGATGAACTGGTGTCAATTTTAAAAGTTCACATTGGCAAAGCACATTAGAAATTTTATTTTTTAAAACCAAAATCCTTTCTCCATCTTAAGTCATTTTGATGTGGAGCTTACTGCTTCTTTTTGAAATAATTCTATGATTTGATTTTTTTATAGGCAATTCAAAATCCCAATGACATTCAGCTTCAAGAAAAAGCTTGGAATGCAGTGTGTCCTCTAGTAGTGAGGCTAAAGAGATTTTATGAGTTTTCCATAAGGCTAGGTGAGTACGTGTCTATAGTTTTCCTGTCACACATGTGAAGTTCTGTTATGATGTTTGAAAAAGTAGCGGGAAGATCTCATTCTTAGAAAATGTCCCACATTCATCTGCCGTGTCTTCTCAGAGCCCACGGACACCAACTTCTGGCATTTTCATGTCTTTCAATTCACGTCTATGTCTATTCTCCTGAGTTCTAGGCATATGTAGAGTGTCTCTACTGGTGTATGTCCCTTTGGTCTTGTCTTGGCTAAGTCCAACTCTTAACAGTTTTATCCTACGTTTCTAGATGATAGAGAAGTTGGGAGATACAACTTATCTGCTAACCCAAGAAGAACTTAGTTAGCTGGAGTCACACGATAAATGGAATACAGTAAAATATAAGAAAAACAGACACAATATTCTGCCCTTCAGCTTTAGAGCAACAACAACAACAAAAGTACAGGATGGCTTTGCAGAAGCAGGAGTGAAGTCAAGTCTGCTTGACAGTAGGCACAACGTGACCACCAATGTGGCATGACCACACCCCCCAACAATAAAGCTCTCGGAGGTTTCATTACTTAATAAATATATCTAGAACGAGGAAGGAAAGAGTCATGTCCTCCTCTACTTTTACTATAAATGAATGCTACATTTTAGGAGGAAAACAGAGACATTGAAGTACTTGGGGAGAATAATAGCCACGACGTTCAGAGAACCTGAAGCTAAAACCCAAAGAGAGTCGATGAATGAACTAAACCGGTGTTTCAGGAACAGAGACATACTGAAGACTCTCAGGTCAATGAGGGATCGACTTCTCTGTTTCCTCAAAGTCTACGTCTAGACCCAATGAGCTGAAACCCTGCAGAGCAACATTTCAGCTCAGCAGAAGAAACAAGATCCACCTGTCAGAGCAGGCCAAGGTAGAACTAGCTACCTCGAATGACAGTACATTCCCATAGATGGAAAAGGCTAGAAATGTCCTTGTAAAAATGCTTAAAAGACATTTAAAGACTGTAGAGCCAGGTGCTGGCAAACTTCTCTATAAAGAGCCAAGTAGTAAATATTTTAGGCTTTGGGCCATCCTGTCTTTATTAAAACTACTCAACACAGCCATTGTAGCAAAAAGTAGCCATAATCAGTATGTAAAGGGATGAATGTGGCTATATTTTAATAAAACTTTATTTGCAAAAATTGAGAGTGGGCCAGATTTGGCCTGTGGGTCATAGTTTGCCAAACCCTGCTATATAGGATTGGGTAAATGATTTAGTGCCGTTAGAAATATATTGGAGAAAAAACTGGAAGGCACGTTTAGAAAGAGACAATTGGGAATAATGAGTCTGTTTCAAGGACAATGATGGAGGTAGATGAGGCAGTGGGCTGATAGAAAAAATACTGCTGATTAGGTTAGAACGTACACGCAGAGAAGAACTGGGCTGAGACCTGAAGTCTCTCCTCGTGAAGCAGGTTACCTAACCAATGCGTTCAGGGCCACCTCACCTCATCCTGGATCACAAATGGCTATCTCATGCACTTGATCCAAAAATGCGTATTTGTGGTTTTCTAACAGCGTTAGGAATTGGGACTACCAAACAGGTAAGGGGCCAGCTGAGCTTTGACAAACATTCACAAACCTGTGTGGCCATAGGGGCTCCTGCAGCGAGGGCAGCCTGCTCAGCATGCAGGCTCCTTCTCTTCCTCATCCACACACATCACATTTCACATGGCTACGGGGAAAGACGTGGAAAGACCCAAGAAAGTTATCTCTGAGGGCGTCAACTGGGGCTGCAAAATTGTGCTTTCTGAAGGATCTCTGTGGGCCACCTCAAATATGTATTTATCCCTTTGACTTTCAGAGAAAGCTCTTCAGAGTTTATTAGAATCTCTGACCTCCCCACCCTACACGCCCACCCAACACCTGGAGCGGGAGCAAGCCCTCGCGAAGGAGTTCGCGGAAATTCTACATTTTACTCTTCGATTTGATGAGCTGAAGGTTAGGCCATGTATGCTGTGACCATTAAGAAATTGTACTGAGTCCCTACTTGTACAGGTCCTCTGCAATGCTGTGGGCTGGGGGATAGAGAGATGAGTGAGGTGTGGCTTCTTCCCAAGAGGGATATATAACGTGGTGACAATTTGCACTCTTGGTGGTAGAAGTGACTTAAGATGGTGATTTTACCTAGAAGTTCCATATCTGCTTAATGCAATAAGGCAAAACCTTTTCAAGTGTTTGTTCTTCATTCAGAGCAAATATACCATCCCTATGATAAAAACAGGGCATATTTTTAAACGATAAAGCTCTGAGTACTTATTTTTAACCAGAAATTGTTTTGACAACTTGTGTAACAAAGAAAAGTTTTGGTGTCTTTACAAAATCTAGTGTTTGGGCTCCCAATGGGTGTTCCCCATCTCATGCTGAGAGGTGACCTTCTTTCTTCCCTTCGGAATTTCAGATGAGGAACCCAGCGATTCAGAATGACTTCAGCTATTACAGAAGGACGATAAGTCGCAATCGCATCAACAACATGCATGTGAGTCCCTGGGTCTTCTGGGACTATGCACCCAAGCTCCATGTCCTTTGATTTCTGCATCAAGAAGGGAACATGGAGGAGACAGAGAGTCCTTGTCTGTAATTAAGTTTCCAGAGGACATTGGGGATTTTGATCATCTCTTTATCGATCACATCTTCTCTTCTTTTTTTCATCAGCTAGACATTGAGAATGAAGTCAATAATGAGATGGCCAATCGAATGTCCCTCTTCTATGCAGAAGCCACACCAATGCTGAAAACCCTTAGCAATGCCACAATGCACTTTGTCTCTGAAGTAAGTGAAGTTCAGCCGCGAGGTGCTTTTTTTCTTAATTGTGCGTAAAAGCTGCCAGCAGGGCTAATATCCATTTGTGTCTCCCATTTAGAACAAAACCCTGCCAATAGAGAACACCACAGACTGCCTCAGTACGATGACGAGTGTTTGTAAAGTCATGCTGGAAACGCCGTAAGTTACATCAGAGGTGTATTTGTGGTTGAGAGTTCACCTAGGCAGAACCTGTCGATATGATGATGATGATGACATCTGACCATTGGGTCAGCTCATTAGCGTTTACACATACACTATCTGAATTAATTTCATAAAGAACTCTGGATGACGGCATAGTTATCCTCATTTTAGAGCTGAAGAAGCTGAGGCCCAAACTGGTGAGCTGACTTCCTGCAGATTGCGTAGCTTGTTAGATGGCAGAGCCAAAACTCAAATGAAAGATGCTATAGAAATTATGTAAGAATCAATGGAGGATCAAGTGAAATGATTGGGCATTATTATAAATGTACTGGAGAAAAAATTTGAGAGAAGATTTAGGACCCAAAGTAGAAGTGGTAAGACTTACAGGAGTGGTGATGAGTGCTCGCTCTCTCTCTCTCTCTCTCTCTCTCTCTCTCTCTCTCTCTCTCTCAGCACTGTCTTTTTATTTAAACTAGTTGCTAGATTTAAAAAATGGTTGAGGTTGTGGAGGATGAGGCAGCATGGTAATGAAGAAATCCACGTTCAAAAGCCACAGTTCCACTTATGTCTGTGGCCCCTTCTGGGCCCATAGGCGAGTGGTCTTGGCTTCCTCACATGATGATGTTCCCATTATGCCATGAAGTTGCGGAGTGTTCGTGAGGCCCAAAGGCATCAAGAATGCCTGCCTTATAGAATTTGAGGTTCTGTTCAAGGGTAAGATGGCATTAATTTCAATGTTTCACTTAATACCAGTTAATATTTGTTCCATGACAAAAACAGTAATTGTCTTCATTGCGAGTCCAATTCATAATGAAACAGATATTAAGAAAGTCTCTAGTATTGCCCTGAATTATCTGAATCATCAGAGACCCTATCAAAGTAAGTGAACAAAATTCAAACTTCACAAGTATTCTAAGCCCAATAAATGGTACATCATTTCTTTTAGGTATCTTTGCCAATTCAATTTAATCTGCAGCCTATATCTTAACAAAGGAAGTTACCCTGACTGGAGACATGATAGCTGCTCTGTGGAAATGAGCTTGCTTTTTCTCTGTAATGAAGCCATTATTCTCCATAATCTCGGACAGCCAGAGAGACCTGCTATAAAATATTCAAGATTGATGGGTGGGGGTGTGATGTACATGATGAGCTGGCTTGCTGAAGGGCAGAAGAGAAGAGTATTTATTGCCCTCTAATTTACCTTATTTTCTCACTGAATTGCTGGTTGGATAGGTTTGAGGAGAATGATCATCATGGGTTTCTATAAGAGCATATTAACCTGGTTGTTGCAGGTCTGGGATTGTTCTCATGAGAGGATTGGTGGGGTCTAAAGAAATGACTGTGCTTGGGCCAGGAAATAGCACCACCGCTCCCTCTGCTCTCTTCCAGGGAGTACAGGAGCAGGTTCACGAGCGAAGAAGCGCTGCTGTTCTGCATGAGGGTGATGGTGGGTGTCATCATCCTCTACGACCACGTCCACCCTGTGGGGGCTTTCTGCAAGACATCCAAGATCGATGTAAGCATCATTATAAAATGTGCTTTCCAAGTACGAGTTCGTGAATGTTGCTTCCTTCTCCCTCTGTCGTCCATCTCCCACTGAGAGCGATCTCTTCAAGATGCAAGTTCCATCATGGCAGCCTTCCTTATAGCGAGAAGTCCAGTCTTTTTTATGTGCTTACAATAAAGCACCCAACCTCAAAAACATAGCAGAAACTTAGAAGTGCCTATTCCCTCAGCCTGTAGAGGTCACTTAGCTGCACACTGGCCCTTCAGTTTCCCCAGTGGCCATATAAATATATCGTTATTATGTTCTATGAGTCTTAATGTGAAAAGCATTGGGAAGTACTGGATTATAAGATACCATGATCAAATGCCAAATGACATTGCAGCTTCCTCTACAACCACCCTTACTAGCCACTTCACCTGATTCCTTTGGCTTTTCTTATCGTTGGAACCCTGCCCAGCGTGTTCTTCCTCTTCTCTGATGGGCAGATTTCTTTAAGATGCTCTTTAAACGTCCCTTCATTCTGTTCCCTGCATGGATCAGGGCCTTCCTTCTCCTCTGGCCCCCAAAACACCTGCCGTATTGGATTTCCCATCTCCCTCAGAGAATCAGAGTTTGTCGAGAAGAGAAGACACCATTATCTATACACCTGATGTCTGATTTACTGCCTAGCAGTGTCTTTAGCACATAGAGCATGGGACTCAGTAGATGTTCCATAGAGTTTTTGCTAAATGAATGAGTACAATTGGCAAACAAATGATTTTTTGTGCAAGTGGTTTCTTGTTAATAAAGCATGCCTCCTCTGGCCCAGCACTTGCCTACAGCATCACTTAGTAGTATATTCCATGTATTAATTTAAAGTCTTCTGAGTACAGAATAGGACCTCTTTGTACTAACTTATCTGACATGGCTGAGTTTGGGCAACACGCTCTTTTGCTCATTCATCTGTACAGAACAGCATAGCATCTTTGATGCTTTAGTCCAGTGCAGACAGAAAGTCTACATGCCCAAAGGGGCCATGAGTCTGCAGAATGTAAGAAAATTTATCAATAAAAAATGCAACCTGGATTACTCATTTTGAGGTTCTGGCTTCCTAGCACAGCTAGTTATGGTTCTTCATGGAGTCTTCATTATTTTTAATGTAGTTATTTCTGTTTACCAAGAAAATAAATATTTAGTATGAAAAAATTTGGAAAATATAAGAAATCAAAATACAGACCATTAAATTTATTTGTAGTAACCTCACCATAGACAGATCACACTGTCACTGTGTTAGCATATATGTGTTCTTTCTGTTTACATACATGTTTGTGTACATGTGTGCACATACTTAACAAATTGTCACCCTTCTATAAATGCTATTTTAAAAACACATTTAATTTATATAATGGTATATTATGGAATTTTGCATACCAATAAATAATTTTACTGTGTTCTTTATGAAACTTTAACACTTTTATACTATAGATTGAGTATAAATAACTCTTAACAACTCCATGAATATCATTTGAAGATGGATTGATTTTATTACCTGGTACTCATAGGACATTCTCATTTACCATAGCCATTGTTAACTTGTCACGGAGTCAATAATTAAAAATACACTAGGTATAATTATTTCTTATAGTTGTAACCTTTAAAAAACTTGTCCTTGCTTATCATTTATTGAGTCTTTCTGTTGCAGTCATAAACATTATGTGTTAAATCTAGTAACCTTGCACTGTTTTGATGAAGTCTCTTTGCTCATGTAGGCCTCACTAAGAAAGGTTTACTCATACTGAATTTTGCATGTACCTCTAAGAAAGTTTTGGGCTTACCAAACACAACATGTATTGGATGGGCCTTTTTTTTTTTTTTTTTTTTTGATGACTTCTGTGGGAAGGAAATAGTGAGGCAGAGTAAACA
>NW_011888809.1:8045230-8069250 GCF_000151845.1 Pteropus vampyrus
ATCTAGTAACCTTGCACCGTTTTGATGAAGTCTCTTTGCTCATGTAGGCCTCACTAAGAAAGGTTTACTCATACTGAATTTTGCATGTACCTCTATTTTTTTTTTTTTTTTTTTTGATGACATAAAGCATCTTCTTCCAGTCTGCTTCTAAGCCAGCAGTTACATGTACTGGGTTTATAAATCCTTAGGGTATCAGTAGCAACTGTGAAAAAAAAAGAAGTATTTATCTGTGAGACCCTGAAATAGACACTGTTATATGCACTTACAAAGAACAGGCTCTGGAGTGCAAAACAGATGTGCAGTAAGCTCTAACATGTGAGAGAGACACTCATTCTGCTTAATGGCGGAGACAGAAGGTGATGGTAGGCCATCACCATTTGATGTAGACCTTGAAGAAGGGATAGGATTTTTACCAAATGAACAGAGAGAAGGAAAATTTCCAGGCAGAAGGAATCATCAAAGCAAAATCACCGAGGCCCAGAGGAGTATGTGTCATTTGGAGAATAGATGCTATTTTGGGGTGCCAGGAAAGACAGTCTGGAGTGAGATGGCATTTTCAACTCATTTCCTTAGAATCATATGGATTGATCCAATAAAGAGTCACTCCATAACCCTGGTCCCCTCTACATCCAGAATTCCAGACCTCACTTCCTCCGGACGCCTGAAACATGGCCATTTTCAAATCAAGGGTTATCCTTTGCCCACAGAGCTGTTCCTCCTCCTGAGTTCTTGTCTCAGGTCTTTCACCTTCCTCCAACACAGTCTTAAAGCCAGAAACCTGGAATTGCCCCTCAGAACCTAGGAACTGTCTTATTCCTTCTTCTTCACCCCCATATCTTATCAAGTCACCATGTCCTATGGACTGGACCTCAGATTAATCCTCCATATCTCCCCGATTCTCCATGATCACTGCTGCTCTCACACTCCACACCCTTGGGGGCTCTCACTGGTCCTCCTGTCTCCATTCTTGCTTCCTCTGATCCATTTCCATATTAGTCACATTGCTAGATTATTTAACACCTGTCAAGAGTGTTTTCTACAGGTAAAGGCCCCCAACTCCCTACCATACAATTAAATCCACATTGAATCAGGCCCTCACTACATCCCTGACTGCATCTTATTCACATATAAGATTTTAATCAGCCTGAAATAGAACTAGAAATCCCCAAAGGGTACCCACGGCTCTCCCACCCCTTTTCAAATCTACGTTCACATTGCTCCTTTGACATTTTTTACAAGAACAAATATCACACTATGATAATGAGCTATTTGTCTCTATTCTCCCACTAGACTATGAGCTCCATTGGGAGAGGAACCAAATTTCTGAGCTTGATCTCATCCTGCACCCATGACAGACATCTCTGATTGACCATGACATTCTTTTTCATGATGAGCCTATATATGACCCCCAAATGATTCTCAACCCTGTGCTTTGGCTGCCTCCATCAATCTATCAGAATTTATCAGGCTTTTAAGAAAAACTTTCAATATACCAGAAATATACCCGCAGGAAATATTTATAAGTGACCATTATATAAGAAGCCCTTTAGTATACCCATATCTAATATAGTGCATGAGCATTTGAGTTTAAAATGAATGACTATACTTTTTGCAGTCTTCCTTTACCAAATAATAATAATAATAATAGTAACCTAGGATATGCATAATATATTGTGATCAATATAAATTTAGTTTTCATCATCTTCCCAAATTATGGATAAATTATAATCCAAGGGCACAAAAAGCTAAGAAACTTGCCAGTGTTCATGAAGATACTAAACGAGCAAGCATTTATGAAACCCGACCTTCTACCTCCACTTGATTCACATTCCTAACCACTGTCCTGTACCAATCCTCTCCCGGTCTAGTGAGGAAGGCAAATTAATCTGAGCACTAAAATCTCTAAAATTCTCTCATAAATGCCAGCATACGATTGGGAATACAAAGAAATGGTCATTATTTCTACCTGGTGAAGATAATTCAGTCAGAAGAGGCTTCCTGGTATTTGTGGTCTTTAGCTGAATCCTGAAAAGCTTATTTAGAGTTTGCCAGTCAAACAACTGAAGGAGGAAAGACATCCTGGGCAGAGGGGTGGCATAAAATGATTAGTTTTGTAATTTATTCAGTCAGTCTCCACTGAGCACTGACTGGAGGAAAAGACCTGTACTTGGCTCTGGAGTATAAGATGAGAAAATCAAAGGCTCAAGTCTTTGTCCCTAAATGCCAGATATGGAAAATGTTTAATCACTGTATAATACAAAAACTGATACAGAACCTTCTAGAAGCACAGAGGAGCAACTCACTGGCCTGAGGGGTTAGGAAGGTCTATTGGTCATTTCTGTGCTTGATTTCTATAGGCAGAAATAATGTGATATTTTATGGACAGATGTTATAATAGACAGATATTATTTTGGACGGAATTACCAGGATATTAACAAAATGTTGTGCTCTCTCCTCCCAGATGAAAGGCTGCATAAAGGTTTTGAAGGAACAGGCCCCGGACAGTGTGGAGGGGCTGCTGAACGCCCTCAGGTGAGCCTCAGCCCCAGGGGCAGCGAATCCTTTAGATTCCTTGTAGATTTAGATGTTGTTTTAACAGGGATTGAGGAGCTGGAGCACCAGGCTCAACCCCTAGCATATTTTAACACATTTATTCTTTCCAACAACATGTTGAGGTTAGTACCATTTTTATCAGCTCCTTTTTATAGATGGAAGATACTGAGATTTAGAGAAGTCAAAGACCTTATAACTTCCAGCTACATGGCTTTGCGGTCATGGTTGGACTCGCCAGTAAAAGCAGCTTCCCAGGTCTCACTTCCCCCTTCACCATTGGCTCCCATACCTGGCTGCCCTTGAGAATTATGTCGGTAGTTTTTGAAAAACTGACATTCAGGGTCCAACCCAGACCAAATGAATTAGAATCTCTAGGTTGGGGGTTCAGGCATCCATTTTCTATTTGTATGTTTTTCTGAGGCTCCTGGGTCTTCACATATGCAGCCGCCAATGCTGAGAACTCTGCTTCACACTGTCTAGATTCTCAAGTATGTCTCTCTTCCCAAGAATACATGTGTTTACTGCAGTTCTGGGAAGGGATTCCCATTTTTTAGCTGTGACACATAGAGGAATTTGTTGAATCCTACATCCCAATACTGGATTGTAATCTGAAAGGTTTATGGTCTCTGCTGCCTTATTCATCTTTGATTTCCATCAGTTTCACTCAACGTCATACGTGCAGTAAGTGTTCAATAAGTATAGTGGAATGGATCAATCACCTTCTACCTAGGTACAACACTTATGTCTTATACTCTACTCTCAGTCACATTCTCATTTAATCATCACAACTTAGAGATATAAGGCTGATCTATGAACTCCATTTAATAAATGAAAAAACTGAGATGCCCATGAAATGAATAAACTGGACACTGAGATTGATCCTGTTTTGTAGCACTTCTAGGTCATCATTCTTCAGGATAGATGTAGCATTAATATAAGAGCTGTCCAGATTCTGTGAGTCGACCAAGGTTTTCTCCAATGGCGCAAGTCTGGTTTTTCGTACTCAGTAAGAAGACTAGCTCCTGAAGTTTTTGAACTCTCCAGCTTCATTCAATGAAGCAAGACATTGAGAGCAGGGCACTGTGGTATGCTTTGGGTCCCCTCTGAGTGCTGGCATTTGTGTCTCCTGTGGGCACTGTGAGAAAGTGAGAGCACACAGGCTTTTGAGATAGCCAGACCTGTGTCCAAGTCAGAAATCGCAAATTTTTCACAAATCATGCATTGCCATATTGTGATCTAGAATGGGTCATTTAACCTCTCTGAATCTCAGTTTTGTCATCTGTAAAATGGAGGCAAATAACCTCTTCTGTAAAGAGTTAGTGTGAATGAAATAACACTTACATGAAGAGCCTAGGACACAGTCAACGTTGTATTACACGTTAATTCTACTTTCCTTCCTTTTCATAAACTATTTCTACACCAAGTTAATGAAGGGATGCAGAGTGCATCCCTTTCTTTGGTTCGTTCACCCGCATTTGTGCCCCCTTGTGGTGGCAATGAGGATAAGTGTTGCCCAGAAAGTAGAAAACCATAAATGTTTAAATGATAACATTGCTTATGCAAACCCATATTTTGAAATTCATGACTTAGCAGGGGTAGCCTAGATGGCCAAGATTCTGTACTCAATCATATGACGTGTACTACTCTAGAAAACGAGACTGCTTATAATTTCTCTGTGTAATTGTTTGATTATTTGATCTACTTGTTTAATGACCATAATACAAAATTCCTTTGGAAGGAAGTGTCAGATATTCAATCTGCCTGAAAACACACTGGGCATTGAAATGTGGCTCACTGTCTGAAGAACCAAGTCTAAGTATGATTTATAAATATCTGCTGTGTCTCCCAAAAGCGATGCACCACTACTGAAGCTTTCACAAAGCACTATTTACACACTGAACTCCATCATTTTCTCTCCATCCAGGTTCACTACAAAGCACTTGAATGATGAATCGACTTCCAAACAAATTCGAGCAATGCTTCAGTAAAACTCTGCTTAAAGAAGAGGATCTATGTACTGACCTCAGAAGATGTATATGTTTACATAATTTAATACAGATTGATGTTAATACTTGTGTATTTACATAACCGTTTCCTTCTTGTCATTGAAATATATGGACCTTACTTTGTATCTTGACTGACTCAACCCAGCAGAGCATCAATTGACTTGAGAGCCTTACCTTTGATGTCTAAAACAAAATCCCCTTCTCCAAAGGCAAAATTTTGAGACCGAATTTTGCTACTGGAGTCCTTTAACTACACCTGTAACAATCAGAAAATGCTAATAGTTTGTGGTCATGTTTCACTTCTAGGTGTGTAGTCTCTCTGGGAAGTATGGTTATAGAAACACAAACTGTTTGATTTGACGTGTCGGCTCAGCTACAAGAAACATAACTGTTATTCTGACAGAGGGAGAGAGGAATCCAAGAAAAGAAAGATGCATGTGGAGACTCCAACCCAAGTATTTTGAATTCAGCACGCCCCCTCTCTTTCCTCAGACTGCAAACATGTGCAATCTTTCTGTTTGCACGTATTTTATTCATCAGCATATTCTCTTTCATTATGAATTTATAGCCCTCAAAAGTTTCTTTTCAGATTTTCAAGAGAAAAACCACCTGTGTTTGAATCAGTTAGTGGGAGAGAAGCAAGAATAGATAGGTGTGCTGTCACAGGTGGGCTAATGAAGTTGTCTTGGAAGTAGGGGACATGTTGAGAAGAAGAGCAACAGGACGGTCATCTGTTTGCTTCACCCCTCTGTCCACAGGGACAGGGAATGGAGCTCTGGCTTTGAAATTATGGATACGTTTGCCGATATTACAGTTGTTCGCAGAGTGCTGGGCACACAGCCCCTCTTAATAGGAGCCTTGTTCTCTGTGGATCATTCATGTGACAACAGAGGTCTTCATTAATTACTGGAAAATTGGGGTAATTTGGAGGGGGAAAACATCTACATTTTCTAGTTACCTGGTATTTGAAAGGCAGCTCCTCTCTGACTCCAGCGTGCAATGTGTAAAGCCTATTTGGAGTTTCCGAGTTTAGTCCCAGCCCTCTTAATTCACAGCATGATCTTGGGAAATTCTTTTAAGCTCTCTGTGTCTCACCTCTCTCATGGACAATGAAAACTGACAATCTCCAAGAGCCCTATAAGGCTATGAGTCATTAAAATGACCGACTCCTACGTTCTTCCTTAGTAAGTAGAGTCCAGTAAGCATCACCCACTTTATCTTAATGATTAACAATATGACAAAGCCTAGAGTCATGCTGTCTGCAGATGAGAGCTCAGAATGGAATCTTGGAAATCTAATCTGCGATGGAAAAATGAGACAGAGGATGAAGTCAAATAGGATCACCCCCACCCATCCCAGTGTAGGACTAGAACCCAGGATGCCTCACTCCGGACTCCATGCTCTTTCTTTTTCACCATGTGGACTATGCATGCATGCTATGGGATGAGACTGGGTACTTTAAAATCAATCCTCAGTCTGATCTATATAATTACTTACCTATTTCTGTTAGATGGGAAGATTAACCCAATGAATGATAATTCCAGAAGTTGGGTCTGAGGATATCAGAACTTGGAGTCATTCACAATGTCCAAGAAATGAACTGTCACACCAGTGCTTTTTAGACTTTAGTGGCTGGCTGGCCTTCCCTTGAGTCCTCTAAGAAAAGGGGAGACACATTTGTTTTGTTTTATCTTTAGCCAAGAAATCCAGTCAGGTGGCAGAAGAGAGTCTCTGGTGTCTATATCTAAATGTCAGTCAGCAGAGAGAGGAAAGACTCTTTGCCTTCAAGCTTTTCAAGCTGAACCAGAACAGCTGCTTGGATGGTGGTTATCTCATCAAAACTGAAATGCAGTAGATGGCCTTCGAACCTTTTCAAACCTAGAGATTCTAAAATCCCAGAGGAAGTCAGAAAATCGTAACACTGGGTGAACAAATTCATTACATATTCAGCTTAAGAGATGTTCTATTTGGAAACCATAAATTATCCTTGGGCAACAACTGTCAAGATTAGAAATATAGAGGCCCTGAATGTTTTTCATCATTGGGTCCATTTTCCTCCTCTATCAAGTGAGGAGATTTATCAGTCTTAGAGAGAGGAATGAACTTGTAGAGTAAATAGTTGAGCACGTTTATAATTTTTAATTAGACTTTCTATCAAAAGGGACCAAACATAGTGGAGGGGCTGCTGGCCTGCCCCGATTTAGCCAGGCCATCTTGTCTCAAAGACAAAATACACCAGTACATGGCTTCTCAAAAGCCCAGGGTCTGAACTGTTGCTTCTGATTATTGGGAGGACAGGTTAACTGAATGTCTGTGATCACTAACAGGTGATGGACCTTGGGTCCACTCCAGAGCTATTGTGGGAGACATATTCTTTTAATAGACTGTCCTCCAGGCATCAAGAGTCCTTGAACAATCATTTCTTTTGTGCTGCATGCACATGTGTCCAAGACCCACAGGTGGTTTAGGGGAAAGCACTAGTGACTGAATCCATGTCAATGTTAACTATATTTCATATTTGATGTCTCTTAGTTTTCAAATAAAGTGTCTTCCACTACTCAAATATTTATTTGGGGGCAAGCAACAAGGTGAAAATTACATTTCTCAGATGCACTGCTGTTTTGGCATTATAACTTTGATCTGAAAACCCTTTCATGTGCCACAAGGAATTAGGAGTAAAAAACAAGTGGCAATAGATGTTTGAATCATGGTGACCCATTTGGGCTGGGATATTAAATAACAAGAAATGAAGTCTTGGATACTATCTTTTAACTATTAGTTAATATTATGCTTCATCAGCGTTTGCTCCTAGTGATCACCATTATATCAAAATGTTAATGGTAAATTGAAGTTTTTGATATTACATTTAAGTAAAAATAATTGCATACTTCCTTGGAAGAAAAACAAAGGCTACTTAAAATTTGGATCCAATTATCCAGTAGAATTCAGAGACTTCTCATTTAATCTTGTATCTTAGACAGCTGTGAGTTTTTCTAGATGTTAATAATAAATATTGGAATTTTATCTTAAACAAACACTTTGGAGCCCAATTTCCCCACACATCTATCAAGGCTATTGCATACACAAAGCTGTTTTAAAGTTGTCATATGTTGTTTGCTAAAGTCATTGTAATTTTTTTTTTGCTTGCTTTGCCTCTTTTTGTACAGAAGTTTTGGGTGTGAAATGAAAATTAAAGTTTGGTACATATATTTAAAATTACACTTCTATTTTATATGATTTTCAAGGTCAAGTGAGTGATAAGCACATAATCATAGATATATGGTAAACATAGATACTTGCTAAACATCTGTTCTGGGGAACAGGAAATCACACCATCTGCCCTTGACCTCTTTATGTCTCACTTTCTTTATATACAACATGAAATACACAAAATGTACTACTCTTTGTATTAGCTATATTTTACTTATTTCAGTAAAGACTCTTTATTAGAAAAAAAGCCATAAAATAAACAGAAACATGATTAATATTTAGAGGTGCATAAGATCTACTTGTTTAAGGAGACTAAGAAATCCTAATAAATGCTCTTTCAATAATTCTTTTAAGTACAGTAGTGCTTTATAGACTTGGCAAAATCAGCAAATAACCTATTCCATATAAGTACATTTTCCAGGCAACTTTAAAAGCAATTTTCTTAACTATTGAACATTGAAATTGTTTTAGAACATTAATTTTAGTTCCTGCAACTTTTAAGCTAATCACCTGAGACTTAATTGTATGCTCTCAATGGATCCAAGTCCCCAAGAGTACTTTCATGGTACCCTAAACAAAAGATAAAGAGAAATGAACAGGAATGGAAAATTGTCTGTAAATTGACATATGGACAAATTGTAACTGGAGAAATGCTGGAAGGAGAGAGGAGGAATGGAGAGAGAATGAAAGAGAGAGAGGTGTGCTAATTAAAAGCTCTGAGAGTCAAAAGACAGGGAAAAAATGAGAAGTATATGTATGATTGTCAAGAGGATGTAGCTAGTGAAGTATTGAATATCCTTCATACCAGCGAAAAAGTTGATTATTAATCAGAGTTTTCTTGGAAGAAAGAGAATGAGTAGTTCAACTGGCCACATTCGTGAATATTTGTGAATATTCATGAATATTCACGTGGTGAATATTTGCAATTTATACTCACACCCAATTTCATGCTCTACAGGTAGAATTCTTAGGTGTTTATCGTTTGAAAAGTCTATAGTATATTTATTCATCACGAAGTGACTGATTAAATAATACTCCATAATATTAATTAATTTATTTAAACTATTCATATTCATTGAGTAGGTTAGTCTACCCAATGCCAAAATCCTGATCTCTATTCGTGGAGAACACCTGCTGATCACACCTACATGATACCTCTTACATAGTAAATAATGAGACATCTTGGCCATTCTGTCTGCTTCAGCTCAAAAGTCAAACTCCAACAAAGGGAGCTTTTCTCCCCTGGTTACATCATGTTCCTGAGGTTGTATATTTATTTCTGTAGCTCTTCCCTTGACTGTTTTCTCTTACACAAAGCTAGAAATCCTGGAAGTGTTGGAGATGAATGTTTAGAAACTGTCTTCTGCAAAATGCCTCCATCAGAATATCTTTTGAAATTGTGATAAGTAGGATTTTAGATAAGACACACAATTTAGTGAAAAAGAGTCTTTTATACTGAAAATTCTTGGGAACTTACTGTCTTTTCTCTATGAAAATGTTCTGGTTTTTCCTATCAAATAGAACATTTCTAGATCCGTCCTTCTCTCTGCCTGCACTTCCTGCTTATTTTTTTAAATTGTCCTTGTTTGCACAATGACAGACTTTGTTTCAATTCAGGAGTTATATTTCATTAACTATTCCTAAACCACTCAAGAGCTAAAGTTGTCAATGTTGTCACTTGAGACCTAATAGTTTTAAAAGGCTCCTTACACCCTGAAGAAGCAAGTCTTAGAAAATATCAAAAGTACTTAGTGACAGCTATGAAATTCTCTCCTGAATGTCAATATATATGAAAGAATGTTCTTCCTTTCGTATGAAAGAACTAATGTATTCCCTGTGGGGTGGGGTATGAAGGTGGTGGTGTCATATGTGAATGTGAGTGGGAAGGGGAAAAGGATAGGGAGCTCTAGAGTGAACCAGGTAAGTATTTACTATGTCTAAAATGTGCCACGAGCATTTCCATTCCCACAGGGTTGTCATTAATGCATACTCTCTTCCTCACTGTCTGTCTGAATTACCTACACATCAAGGCCCAGGTCACACTCCACCTCCTCCATGAAGCTTTCTCTAACTACCCCAGTCCATGCTAATTCTTTCTCTTCTTAGCCCCTAATGCATTTAATTTATTTGGTTCTAAGTATAAGCTGAGCTTAAAGTATGCTGGTGGCCAATAGAAGCTATCTGCAAAGTGAAAACTATAGCTTGCTGAAATGAAATCCTGAGAATTAATTTTTACAGCTCACGACCATCTACTATAACAAATTTTCTACTCTCTTGCTTGTTTGTTTTATTACTGGAGGAAATAGTTACCTACCTGTCAAGATAAGTTTAGCCTCCATGGACACAGAGAGCTTTCAGCTGATCTGCCAGCAGTCCAGGTCAGAAATCAGGCTGTTGTCTTGATCAAAAGTCTGAGTCAGCTATTCCTAACAAGGGCAGGCACGCTAGACAGATGAAGTCTTCCTCAGTCTGGGGCAGGCTGCTACTATATCAGAGGCAGAGGCAGAGAGCAACAGGAGCACAGTTTTCAATAACTAGACCAATTACTTCAGCACCTTGGATAGCAACCCAAGAGCGTTGCCCTGACAGTCCACAGCCATTTATCCTGGAATCTATAAGCCCTATTAGTTGGTTCAATTTTGTCTCTAGAACTCTGGTTATCAAAGATAATATGTTCATTTAAAAATAAAGTTGCTAGGTAGCTGGAAAGTCATTTTTCCTTTGTCCCAGGATTTCTGAACATCACATAAAATGGGCGGAAAATAGTTTTGGAAAGGCCCAGATATCATCTTGTATTGTCATTTTCAAAACGTCTTTAGATTCAAGCCAAACTCATAGTAATGACTCTTCTTTCTTACATACCCCACATCCTTTAACTGATCACCGAGACCTAACAAATACCCTTTTTAAAGATGTCTCAAAAACTATCAACTACTCACCCAAGTTTGTCTTGTTTTATTTGCTCCAAGCTTCATTATCTCTTTGCTAGATTACTCAGACTTTACTCTCTCCATTCTCTAATCCATTCTGTACACAGCCACCACCATCTTTCTGTGACATCTGACAATGTCTCCGCCATAGCATTGCTTTGGCGAGTGTTCTGAAACACGTTCTCAGGGATATTAACTGGTGTTCAATAATAACAACAACAACAATAACAACAACAATAATAATAACTAGTTTTGTTCTTTTTCAGATTAATTTTGGCTATTCTAGTCCTTTTATTTCCATTGAAATATTAAAATCAGCTTGTTGATTTCTACCAAAAAATCTTGCTGGGGTGGGATTTTATTGGGATTTCTTTGAAACTACACATTAATTTAGGAGAATGAATATATTAACAATATTGAGTCTTATGATCCATGAATATTGTAAATCTTCTCATTTAGTTAAGTCTTTGATTTCATAAGATGCTTAACAAAGATATCTGTGAATAAAGACAATTTTACTTTTTCTTTATCAATCTGAATCCCTTTTATTGTTTTCTTGCTTTATAACACTAATTAAAACCTCTACACAATGTTTAAAAAATGGTGAATGCGGACTTAATTTTTTAAAAAACCTTAAGAAATCAAATGTTGTTTGAAGATCTAAAACAAATTGCTTAAGAAACCATTTCAACCCGCATTTTTAGGAAGGTCAATATTCTTGATTTCTTTGTGAGCCTTGTTCATGTACGCTATATATTTCTTTTTATTTTAGTAGTTTTTATGTTCATAGAAAATAATACATTTTATCCACGTTTAGAAATATTAAAACTTTTATAAATTGTTGTCCTTTAATTTTCAATACTTTCTTTTTACCTGCGGGTGTATGCATTACCTTGGAACAATTTTTTTTTTGAATTTATGTTTCTTCTTTTTGTATCTTGACTAGAAAAATACAGGATTTATCTGTTCATGTGTGTGTGCATGCAAGCACACATGCCAGGAAACAGAAAAGTGGAGAGAGTTAGCCTTTGGGTAGATCAGTGATAATGCACATGGTAACTGCCCACCACAGCTGCTCACACCATGTGTAGGCCCAGGGTGTCTAGTGTGGGGACCCATACTTTACATGAAACATAAAAGCATCTCCATTTGTAAAATGTGCCAACTACAAGGTTTTATTTTTTTAAGGCTGTTTGGGGTATGATATTAATCTTTGCTTCTAAATTTGTATCAAGGGAAAACTCAATACCTCACAAGACACACGATTCTATTTTGGGATATGTGATGATATTATGACTTCAAAAATAACAGAGGTACAGTTCTATACTTTCTTACTTAACAAATGATAAGTAATTGCTCATATTTATTTGACTTGGGGTTTCTTTATGTCCAACTGGAAAATGAAGAGTAAATAACTCTATAGTACTGATTAATAATTGATAGAATAGATGCATTCTGAAATTATTAGCATTAGCAATTTCCTGAAAATATGTTTTTTCTTTCCCATTATTACAAATAATACCACAGATTTACGTGTGACTTTTTATCTAGGTAGATTAATAACCCTGTAAGAAGTTATGTTTGTAACATTATATGATGAGAAAGAAAAACTTGATAGTCCCTCCTTAATTAAGAGACTTGTATTTTTTATTTGTTTTCAGTATAACTTGTTATTACACCGTATACTACTTCTGAAAAATTCCCAAAAGATTTTGGATAGTCCCTTGATATGATAAAGTCAGCATAAAATTAATTGTGGCAAGTTAAGAACATACCCTGTAAAAACAGAAAGGGAAGCTAAGTAGAATATGTAAAGAACATCTAAAACTATTTAAGATAGATGATGGATTAACACTGCTACTGGTAATTGGGGATCTTATGTAACATAAGATGTTACAGATGGTAGGAATTATAGATATGAAAGTCACACTTTGACAGACTTCGCCAGTGTTTTTAATAAATATCCCATTCTAGCCTTTCGCAGAGTCAGTTTGTTTGAGAAGCAGCTATGCTTGGCATGTTGACTTACACTACCTGTTATTGACTCATTTTGTCACCTCAAGATAATTGGACTGTACCTGTGGAATTATAGTTTCCCTTGCACGATTTTTTCAAAGGGTTGTCAAATTAGCATTTCTGAATTCCTGTGCTAATAAGTGAAGATCATTGACCCAAGGATAAAGGGAGGCAATTCTCAGTGAAAACATTCTTCATTTCTTCTATGGAACTCAATCACTTCTTCTTTTCATTTCTCAGTTACTCAGTTATGTATATTGAGTACGAGATCATGTTTTAATTATCAAGAATGTACTTATGAAAGTCAGAGAATTCACATTCTAGTGGGGGAGGCATAAAATATGATTTAATTTGATAATTATTATGATAGAGATCAATACAATGTCATTTGATAAGCGACATGGGAAACCTAACCTAACCTGGGCCAGCTGGAAGATGACAAAGAGGTCATCCTGCTGATGGCAGCTGAGCTTTGAAGACGAGGAGGGGACATCCAGAGGGGCAGGGATGAAAGGGTGACCGTTTTAGTTAGAAGCAGCAGTATGTGCAAAGGCAAGAAGACAAGACACCATCAGGGAGTAATATGGTTGGAGCAAATGGGGTTTTTCGGGGGCGTTGTGGGGAGGGGAATAAAAGATGGGAACCCAGTGAGAGGTGAAGCTGGACAAGAAGGCGAAGTGATGTGAAGGTGATAGGGATATGGAAAGGCTTTAAAGTGAGAAGTGACATGGTCAAAATTACGTCTTCCAGAGATTATTCTGACTGCTGGGTGAGAGGATATCTTGGGGAAAAAAAAAAAAGACTGAAAAGAGAAAACTAGTAATTAGTAGTAAGGGTACAAATAGGTATAAATGCTTATATAATACTTACCAGGAGTGAGGCCAAGTAAATATTAACCTTTCTATGTGATTCTTACTATTAAAAAAAAAAAAATTTTTTTTTACAGAGGAGAAAACTGAGGCACAATGACATTAGGGAAATGCTCCAAGTTCTCATGGCTGTAAGTGACAGGTCTAGGATTCTCCACCAGGCAGCTGAACTCCAGAACGTAATGCTCTCAATCGCTGTGCTACAAAAACTTGAAAAACTTGAATGTTTAGAGGCACTCACCACACTGAGGCAGTGTGTTAAGCACTTAGGTTAAGTTATCTCAATTTCTCTTCACTACGAGGGCTGTAAGTCCCCATTTTATGGATGACGAAACTGAGGCACAGAGAGTTTGGGTAAGTTTCTCAAGGGCACACAGCTAATTAAGAACCAGGCTGTCTCATTCCAGAGCTAATGCTTTAATCACCATGGTATTCTTATCAGGATGTGATGGCTGTAATACCGCAGTGACTCTAAATATTGAAGCAGAACCATACCTGAAATAAAAGCATCATGGAGGTTAGAAAACTAAAGCATTCAGAATGAATTAAAAATAAGTCAGCTAAGATCAGAATCTCTTCACATCCTTTGACATGATTGGACTTGTCCGTTTCCTTGACTGAAATCTTCCTTATTCAATTTAATTCAAATAAATTAAATGCATTAGATTTCTGCTGAGGTAGTGTGTACAATTATCATTCAGTCAAAGTACAGGTGCTTTGAGGAGAAAGGGAATCCTTTACCCAGTGGATTTGGACACAGTAGCTGGTTAACAGGACTCACATCCCGATGTTGGCAACACGCCTCCTCTTGGGTTCCTGCGGTTGGCCCACTTTCCAACAAGAGCCAGTGTCACTGCATTCCCTTGCAGCAAAGCCCTGTGTTGGGGCTTTTATCAGTTAATGAAGTTTCTAAAAACACTTTGTGATCTGTGAGGGGTGATTGCCATGCAGTAGCGGGAGAGACAGGCATCCAATCGTCCTCATTCCTTCATTTCAGCTTCAACCTAACACAGTCATTGGCATCCACACTGAGCGATTCATCCGCTGACGTCAGATATGTCTATAATGCCCCTATTACAGCAATAACCTTGTAAATGACATCTTTTATCCTTAGTAAAATGCAAGTGCTTTTGGCACTATTTCTTCATCTGAGTGTGCCATGGTGGAGCCCTGAAGTATATGATCACCTGTGTATGCAGAAATGTTTACTGAGTTCCATCCAGCCTTCTAGCTCTGACATTTGATAGCATGCATGTTATATTCAGCTACGGTGGGGGTATTGAATGAATGAATGAACAAAACAAAGACAAAATGTTATTCTTTTGAACCATTTTTATTTTCAGAATTTCGTTTGTAAACTACAAGGCATATCATTTATTTAACTTGACCTATCAGAGCGATGCTTCATTAAATTAAGAAATTTTAATTAACCAATGAAGATTTCACTGTCTACTCTTAATGTTCATATTAGAGTAAGCCATTTTGATGACAACTTTTATAGCTATAATTAAATATTTCTAATAGATTTAGTTAAAATTTGCAAATAATAAGGCATGTATCATCTTAATTTTATTATTCATGACATCCAAT
Source organism: Pteropus vampyrus (assembly GCF_000151845.1). NCBI lineage: Eukaryota > Metazoa > Chordata > Mammalia > Chiroptera > Pteropodidae > Pteropus > Pteropus vampyrus. Next base: position 8,060,405 of record NW_011888809.1, read on the forward strand.
TTAGCCTTATGGCAGCCGCCCAGATTTCTGAGTCTTCTCTTACTTTTTTTTACAAGCCTATGCTTCATTTAAGATAAAAGCTTAGAGTACTGATATATCAGTGTTTGAAATATCCATGAAATTCAGAGATAGACTCATGAACAAAGGAGGTCTTCCCTTTTCTGTTGTGATATGTGGAGAAAGGCACCCCCGAGTGACCAGCACACATATATATCTCTCAGCTTAATCAGCATAAATCCAGAGAGTGACAGTTTGGCAAGTGCTCCCTGGGTTCTGTGCCATTCAGAAATGCCCTTCTAGGACACTCCTAGGAGAGGTCATTCTGCTGATGTCTGAACACTCTAAGAGCAGGGAGTTTATACCTCTAAAGAAACACTGGTCAGTTAACTATTAGACATTGATTTTCAGTATGTTCTTTATACTAAGCTAAAATATATCTTGTCATTACCTTACATTCATTTGATTCTAGATCTACGTTTTGGGTCCATTCTTCATTTATTTCTTCAAACATTTATTTATTCTCCATTACATTCCAAACTCTGGAATGGATGTACCCTGGAGCCAAACAAAGCAAGTTTATCCTTTGCTCCCAGAGGCCTGAACCCTTTCTCTCTTTCTCTTCTTTCCTCCATTCTTCAGCTTTCCTTCAGGTGACCTGTCCTGCAGCTCATCCCCACCCTAATCTTTTCCCTTCGAGTGGTGACAGAGACTGGCTTACTGTCAAAGGCTAGATTCCTGCTCATTTTTCATTGTCTCCAAAACAGCATTTCTCTAGAAGTAACTTCCTTTACTACTCAAAGTATAAATTAGATCATCTAAGGCAAGACCGGAAGAAAAATCTCTCCTTGTGGGGAAGGTCAGCTAGACTTTCCAATGGTGCTTGTTTGAAGGTCTCATGCTGGATAGCAGCTTAACTTCCATAGGAGGGTCCAAGAATCAGACAGCAGTAGATTAAAACACACCCCGATCTGGATACAAAAGTCAGCACGTGTCCTTGTCTTTCCCCCTGGGAGGGGTTATAGTTCCCTTACTGGCATTTCTGGCTAACCAACTACTACAAATCCTGAGACGGTTAAAGCAAAGCAATGCTAGCATGTCTGTGTCCAAACACAGAACGATTAGAGCTTGCTGAGTTTTCTTTCCATGCTGCTTTACATGTGGGTGGTCTCTGCTGAGGTATCTTGTCAAAATCCTACTGGTATGAGTGCTGGCCATACTCCTAGGGTAGAGCTGCATCTCTCCTGAAAAGGGCAAATGCTCCCATTTGTCAGTCCCCTCAGGAAAGAGGTCTGTTTCTCTAGAGCCACTGAGGATGTTAACTTAGAGCTGCGGTGATCCTTATCCTTTGGAGCTCGAATTTCTTGGATACAGACACTGATGAGCCTAAACGTCCATGTGTGGGGGCACCTGGAAGTGAAGGCAAAGATCATGCTTATCAAAAGATGGGATCTGGACAGGAGGTATCACAGCCCTGGGCACAGGCTGAAGATACTGAGGTCATAGGTCATATTTTGCACATTGGCAGTTAGAGCCCTATTGGGACCTTGAAGTATCCTGAGCATCTGTGGGACATTTGTCAAGCTCCATAGATCTCATGACCCCTGATCTGTGGCCATGCTTTCACTCTTAACCTAAAAGCCTGCCTTGCCCTTTCACCTCCCCCGACCCCACCATCCTGGCCTCCTAAACCCAAGCAACCCTCTGGCCCCAACGAAACCTTTCCTTCTCTTCCAAGGAAGTTTCTGACTTTTCCAGTCGGTAAGATTTCTCTGCCGTGAGCACCACAGCTCTGGCTGTGTTTGCTGCTTATCTTCCTGCTCTTCTAAAGTGGCTCCCTTCTCGAGAGATTGTGTTTGATTCACTCTTCACATGGATCTCTGTGTTTCTCTCCCTGGCAGAGTCATGGTTCTTCGGAGGACGGAGGTGAAGCCTGAAATTCTCTGCATCTCCTCACTGTACAAACCTCACCTCTCCTGCCAGCTCATAGTTCCCAAGGAAGCTTTTAAAGCTGCCTCGTGATGCATGAGCTAACACATTATCCGGAATATCTCGTAATATTAATTAATTTAGCCCAATCTATTGCTATATTCTTCCCTACTTGGTCTAACACCCACAAAATCTACTCCCACTCTTGTTTCTGAGGTTTCTGCCAATAGAAATTGGCACAATTTCTATCCTTTGTGCTGTAAGCTATTTCTACCTGGGCCTTAGAATGTACTTACACCTCTGAAATATGAAGAGATGTGACTTTGGCTATGGGTCTAGTGGCAACATTGGTGATTATGGTGGATTTTGAGGAGATTGGTCATCTATTATTAAAACATCTCTTCCAAGTAAGGTTATAATAAGGTTTCAGGTACAGGAAAGTGAGTCTAATTTCAGTGTAGAGGAAGAACAAGATAATCTCAGTGGGAAGGGAAATCCAAAGTGATGTGGAGGCTCAAGAAAGTCAGTTTCATTTAGGTCCAACCAGATGCTCTTACTCCAAGTTTTAGTATCCTAATCTTTCCCAAGAAATATCTTAACTTTTTTATGAGAAACTCGGCGGGACTCTGAATTCAACTATTGTTATAACTCAGCAACTTGCATAACAATTTTTGGTTGATTTTTGCAATATCAGCCCTGTGGCTATAAGAAATAAGAGCATGTTTTAGAACTGTCTTGGAAGCTTTCTGGTCCTCTGTGATCGTGACTCACACCCATGACTGGCAAGCTGGAAAGCTACCAGGATGCAGGCAAGGCTGGATATCTGAAAGGGAAATTGTCCACAGGGGTGTCACCCAAACTTGATATGGTGAGCACCAGTGGATGTCCTCAAATGTGACTTTGGCAGCAGAATGATAGGAGCAAGAAGCAGCACACCGGAATCAAGAAGCCCCTTCCTCTTGCCATGTCACTCCAGCGCCTTCTTTGGAGAGAACTAAACATTGCATGAGCTGGAAAGAGGAAATGTTAAAGGATTCATCTCCATTATCACAGGGTAAGCGATGAAAGGTGGATTGGGAGTTGAGAGGCAGTCAATGAATATTTGGCATAATAATATCAATTATTATGATAATTATAACATTTTATGTGGTCTTTACATTTTATCACATCTTCTCAAATCACCTTTATATTAAATACCTTATTTCATCTCTCCAGTTATTAACTTCACTTAAAAGATAAGGAAGTTGATGTTCAGAGATGTTGACTTAGCCAGAGTCTCATAGCTAATAAGCAGTGGAGTTGCAGTTCAAATGAGATTTCTGGATGCGACCTCACTGCCTTCCCTTGGGAGTACTAGCAGAGAGAATGCACTAACAATTTCAGTAGACTGATATTTTTTGAATGCCCACCACGTGCCAGGCACTGAGTCAAGTACTGGTTATGCAGAGTAGATGAAAGGGACATGGTCTCTGCTCTCATGAGGCTTACAGCCTAGAACAGGGTCGGCAAACTTTATCTTAAAATATAAATGTAAAAAAATAAATTTTAGGTTTTGTAGAGCAAAGAAGCAAAATCAAGAACATTATAAAGATGTTTGTATAGCTATTCACAATGCAACAATTATTTTAACTCGTAAGCTGTGCAGGTCGTACTGAACAGTTTATTACAGTAACGGTTTGTTGATCTCTAGTCTAGATAAAGAGAGAGATGAAACATGAGTACATGTGTGAGTGCAAAGTGTAAGAAAGGCACAAAGGAAAAGAAAAGTTCTTTGATAGAAAAAGTTCTTTGATAGAAAGGCACAAAGGAAAAGAAAAGTTCTTTGATAGAAATAAAGAGACATAGGGGAGAGATTAATGAAGATTGAGGATCAAGGAGGTTGTGTCTAAGAAAGGACATTTGGACCAGGACCTGAAAGATGAGTTGTTAGCTGGGCAAAGAGAGGAAGGCAGAGCACCTGGACGGAGGCAACAGCCCCTAAGCGGGCAAGAACATGATGCATTCAAGAAGTGGCCAAAACACAACCACACACACGTGCACACATAGAAGTAGAGCTGGAGCATAGAGAGCAAACAGGAAGAGAATGTGGAGATTAAAGAGGAAGTTGAGGGCTGGGTCATTAGATCATCCAGGGGCTTGTGAAGAGGCAAGCCGGGAGGTAGCCATGTCTGGGACCAGTCAGAAATGGAAGGGAAGGAGGAGGAGAGAAAGAGAGCAAATGCGGGGCAGAGCTCCATTCCGCGACCCTGGGTACCTCACAGACTCACAGCCATGCCCGTGAAATGCTGTTATGCGTGTCAACCTTCAGGGAAGGCCCGCCTCTCGAATCCCCAACCCTAGCCAGCACACATTCTCTTCAGGTCTGTACTTTGATGCATTTAAAGAGAATTCAAACCATCTTTCCATTTTACAATTTAATCTGTTGCTCCAGGCCTGACAGAAAGGGCAGGAAAGCAGCCTGGCTATCTCCCCCTCCAGAAATTGGGGCAATTTGGGGTCCTGGAAAAGGACACAGGAGCAGGAGTTAGGTGACCTGGGTCTCTGTTCTGGCTCAGCCCAGATCTCACCTTTCACCTTCACATCTGGGTTCTGATTTAGTTGGTCACAGAGACGCAATCATGTTATGGTTAAGAGCACAGACTCTGGCATCAAACACTGTAGGTTCAGTTCACGCCTCGTTGTCTTTCATCAGTAATGTCGCTGAACCTCTCTGAGCCTATCTCAGCTTCCCCATCTTCAAGATGGGGGTCTTTTGGTATCTACTTGGTAGGGTTGCTGTGAGTAGCAGATGGGTCATGTGAAGGCTTAGAACAGTGCATAGCACATAGCACTCAGTAAATATTTGCTATATTGGCTGTTTTTTCACTAGATCCTTTTATAACCACATATTATAGGCAAAGCACAAATTATTATCCCATTGTATGGACTATGGGCTAAAGATACAATAAAGTCAAATCTATTGCTTAAGATCTCATGGCAGAACTGGTTCTCAAGCTCACGCCTTCTAAATTCCAGTCTAAGGCCCACTCCCTCTAATACTGTCTCACAGTGTAGTTACCTTGGGTAAGTCACTGGCACCTTGTGGGACTCAATTTACCCAATAGTAAGATGATGGAAATGGGAAAGAATGCATTATCTGTAAGTTCTTTTCCTTGATCGTCCATATGCCTATAAAACAATCTGGGACTCGGCCATTTTGGAATTAGCTCTGGTTCTGCCTGTGCACTGTTTGGGGTTGACCTGGGTTGGGGGTGTTGTACCCTGGCTTCTAAGTACCTCTGCTTTCCCAGGCAAGGTCTGTGTCAGCTGCCAGCCCTTGCTCTGTGCTCCAAGAGTTCTCTTGTCACATAAAACTCTCCTTCTGACACTGTTTCCCTTTAGAAAGAAAGTAAATCATAACTTCTCACTTAAGCATTTCTCCTTCTAGTCAGACCCGCTTTAGCCTGAAGTTGAAAAAGAGTGTATTTGGTTGGATCACATTTCAACTCAGTCTAATAGATATTTGCTTAAGGGAGAAAAAGGGTTGAAGAAAAAAGGGAAATGTCAAAACGGAATAATAAAATGGTCTATAAACAGAAGCAGGTTTTCTACGATACGTTACTCCGATAAACCCGATAATGGTTCCCAAATGCACTGTCCTGGGCTGATGCCAGGCAGGGCGGCAGGGGGTTCTGGGTTATTTTTAATTTTACTATAGCCAAACCATGACCTCATCCCGAAGGAATTCTCTCCCACCAAAGAGCTGTATCAAGTTATTTGTCGGCCGAAATTCATTTGAATGTGGATTCATCGGAAACATGTGTGGCCACAGAAGCAGCCAAGAGTGAAATCTGGGAAAAAGTGGGATTTTCAAGGAAACCTTTCCTTTTGTTTTCCCGAAACAAACCGGTCCTTGCGGGGCTTCAAGCCTTTGACAGTGTGGGCCTCGGGGCTGCTGCTCCCTGTGCCCCGCTCTGTGCCCTCAGCTGCCCCCACCCCTCTGCAGTAAATGCAGCTGTCACCCACCACCCACCAGGGCCAGGCCCTGGGTCAGCCACCCTGTGAGATGGACTCAGGTCTCAGAGGCAAGGGCCTTGGACAATACCCACACAACTAAAAGAAAATGCATAATGGATAATAATATCTACCCTTTATCAAACACCTACAGGGGGCGTGGTCTTAAGCGCCTTGCTTCTACAAACAAAAGTCTTCAAGGAATTTGGAGAAAAGAAAGATGCCTTCAGACTAGAAGATCAGGGAAGGCTTCATGTAAGAGGTGGCATTTGAGCTAAGTGTAAAAGACGGGTAGCACGTGGACAAAGGGAGATATGTCCCAGCCGGAATAAACATCAGGAAGAAAGGGAACACTTCAGGGAAGTGTGAACTGAATCGCGGTACTAGTAAAGAAACTGATTTGACTCCCAAGAGAGAAGGGTGGGGAGTGAGAAGGGAAATGTCTCATGTGTCTGCATCATGGAAAGCACCTGATTTTCAGATGACTGGGCAGGCTTGACCTGGAAGGACATGAAGAGTCATTGTCAAGTTTATAAAGTAAAGTGTTATGATCTATCATGTGAGAAGGGGCAGCTTGGGAAACCCATGCAGGCCGATCAGGAGAGAGCCTGGTTGAGGACAGAGCTCAGGGGATGGAAAAGGAGGAGCAGAAGGATAATCTAGAGGACTTGGCAATCGATTGCTATGTGGGGTTAGGGGTTCGGGGTGGGAGGTAGGGGAACAATTCAGGTTGAATGTCATGTCTCTGCTACGGGTGACTGCAGCAGGGGGTGTGTGTGTGTGGCAGAGTGGATCATTGACAGATATAGGAGTGAGTCTGTGAGCAAAATGAGTGACTCTAGCTTTTAAACATGTTCTGCTTGAGTTAGGTTACTTCTGTTGCCCTGGGTCCTGAATACATGGACTCCATCATGTTTCTCTCTGTGTCCCCAGGCTGCTAGCACAAGCCTCAGCATTTAGAATGTATTTATGGAAAAGCACTAGAATGACAGATTGGTGCAATCACCCCATTCCCTGTGGCCTAGCAGACTTGACCCACCGACAGAGCTGGGTTTGACCACACTCAGCATCTAGATTGTGCAGGCAGTAGAAGCACCTTGTCGGGAGCTAAAACCAGTTTCTAAACCCAGACAGAACCAGAGGGGTGGCTTTCTAAGATTGTTACATGGCAGTATGGTGGGTGGGAAGAGATCTGGCATTAGCGCAAGACTCTGCCTTTGCCATCCGTGTTTTAGAGATGGACCCAGCCATCATGGCCGAAGCATTCACCGGGTCAAGAGGAAAAGCCTGCTCAGAGCGGATAGGAGGTAGAACCAGCTGCTTTGGTTCTCAATCATACTCTTCTTGTGCAAAGCACCCTTGTAGGAAGTTGATTATTCAATTGCTTTCTCAGAAACGGAGACTCCGATATTGGAGAGAATGGTTTCCTGCAACACCAAAGAACAATGGTCTATGTGTCTGGGAGTGTCATAATTTTTTCTATGATCTTCTAAAACAATAGTCATAAATAATGCATATCATGGAAGACTTGGAAAATAGAAGATGGGGTACACCATGTCTCAGCTGGGCAAGTGCTTTCTGATTTCATGTGGCTCTCGTATCTGTGACCACAGGCAGATGAGATATGTTGCTCATGACATTTGGTCTCCTACGTAAACCAGAGTTAAAAAACAGGACTTACAAAGACAAAACTTCCTTGGGGGTCTCTGTTTCTAGGAATGTTAATTTCTTAGAAGGAATTTTCCATTTCGAACTTGGGAGTCTCTGTTTCGGAGAAGACACGATTATAAGTCCCTCGATGTGGAGTTTCTCAAACACTAACTAGGCAGAGGAAGTAGTACACTGAACCTCCAGGTACTCATCACTCAACTTCGACAATTCCTGACATCTTTATTCTTGCTTCATCTGTAACTCCTCACACGCTTTCACCTGGTATGACTCTCCCAGACTGTGATTTGATTGTGCCACGCAGCATGCTACAGCAGATGCTCAGCAGAACCACAGGGGTACGTGACTGCTGGAATATACACCTTTATGGTGGAGTCTTACTTAGTTTCGTACTGCAGGGCTTGCACCAGACCTAGTATGCAGTTGGCACTCAAAGAATGGCCTGATAATCTCTTACCAGACATGTGATTTTGGAAACATCCTTTGATCTGTCCACCCTTGAGTTTCTCATCTGCAAAGTGGGAACAAGAAAATCCGCCTGACAGAGTGGTGCTGAGCATTAAATCAGGCGATGTATGCTGAGCCCCCAGGAAGCTCAGTAGTGCTGTGCCCCATCCCCAGGCCTTCCTAAGACATAGGAATAAAATGGGTAGGTAGAAAGAAAAAGGAAAAGAAAGGCGGGGTGCAAAGAAATGAAGAATAAGGGAAAAAGAGGCAAGAAAAAGGAAGAACGAAAAGCAATGTGGAGGAAATAGGGACAGAAGGGAGCTCTCCTAAGCACTCCAAGACTTGGCTTCACGACAGACGTTACTGACTCATGGCAGAATGGTACATGTTGGAAACATCCTCTGTGTCCCCTGGCGAAAGAAAGCCAAAGGGCCTGGCATTATTTGCCCCTAGGAGATGCCCCTTTTATTCCCACATCCCCATACCAGCCATCCAGAGTCCTTATGTCCCTTCCCCATGGTCCGCTCAAGGCTTGCTCCCTACAGGGCATCTGGAGTGTGAAGGATGGTTGACTCCAAGGTGTCCAGGAAGGAGGACACGCGTCCCCTCCCATGTGGTCTCTGTCAGGTCCTGAACAGAGACAATGAGAACACAGTGGGGTAGAAACTGTGGCAGAGCTTTAGCCTAGTGAGAGGTGGCCACAGACAGAAAGTCACTAATGTACTCAGAGTCAGAGTAGATTTCTCCAGCAGGGTAAGGATGGTGATGCTGTCTCTTAAGTGACAAGTCGATGTTTACCCAGCAAAGAGAAC
>NW_011888809.1:8069300-8070906 GCF_000151845.1 Pteropus vampyrus
CCTAAGACATAGGAATAAAATGGGTAGGTAGAAAGAAAAAGGAAAAGAAAGGCGGGGTGCAAAGAAATGAAGAATAAGGGAAAAAGAGGCAAGAAAAAGGAAGAACGAAAAGCAATGTGGAGGAAATAGGGACAGAAGGGAGCTCTCCTAAGCACTCCAAGACTTGGCTTCACGACAGACGTTACTGACTCATGGCAGAATGGTACATGTTGGAAACATCCTCTGTGTCCCCTGGCGAAAGAAAGCCAAAGGGCCTGGCATTATTTGCCCCTAGGAGATGCCCCTTTTATTCCCACATCCCCATACCAGCCATCCAGAGTCCTTATGTCCCTTCCCCATGGTCCGCTCAAGGCTTGCTCCCTACAGGGCATCTGGAGTGTGAAGGATGGTTGACTCCAAGGTGTCCAGGAAGGAGGACACGCGTCCCCTCCCATGTGGTCTCTGTCAGGTCCTGAACAGAGACAATGAGAACACAGTGGGGTAGAAACTGTGGCAGAGCTTTAGCCTAGTGAGAGGTGGCCACAGACAGAAAGTCACTAATGTACTCAGAGTCAGAGTAGATTTCTCCAGCAGGGTAAGGATGGTGATGCTGTCTCTTAAGTGACAAGTCGATGTTTACCCAGCAAAGAGAACAGTGGAGGATTTACTTTCAAAAGAGGCAAAACTCCTAGATTTGACTAGCCCATGCACTGAATTGTACTTTCAAACACAGAGATTTTTATTTATTTTTATTACATGCATACCCCCCCAATTTGCCGATAGTGATAGAAGTGCCCCTATGCCATACACCTCAAATTCTTTTCCTCCTTCTCCACTCTAACCTTCCACAACCCTGGAATGTTCTCCCCATTCTACAGATTCAACAACTGAGCTTTAAGCGATGTCTCACTTCTTTGACAAACTAAGACACCCAAAGTCCCGGCTCACTGATTGCCTGTGACTTAGCTGTCAAGAACCTCTCCATGAAGCAGCCCACGGATCGGATCTGAAAACTTCATGTGGCCCTTTTTGCCATGGGTGGAATTAATTGTGACCTTGTCACCCAATTCCGCTAGCCTGTCAGTTCCTCCTTGGTGGGGGCGATTCATCTCTATATCCCCTGCCACCAGGGGGTCTAGCAAAAAGTTGATGTAAACAAATGTTTGTTGATTTTAAAGTAACTGAACCTTAACCCGAGGATAAAGAGCGAAATAGCAACAGTCACCAGATGGTCTGCATTCTGCTGGCGAACACTCACACATGAAGAACACCCAAATATGTGGTCTGGCTTTTGCATATTCCATCCAGATGTTTGGCTTCAGGTAGACTCAGACGAGGAAATCCTTAATGAACAGACTAGTGTTTCTGAACATGTCCGACCTGCAGACCGCCCTGCTGTCTCCTGTGTGAGGCTGCAGGGAATTCCACATCTTTAAATGGGCTGCACAAACAAGCGCCCCGGACCGAAATCGCAAGAAATGAGTGCTGGGGAGGAGAGCAGAGGCAGCGCACAGCCCCGCCCCCGCAGGAGTGTGCTGGGCATGCGGCTAAGAGCCAGACCCCGGGCAGAGGAAGACTCGGTGGCCTTCTAGGTCATCGTTAAGGATTTCGGCTTCCGCTCTGAGTG